>NC_141536.1:54152498-54459998 GCF_021556685.1 Rattus norvegicus | reverse complement strand
AGATGAACTCCAGCACTGCGATAGTAGGTGACATCAGTACCCCCTCTTACCAGTAGGCAGGTTATCGAGGGAAAAATTAATGAAGAGCAGAGCTAAGTGACACCACAGATAATATTAATCCAAAGAGAGACAAATCGGGACACTGTGAGAATACATTCATATGTGAGCATTGATACTATTTAAAAAAAAAAACTCCAACATAATGTAAAATGATACCATCATACAAGAAAGTTATTTAATGCAAAAATATGGGGCTGGGGATTTAGCTCAGTGGTAGAGCACTTACCTAGGAAGCGCAAGGCCCTGGGTTCGGTCCCCAGCTCCGAAAAAAAGAACCAAAAAAAAAAAAAAAAGCAAAAATATAAGATTGGTTTAACATGAGAAAAGTCATGTGATTTGGGTAGATCAGTGATAGAGTGCTTGCCTAGAATAAATAAGGTTCTGGGCTCAATTCCTGGTAGTAAAAAAAAAATTTAAAGAAAGAAAATGAGTGTAACTATACTAACAAAATAAATGATAAAAATCATTGGATTATTTGATTATACAATGGATAGGTATTTCATAAAACTCAGTAATTTTATAAGGAAAACCCTTCTTAAGATTGGGAATGAACAACAAATGCTATAATTAATAGGAAAATACTGAGGATGTCTCTTTGGAATTAGGAAAGAGACAAGAGGACCATCTATCAACCTTGCTACTTAGTGCTAAACTAGAAAGTGCACTCATTCAATACAGCAGTCTGATTCCTAAAACGGGCTCCGATTCCCAGCCTCTGCCTGTTTCTGCCCTGACCAATGTCATTGACTTTGCCTTTTCTCTAACCACTCATTGAATCTGGGTCACACTTGTGATGTGCTTTGTTTTACAAGAATGCGGTAGAACTGATACTGTACCAGCTCTGAGGCATCCCCACCACCCCTCCTTGCTCACGGCCTATGGAGAAAACAGCAAGTCCTCCACTAAGCTGACCCTGCTCTCTCGGCTGTAGCTCGGTGTGAGAAGAACTCCCTAGATTGGCCAAGCTGCTTAGTTGGTCCACAGCTAATTGCAGATACACACGTGACTAGCTAAAAATCAATAGCGATATTCAGATACCCCGGAGACTTGTGAGAAAGATGTGCTTGTTTGTAAAGTAACAGCCAGAGGATTCAGGCAGTAAGTCAAGACTACCAAGTAAGAACGAAAATTGTTAATTACAGATGATACACTTGTGTGTATAGAAAAACCAGCAGTATCTATAGACATGATTGAAATTAGTGGGCACATTTAGCAAACTGTTGGAGAACCTCAAAAACAAAAAAAAAAATACAAAAACCATCAAAATTCAGTCACATTTCCTTAAAAACAAGTAACAAATAGAAAATATTTTTTTCTTTAAAAACAAAGCATTTTAGAGGGTTTGAGGGATGAGTCCGTGTTCCAGAGCACTTACAGGCTCAAATAGCTTCCCAACACCCAAGTGGTGGCTCACAACCCTAGGTAACTCCAGTTCCAGGGGATCTGATATCTTCTTCTGGTCTCAGTGGCCATCATGCATACTCATAGTCCCGGACATATATGAAGGCAAAACATACATAAAGTATATGGATTTAAAACAATATTTTACATAACAGTAAATTATACAAGTCGCACAGAAATAAAACTAATGAAATTGACAAAACATTTTTCATATACAATTTTTAAATCATTACACAGAGAAGAAATATTTAGATAAAGCAAAAGATCACAACCATATTCGTGGATTGAAAAGAGTCCCAGGTGTATCAGCACACACCTTTAATCCCAGCATTCAGGAGGCAGAGGCAGAGAGAGAGGCAGAGGGAGAGGCAGAGAAGCAGAGAGAGGCAGAGAAGCAGAGAGAGAGGCAGAGAAGCAGAGAGAGAGGCAGAGAAGCAGAGAGAGAGAGGCAGAGAAGCAGAGAGAGGTAGAGAAGCAGAGAGAGAGAGGCAGAGAAGCAGAGAGAGAGGCAGGAGAGAGGGGCAGGGCGGGGGCGGGGCAGGGGCAGGTAGATCTCCTTGAGTGAGATAAAGCCAAACCAAACCAAATCAAATCAAATGATAAATAAACAAACAACCAAAGACACCAAAACCAAAAGATCCCTACAGTAAAGATAATTCCAAAGACACCTCCTCTGTTTTCCTCCCCAGGAATTGACTACAAAATCAAAAAGGCCCAGACTAATGAAGTATCCTTTGAGGGAAAAAGAGTGCAGAGAGCTTGTTCCTCCCTATGCTAGCGTGTCTAATTCACATTATTTAAGCGGTAGACATTAGAATAATGGGTAGGGTTTAGAATCCAGAAACAGACTTATGAGCACTTGATTGTGATGCTAGTGTTTTTAGAGTACTAGGGAAAGGCCTGCTCACCAAACATGGTCACTGATCATGTCCAATGCATAAATGCTCTGGTTGAGTGGAATGGAAGTGAGAGAAGAGAACGTCACTTTGAGGAGCTTCTGAAGGCAAGTACCTGTGACATTTCTAACCAAAATTGAAAAGACTAGCAAGTCCTGTTCGAATTATATATTTCCCATTTTCTTACAAAGGTTCTTTAAGAGATTGAAAGGCAAGCCACCTAGAGGAGAAAGTATTTGCGGTGCATCACCGACTGCGTGCGTGCGTGCGTGCGTGCATGTGTGTGTGCGCATGTGCGCGCGTGGTCCTTTAAATTACATAAAGCTAGCCCAATTAAAATGGGTCTACCACAAAGGCCACACAAAGGCCACAAAGCACATGAAATTGTTCAACATCACTGTTAATGAAGGATACGTAAGCTATAGTCACAGTGAGATGCTAATAGAGATGAAATAGTCTGTATTAGTAGGAGTTGGCATGAACGCAGGACAACCGGGGACACTCATAAGTCACTAGTGGCGTTACAGACTGGTCCAACCACTCTAGAAAACAGTTGGCAGTGGCTATCCAAGTGAAGAAGCACATGCTTTACTGCATTTCGGTTCTAATCCTAGGGTCCCAGCCAACAGAAAAGCATGAGAGTAGAAACCAACAGACAGACATGGCTCACAGCAGCAATGTCCAAAATAGCCCCAAATTGGAAACAATTTACATCTCCCCATGAAAAGAATAGCATTGTCAGTTTTCACACACTAGAATACTACACACTCATGAAAATGCCCAGATCATGTTTCTGTCCCACGATATAGGTGTGCGGCATTAATGGAACATTAGATGAAACAAATAAGATCTATAGGATTTCTTACTATGTGATTCCATTTACATGTAACTCCCCAAAGCCGTCCAGGGTAGTGACACACACCTGCATGCTTAGCACTCGGACAGCTTTGGCTGAGGATGGACATATATCTGAGGCCAGTCTAGGATGCTTAAAGAGCAACAGTCTCAGAAAACAAAAAAAAGCTATCAAAGTCCCCAAAATTTAACCACAGGAGACAAAGCCTAATTACAGAACTTAGGGACACAGGCAAGCTCTAATCAGGGTCAAGAAAGTCTTTACAGTTAAAGTCATGAATGAGTGTGTGTGTGTCTGGGGAAGTGCAGGGCCTAGGGAGAGGAGGGAGTGTTACTGGATTATTCTAGAGAACGTTCTATTCTAGACCTCAGAAGGGCTTATATGGTAGTTATACGGTAACACTTCATTCAGCTAAGGCTTCTATTCTGTGCACACACAGCCGGGTCTGCAGCACATATCTTACAGAAGGTCCTACGCCCAGAATCATTTCTGGTTCTCTGGACACTGACTTGCAGCCTGCTGCTTTTGTCTACATCAGAGATACTCATGTGGATAGTACCGAAAGTGGAGAGTTCCAAAGAGCAATGCTTAATTATATACGGTCAGGTCTAAAAGGCAGTCAAGGTCAATGTAATAAAATAGTACTGGAAAAGGCAGAGGAAGAAGAGGGATTGAAATAAGTAATAAGGCAGAGAATAAATATTATCTAAACAATGAATAAAGATAGCTTTTGTTGTGGAACTATGATAGAGGGGACTGATACACATGACGACACTGTAGTCTGCTGCACACCCAGGCTGTATTGTGTAGCTTGTGTTTTGCTACCCACTCACAAAAACACACCAACTATGTTTACATCCCACGATATAGGGGATGTGGGATGTGCAGCCGCCCCATTGTTGACCACCATGTCTTTCTGTGACTACTATGCTTAGAGAGTGGTAGAAATCATTAGAAAAGGTAGAAATGATGTTTGGTTTTTTTGAGATGAGTTTGGTTATGTAGTCCAAGCCGATCTTAACCTGACATTCTCATGTCGCAGCCTCTCAAGGCCTGTAACACCATGCCTGACTCAGGAATATTTCAAAGGATTCCTTCTTATGGGGGAGGTAAGAGATCGTTTGTACAGCCTTGCTGGATTATTACTTTCACTTTTCATTTCTTTTTTTAGTCAGGTGGTTATTGTTTTGATGAAAATGATGTCCCAGGTTATAATGTGTTATCATCTACTGGATGTAAGAATCACACCTGAAACCAAGGCATAATGAACAGTCCAAGAAAAAGTCTACAGTCTGCATTATCCAAGCTATCGTTGATGCCAACCAGTTTCAAAACTACCTACTGGAGTTACAGTTGTATCATTAATTATTACAGAGCCTCTGAGTTAGGATTTAATAATTTTTTCTTTATTTCTTTTTTAAACCTTTATTCATAAGACATTTTAGAGAGAAAGAAACAAGGCAGACTTACGATTACATTGTATGTGGACACACAGAAGTTATGAATATTTTTATCAACAGTTTGAAAAAGTTTGATCAAAGGAGATTAATTAATGGTAAAAGTGGAATTTCCGAAGGCACTCAGAGAAAAATCTGTACATTCTAGTCTTTTTCTCTCCCTCCCATCTCTTCGTCTTTTTTGTTCCGGGGAATAAACCCTGCACATGCAAGTACTCGATCACAGAATTACCCTAAGCATTATTTCTTAAGCAGCTCAGTTAATTTTGTTTTGTCTGCTTTATTCTCATACCATAGAAACATTACCTTTTCAATGAAGAGCTGGAAAAACCCAAGACTTATCGTAAAAAAAAAAAAAAAGCACAATTTATCTACTAAAATTGTCTATAACTGTTTTTTTTTATAAGGTTATCATTTCTGAGCTCTTTAAATGTCTCTGTTGTGGAACTCTGTCCTCTGGGCATAGTGTTGCCACTGTCCTCTTGAAGTCAGGGCAAGACTGGGCTCACTAACATTTTTCTTGTGGAAGGGGGAAAGGTGTGCAAAGCTTTGTATACACGCTCCCTGAGGGGTTAGCTGATGCTGTGGGAAGAGCTATTCCCTGGTGGTGTAGCTGCCCGTGCCTCTGTAAGCAGTCTTATAGCCCTGCTTCTCTCTGTAGCCCCCTGTTATTTTCATCATAGATTTATTTATTTTATTATATATGTGTGAGTGTCTTGCTCACATGTATGTATATGCTCTCATGTATGCATGCATGCATGTATGTATGTATGTATGTATGAATGTATGTGTGTGTGTGCCTTGTTCAGAGGAGTGTATTAGTTCTCCTGGAACTGGAGTTATACATCTTCACGAGCTGACATGTGGGTGCTGGGAACTGAACCCAGACTTCTGTTTCATCCTTCCTGCCACAGGAAGCCTAGTTAAACCCACAGCTTGAGCAGGCCAGACATGGGAGGATTCTTCTGTCTGTCACTGTTGTCTTATTTGCTGTGTTAGCGATTGGTTCCCAGCTCCGTGGGAAAAGTTAGCACTCCAACCTCACTGAACTGTTTCTGTTCAGAGTATATTTACTAGTGCCCTCCATTTTATTTTATTTTTTTAAAAAAAACTGACAATATTTTTTTATATTTTAAACTATTTTTCTAAAATTGACAAAGTATTTCAGAGAAAGAATAATATTATGAATGGGCTCATTTTCACAGCAACCTCCCATACCTTTTTTGAGGTATGGGCTTCAAAAAACTGCTTGTACTGAACTGTACTGTGTATGACATTGGATAATGTCATTAAACAGGAGCAGCTCAACCTTGAACAAAGCATCAGGACTTATCTGTGAGAAAAGTGGTCACTCATATACCACTTATAACTGAACGTAACTTCATGCCAGCCATGCTGATGTAAATAAATGCAATCTCTCCGTTCCTGTTTATGCCCAGGTATCCACTCTCCGAGGCCCCGAGCTAGGTCTGAGAAACACAGAGATGGACAGATGAGGTCTCTCTTCTGCCATTTCTCACATCCATGGAGACAGCTGGCCAGGGAATGCAGATACAAAATCAGGTGGCCTGCACTCGACAGGCCCCCCAAGTCTCCTAATTTTCATTGCTGGAATGACTGGGTTCTCTTGGCAAGCTAGAACAATCAGCCGAAGACTCTCTCAGTGGAACAATGTCCAACTGCCATTCATTTCACCATGCAGAAAGCATCTGAAAGATGTTGACTTTTGTTTCTAAGCAGAAATCATGGAAACTATATCCTCAGCAACAAAACCCTGACCCAGGAGGAAGTAGATGTAACAAAGTCTAGGAAAGTATGTGTGTGTGTGTGTGTGTGTGTGTGTGTGTGTGTGTGTGTGTGTGTGTGTGTGTGTGTGTGTGTGTGTTGGGGGAGGGGGTAGAGAAGGGTAGAAAGGAGATTGCTGGGTTCCACTTGGTGGGAAAAATAGACAACTATTAGATTTCACAAATGGCCCGTGGTGGATGTGTCCGCTCTCTTCTTAGCTGTCAGGAACCTAAAGGACTGAATTACCTTGGCAAAGGTGTTCTCAAGGGATGAAGAGAACAGAGAGCACGGTTCTGTGACTCAGGATGCAGGGCAGGTGAAGGGGAGCAAGAGACAGAATCTTCAGGAATCTGAGAGTTGTTCATCAAGGTTCACGGCACAGATCGTGTCCAAAGAAGCTGACCCCAGGACAGTGCCTTCTTCTTATCAGATCAGTTACCATGGTGGCTTTTACCTGGGGCACACTGGGGCTGGAAAGGCAACTCAGTGTTGAGCAAAGGAGTCTTCTCCGGGGGGCAAGGAGAAGAAGAAAGAGTGGGCCGAGTGGGTTTCCTCAGGGGCACAGGCCCCAGGAGACAGGCATTTGTAATATTGGTCTTCCCCATCCAGCACTTTGATTTGTCTGGAACAAAGAAAAGAGAATTTTCAACAGGAAAAAAAAATCATACGAATATCACAACCACCCCTGGTGTACCTAGAGTTGTAGGGTTGGTTGGACAGGGCTACATCCTGACCAGTTCTAGATGTTCCTACCTCGGGGGGGGGGGGCATCCTGGGTCTGACAACAAAGCTTTTCACCTTTCTGGGCCTAAAAGTTGTGGTCATATTGTGAGTTGATTTTTATGTGGTAAAGTAGTCTGTCTAAGCCTGGTGTCTTCAAGAGACAGGTCTGCCCCTTACCTGCCTCAGTTCAGAACGGCGGTGCCAACGATTGCGGGCATCTCTGGGCTCCGTTGTGAGGCTGAGGAGTACCTGATCCATCAAGTCCTCCTTGCAAGTGTTAAGCCTGGGGAAGTGTTAGCACGGCAGGAGCACCTGTCTACACTCACACTTGTAGGAGAGTTTTATACAACTTCCTGCCGATTTTCAATTACAAGTGCAGTTCCTTGGAAGGGTCGGAGAATAACATTTGTCACTGGGTGACAATTTCTGCCTTTCTGGGCTGAACAGACTCAAGTTTTGTATGTACTGGCTACAGTGAAAAAGAACCACTAGTGTCAATAACGGTGGCAATATCCGGGTGGGGGCGCTTTTAGAAGCCTCGCTGGAAAGTTTTGCTTTTTCTGTGATATCACAAAGGACCTCGTCTGTTTACAGTTGCTGAAAACTAAGAAGAAAGATATTTACCCAAGTTTTCTTGGCTTCCTCTGGCTCCCTTGATATTCTAGAGTTCCCTGTGGATAGGGCCAAGAACACACAGTCAAAGAAAAGCACCAAGTCGTTAATTTTTAATTCAAAGTGATTTTGTGTTGAATGCAAGCAGATGCTGATAATATCAGAAGTCACAGCATAATTTTTTTGATCAAAGGGCTCAAGTGAGCCTGATGAAGCATGCATCTTGCTCGTCTTTGATAAACCACATCAATTATTCACCGTGAAGGCAGACATCCTGACATGAAAGCAACAGATAAAGAGCCTAAGCACATGTTCACGAGGAGAGCAGAAGAGAGTGGGGGTGGGGCTGCCGGGGCTGGAACAGGTATTAATAACAGAATTATTAACTGGAAACAAAGCCGGTAAAACGGCTTTACGGCCACTTTGAACTCACGTTTAGCTGGTTATAGTACATGGTGTCCTCAGGGCTACTCAACATTTTGGGCTGCTGACACCGTCTGCGAGGTGCTCGCTGCTTCTGTGAGAGACCTTCTTCTGAACCTGCAGACAAGGAAACTTCACTGTAAGCCTTGCCGGGAGTTGGGGGAATGAACTGGGAAATGGCTCTTCGGGTAAATGTATTCAATGGAAGCCATGTCCTGTTTAAAAATAAAGCTTTGCCACTTCTAGGAGCAGTGTCATCATAATCCCCCCAAAACATGCACGCACGCACGCACGCACGCGCACACACACACACACACACACACACACACACACACACGCATGCTCGCACCCACGCACTCACGCACACACGCGCGCACAGACAGACAGATATCAATAATCCCAAGCAGGGGGCTGGCATCCATAACTTTGTAGCATATTTCCAATCCAAATCACCTGGCCAGAGTGACAGAGGGCAAATTGGTTTGTCCACACTGCTGAGGCACCAGCTGGTCGGTGGCCAGCCTCTGCCTAGAGAGTACCTGGAGGAGGAAAGTCCATTAGGAACAACAGAGCAATCTGGCATCGCTCACACCACATCTTCTGCTGAGAGTTCAAAGACATCTGGAGCACACACACTCCCGGGGAGAGGGGAGAGCACATCCTTCAGTGGGATGCACTTTAGGGGAACATGGCTTGATCTAGTGTTTACTGAAGTGCTTTGAACCATGCCACTGATCCATGTAGTTTCTGGAGGTGACATAAGGGAGGAGGAGAGGGACGACTGCTAGATTTCATGGGGTAGACTCCCAGAGTTAGTCTTGATTTCAAATCCTGGACCTAGAATGCTCTGGAGATGAAGAAACAACATGGCAGAGAAACCATGGTTCATTGCCCTTGTAAGCAAATGATTTTTGTGGACTCTTCTGGTTTTTTTTGGTTGGATATCTGAGTCAAGGTTCAGCAGTTCAGGCTAGAGAGATGGCTCAGTGATTAAGAGCATTTGCTACTCTAGAGGACCTGATTCAGTTCCCAGATTTTACGTGAGAAAGCCCACAACCACCTGTAACTCCAGCTGCGGGGCATTGAGATGTTCTGATCTTGGGCACTCACACTCATGCATACACACACAGGGACATGCACACACAGGTACACACACACACACACACACACACACAAGCATACACACACACACTTAATTTTTTTTTAAATCTTAAAAAAAGGCTCAGTAATTTTAACTTCTTGTCAACACACACACCAACCAAAGAATATTGTTCTAGGATCTCATAGGATAGCCTGGGCAAAATGTTTATGATAATTATCCACAAGAAGAGTTGGGGGGAGGTGGAGAGAGGGCTCAGTGGATAAGAGCAGTAGCTGTTCTGGAAGAAGACCCAGGTTCAATTCCCAGCACCCACATGGCAGCTCACCGTCATCTGTGACTCTGTTCCAGAGGCTCTGACGCCCTCTTCTGATCTCCAATGGCAACATGCACAAGGTGCATAGACACACGCATGCAGGCAAACCACGCACACACACGCACACACGCGCACACACGCACACACATGCAGTAAAAATAAATCTTAAAAAACAAATTGGAGCTCTGTGTTTAAAATCGTATTTTAACCTCAATAGAAATTTCCATTTTGGGTAGAAATTATAGAGGAAACTTTTTGTACGCTGTTTTCTAAAATCCAAGGGCTAACTGGTATATAAAGCCATTAAGATATACACATTATTGGGCTGCTGTATGATGGCTCTATGCGTATGCCAGGCAATACTTAAGTTAGGTCAAGCAAAGCTCCCATGTCAGATGTTTAACGTTATTTCTGTAAGAGGGAAGACATTCGTTCCTACTTCTCTCTTCTGACTATAAGATGCACACTAGATGGCTGAGGCACACAGACTTTCATACTCCTATTTGAACTGTATTCACTGATTAATGCTTTCCCTTTTTTCCTCCTTCTGTGTCTTCTGACTTTTGCTAGCCAATTTCCACTTCTGCGTAATAAACTCCTATTTACCCCACGTACCAATGACAGGTGCGGCCCTTGCCTCTTTTACTGTGAATAATCAGACCTAGTTCTATGCCTGCCGTTTAAACTTTAGTGCTTCACTCTCTGTTACAGCCCAGTAGAATTCTAGTGTGCATTTGAACCACATTCTTTTTAGCATCACCTGACGGACCCTTGGGCTATTTTCACTTCTTAGTAACTGTGGATAGTGTTTTAAAGAATGTGGGGTTGACATAGTGACATCATTTCCTCTGGGTATATCCTGTAGAAAAACTGCTACATCATGTAGTGGTTTTTATTTAAAATTTAATTGTTATTATGCACATGGGTGTTTTGCCTGCATGTCTGTCCACTGTGTGTATGTGCCAGGTAGCTACTGAGCAGGCCAGAAGAAGGCTTTGGATCCCCTGAAACTGGAATTACAGAGAGTTCTGAGCTGCCATGTGGGTGCTAGGAACCGAACCCAGGTCCCCTGGAGGAGCGACAAGTGCTCTTAACCACTGAGCCATCTCACCAACCCTTTTCTGTAGATTTTTTTGGAAAGTATTTATTTAGGTTTCTTACTATTATTTTACATGTGTGTCTGTAGGTATGCATGCAGGTATGCATGTATGCATGCATGTATATATGTATGTATGTATGTATACGCATACATATGCTTGTGATTTGTTATGTATGTCAGAGGATAACGATTCTCTTTTTTTCCCCTATCGTATAGGTTCTGGGGACCAAACTGAAGTTGTCAGATGTGGTGGTAGGTGTTTATTCTCCTCAGTTTTACATCAACCTGACACAAGCTAAAGTCATTTGAGAAAATGTCTCCATGAGATTTGCCTGTAGCATATTTTCTTAATTAACGATCGGTGTGGGAGGCCACTGTGGGCAGTGCCGTCTTTGGGCTGGTAGTTCTAGGGTCATAAGAAGGCTTGCAGGGTGTGGTGGCACACCCGTTTAGTCCCAGCACAATCTATCTGTGAGTTGTTCAAGGGCAGTCTGGTTTTCAAAGCGAGTTTCTGAACAGCCAGGGCTACATTAGAGAAGCCAGCCTTGAAAAATCAAAACCAAACCAACCAAAACTAAAACCTGTCTTCCAAAACCAAAACTAGAACCTGTCTTCCAAAACCAAAACTAAAACCTGTCTTCCAAAACCAAAACTAAAACCTGTCTTCCAAAACCAAAACTAAAACCTGTCTTCCAAAGCCAAAACCAAAATAACCAAAACCAAAACCAAAGCCTATCTCCCAAAACCAAAACCAAAACCCAAACCAAAAAACAAAAAAAAAAAAAGCAAAAAACAAAACAACAAACAAACAAACAAACAAAAAACAAGGGAAGAAGGTTGAACAAGCTATGAAAAGCAAGCCTGTAAGCTTCCTCTTGTGTGGCTTCTGCATCAGTTCCTAGCTGTAAGTTCTGGCCCCATTTAAGTTTCTGCCTGCCGGACTTCCTTTATTGGTGGGGTGTGCTATGAAACTCTAAGCTGGAACAAACCCTTTCCTCCCTGGTACTTTTGGTCATCACTCAGCCATAAAAACCCCACTAAATCTTTACCTGCTGCGTCAGCTTACTGGCTCTTTAAAAACACGGAGCTGGAAGGTAGGGATCTGGAGAGAGAGCTCAGTGGTTAATAGTACATATTGCTGGGGTCTGGAGAGAGAGCTCAGTGGTTAATAGTACATATTGCTTCTTTAGATGGCCCATAACCACCTGTAGCTCCAGCTGGATGGAATTTTACACTTCTGGTCCCTGTGCACATACATATGCACATACATATACATAATTAAAATTTTTTTGTTTTTTGTTTTGTTTGTTTGTTTCTTAAGACAGGGTTTCTCTGTGTATCCCTGGATGTCCTGGAACTCACTCCATAGACCAAGATGGCTTTCAAATTCATAAGTGGTCTGCCTGCCTCTGCCTCCTGAGGATTAAAGATATACACTACCACCGTTGGGCTAATTTTAAAAAATCTTTACATTTTAAATTTATTTCTTTACTCTGTGTGTGTGGTGTGTGTGTGTGTGTGTGTGTGTGTGTGTGTGTGTGTGTGTGATTAATTTAAGTAATCTTTTTTACTTTTGTTAGTCAGCTTTTTGAATTCCTTATATTCTAGATACTAACCTCTTGTTAAATATTTAGCTTGCAAATATTTTCTTTTTTTTCTTTTTTCTTTTTTTTTTTTTTTTTTTTTTGGTTCTTTTTTGTCGGAGCTGGGGACCGAACCCAGGGCCTTGTGCTTCCTACGCAAGCGCTCTACCACTGAGCTAAATCCCCAACCCCAAATATTTTCTTCCATTCTAAGTTTCTGTCTCTTTATTCCGTCGATTATTTCCTTTGTTGAATAAAAGATTTTTTATCTTGATGTACAGTTGTTCGATTATTTTGATTAATTTTACTTTTGTTGCCTGGGCCAATGTCCTGAAGCATTTATCTTAAGTTTGGAGAAATTTTTAAGATAGAGTGACGCAGAAAAGACCATTAGGAAAGCAAATTATGTTTCTTAAATATAAACTTTTAAAGCTTGATTTTTTTTCCTCCAATTTTGACAGAGCTATGCTTGGAAAAACACTAGCTTTGCAGACACTTTCAGCTGTCCGTTGTGGATGCCCCTACCTTGACCCATCCAGAGAGACTGGAACAGATAAATTTTGAATAACATCCCAGATCAGAGGCAGATTAAGAGGGTCAACCTCTCTTACCTCTAACACACATACATCTGTACTATAGGGTATTGTCTTAACCAAAGTGCCTTTTGTTTGTCTGTGGGGTTTCTATTTCTTTCGTTGGTTTTGTTTTTTGCCATAGAGTCTTACTATGTAGCCAGGCTGGCCTTGAATTTACAGAGAGATCGGCTTGCCTATGCTTCCTGAATGCTAGGATTACCCTCCCCCCGCTCAAAAAAGTTTCAAGTTGAATAGAAACTCACGGAAAGCACACTAACGGGCCTACAAGATCATATTACCTGATGAGGGCCCCAACACCCTCCCTTGGCATCCCAGTATCTGGAAAACTGTTTGGCACACAAGTCCACTGTTCCGGTTTCGTGGGAACTAAGGCAGACTCCCGATGGTTCCAATACAACCACTTCCTGTTTGCTTTCAAAGCCCATATTCTGCAACATGGCAGTCTGCAAGACACCAAGGCCTTCGTGTGTTTTCCAGATTTCTAAGATTGACCAGCAGGCATCTTGAGAGTTCAGGCTTTTGTGAACATGGCAGTACCAGGCTGCCATCTGCTCTCCCACAGACGTTCGAGTGTTACAGAAATTCTACCCATGGATCTGAAGTAGCCTTGGGTTCAGCTGGAGTTCAGCTCGTTTCAGCAGGACTTTGTATAATGTTTACACTTGATCAGAGCCTCGTCCTTCTCTTGGCTGATGAAGCTTCTACAAAGATGTGGTGCTCGACCTATGCTCTTAAGGGACTTAAGTGTTTTGTTGGTGGCTTCCTCAGAGTCTTACATGCAGTCATGGCTAAAATTTCACCAAGTTTAACATGTCTTCCATACATTTACAAAACCTGTGTTTAAGCATATGACACCTGTATTCTAGAATCTGTCATAATCCAGTCATCTAGCTTAGCATGGGATTAGAGTTTTTCCTAAGCTTGAGATCTCTGTGCCATCGTGTTCTGCAAAGACTGCGGTCCTGTCGTATTGCTTTGTCAGTGGAAAAAATGTGGATACCGTTTTTGACTGTAAGTAACCAAGTAAATAATTGGGGAAAATCTTTGTTTAATGAATACAATTAGAAAGCTAATATCGTGTTCTCCCTCATTTGCAGGGAAATGCAAAATAATGTATGTTTGTATGTATGTATCCTATTATTGCAAAATAATGTATGTTTGTATGTATGTATATATGTATGGATGCAAATAAATGAGCATGTGGGTCCAGTATAATGTAGAACAGAGGACAAGAAAAGCTAAATAGTGAGAGGGTCTGAATGCAGGTAGTGAACAGGAGATATAAAAGAAGGATATAGAACTACCTCATTTTAACTCCATCATGAATCTTTAGCTTTTTTATGAAGAACAAGAGCATACTAATGCACTGGACAGTGGAAGAATAAAATCCAGCCTGAAGCCTCATGGCTTCCGTTTTAATTGTATAGAAACTTATTGAGTAGTATGTAGTCTTTGTGTCTGATTAATTTCAGTGTGTATTTTCTTTTTTTTTTACTTGCAATTTTTTTTGTACTAAAGTTTAAAATTAAAAAAAAAATTGAAAAATTGCCGGTTGCTTTCCTAACAGTCAAACTTCCCCGAGCATTCTGTATTTTCTTGTTGTGTTATTTTGTTTGTCTCAAGAGAGGGTTTCTCTGTGTAGCCCTGGCTGTCGTGGAACTTACTTGGTAGAGACCAGACTGGCCTTGGACTCAGAGATCTGCCTGATCTCTGAGTAAAAAATAAGTAAATTTATTTGCTTTCGTGTATATGAATGAATGTTTTACTTGCATGCATGGATGTGCACTGTGTCATATATGGAAGGCCGTGATCGACCATGTAGGTGCTGGGAACAGAACTGGGTCACTCTTATCCTGTCAAAACATCAGCCCAGCCCCCCAGTTTAATGTATTTTTCATTGTCAAATCTGGCAGCTTTTACTCATGCACAGTGTAAGCCTCTGAAGTTCTCTCTAGGATCCCATAGATGAGGAAGGAAATGGCTTCCTCTTCTCTATTTGATTTGCTGAGTTACAGGATGTCAGCTATGAGAGCTCCATCCAATGTGCTGTTGTCTATAATGGCACACCTCACCTTTGCCACCCGTAATTGATATCCTTGCTCTAAAACAATTCTTTTGTAGGATTGTGGGCAGTGAAGGCCATAAGGGAGGGCAGCATAGGACATGCTGCCAATATTCTCCAGCCTGGGGAACAAGATGGGTTCTTGGTCTCTGAGGGATAGACAGACCAAGAAATAAAAGTCCTGGGACAACAGGAGAGGATGGTGGGGAAGTCACTGGCTCCCTTGCACGGTTTCTAGCAGTTTCCTGTGGTGGGTTTCTGAGTAGTGAGTGCTGATCTGATTGCCATTTTGTGGATGCTGTGCTCCCAGCATCACTTGCCAAGGAAAACATCCTCTTGAAGCAAACAGAGCGTTCGCTGTTCTAGATTTACAGATGGCAAAGCCCATACGGGTTGCGAGCTTTCCCCCTGGGGTGTTTCAATAGCACCAGAGTCACACACTTCGTGTACTGAGCCCTGCCAACTCCATGTGGAAAGGGAGTGCGTCACTCTTCCACCGATGTTCTTGGGGCATTTAGAGGTGACAGTAACCCAGCTGTTAGTTGGACAACCTCTCTCTGATGAGGCTGATCACTCTACATAGTTCTTGTGTCGATCCCGGGAAGTAGCTTCCAAGACCATGACCTGCCTTCTCCCATTTCACTGCGCCATTTCTAATGCGCCTTCCTTCAACTAAAAATATCTCAATCGTTTTCGTCATTTCATCTGATGTTGGAAAGGACAAACCGACCTAGAGGTATCAGCTTGGCATAGGAATCGAGAGCACACAGCTGGTTAAGACACAGCATTTCTGCAACCACAAACCACCGCGGCTACTTCCTTCTAACTCTACCAGCTGTTCACTTTTTAAAACGTCAATGCCAGGATCAAGGCCTGGACATAAATAGGAAAACATAAAACCTCTTGGCTGCCTTTAGTGTGCGGCCAAGGCTGGGAAACATGGTTCCTGGCTATAGAGCCTTTTCCATCCAGAAAGATCACGTGGTGGAAAGCTGGAGACGATGCGCAGACCCTTACCAGGGCTATCTACAGAAGCATCTTCCCAAAGGGTGAGATGGCTTCCCAAAGCCTTGTCCCTCTTGTACCCTGATGGGTGAGCTGTTTCTGGGATGCTCAGAGCCTTAACAGGGATGACGAAGGGAGAAATCTACCTCGGGAGTTCAGATTTGACATGGAAGTCATGAACTTTCGAGGTAACTCTGATTTGGTCCCTTGCTTCTACAGCAGAGGGATTCAAGGTTGGCTGAGCATAGGTCTCCTCTCCCAGTGTCCTGGTTTGATTTCCATTGCTGTGGTGAAATAAGCCTGACAAAAGGCACCTTTGGGGAGAGGGAGTTTATTTTGGATCATGATTCCAAGTTATAGTCTGTCACGGCAGGGGAGAGTCTCGGAAGGGATTGAAGTAGCTAGTCACATTCGCAGTCAAGAGCAGAGAGAACACATGCATGAATGCATGCATGAGTGCTGTCTTCAGAGTCACATTCGCAGTCAAGAGCAGAGAGAACACATTCATGCATGCATGTATGCATGAGCCTTTTTTTTTTAAAGATTTATTTATTTATTTATTTATTATATATAAGTACACTGTAGCTGTCTTCAGATACACCAGAAGAGGGCATCGGATCTCTTTACAGATGGTTGTGAGCCACCATGTGGTTGCTGGGAATTGAACTCATGACCTCTGGAAGAGCAGTCGGGTGCTCTTAACTGCTGAGCCATCTCTCCAGCCCTATGCATGAGTCTTCAGAGTCACTTTCCCAGTCAAGATCCCAGAGCATGCACGCATGCTGTGTTGTTTCCTTTCTTCAGTCTTATCCAATCCAGGATAGAAGCCATGAAGTAGTGCAGCTCACAGTCAGCGTGGGCCTTTCTACCTCCACGTATGCAAGACAGTCTCTCTCTTACAGCTATGCCCACAAGAGAAGCTAATCCAGACAGCTCTTACTGGAGACTCTATTCATAGGTGATTCCAGGTTGGGGTAAACTGACAATCAAGGCTCTCCAACACACCTGATCTACTGTCATATTTTTGACAAGATTCTTGACTTAAAGTACCAAGATGGTGTTGGATAAGGTAGAACCTACCTTTAATCCCAGGACCTGGAAGGCAGATATCTGTGAGTTTAAGGCCAGCAAGTTCTACATAGGGATTCCAGGGTACTCGAGCTGCATCGTGAGACCCTGACTCAAATAGCAATAAATAAACAAATGAACAAACAAAGAAAACCTCCAGGGTCTAGGTCATGGTTTCTGCTATGGTGTGAGTGAGTGTGTTATAGTGTGCAAAAGTGTTTGATTTGTGTGTGTGTGTGTGTGTGTGTGTGTGTGTGTGTCTTAAACTGGGACTTTCTCAGAAGCTTTCACATGACCAAATCTAAATTCAGGAAAAGCTAAGGAGCTTAGTGGACTTCCGAAGCACACACACACACACACACACACACACACACACACACACACACACAGAGAGAGAGAGAGAGAGAGAGAGAGAGAGAGAGAGAGAGAGAGAGAGATATTTTTCTCCTGGGCTATATGTGTAATTCAGATCTTGCTCTCTAAGATGAAAGGAAAGATAGAAATTTTCCCAGTTGCCATGTTATGTCATGAATAATTTCCTTCAAAATCGCAAAATTGCTACAAAGAAAACATCCCTGAGTTAAATTAGTGCCTGTGGAAGATGCTAGAGTTGTAAATTGTCTACGTGGAATATTAAACTAGTTAGAGATATGGCGAAAATTTTCCCTGAAAACCATTTCATAACTTAGGAGCTGGAATGTGCAAGCGAATACTTGTGCATGTGCACATGCACACACATACACACACATACACACATGCACCCACATGCGCACACACATGCGCACACATGCACACGCACGCACACACGCGCGCACACACACACACACACACACACGCACGCACGCACGCACGCACGCACGCACACTGAATTAGTTGAAGCAATCTCTTGCTTAGGTGTCTCCTCTACATGGTGTGTTCTCTGGTTCTGTCAATCAGGTTGTTGCTGATTCTAACAACAATCATTTTCTCTATCATGGGAATTTGGAATCTCTCAAGAAGGGAGATAAAAATCAGCTTTTCAAGGTAAGTTTATTGCTATTTTTAAAAAGTTTATTCAGGGGCTGGGGAGCGTTCAGTTCCTAGCACCCATATGGCAACTCCCATCTATTGGTAACTAATTCCAGGAGATCCAACACCTTGGCCACCGTGGGCACTGCATATGCAGACACGTGTGTGATAAAATACTCATACACATGAAATAACATTAACAAACTTTCATATTCCATATATTTTTTGGGGAACCTACATTCACTTTCTTAAACTAAAAACGTACTCACTTAGGTTCTTTCTATTTTAACTTTCCTTTCCTCTTTAACAATAGATTTGTAACTACTTTTCATATCATTAGCCTGTTTTGAAAATCATGTATCTCTTTAACAGACATTGTTTTACAGTATTGAACAAGCATCATGATCAAAATGTTAGAGGTAATAGCCCAACTGTCTCAACTCTTTAGTTCCCTTCTTTTATTAGTAGCTATGGCTTGGACGGGTGTTTATTTTCTATCCAGTGATGGTCTAAACTCTGTTATTTCCAGTGGCTGCAAAATTTTCTTTTTGTAGATGAAATATGGCTAATATGTAGAATGTCCTCTTTAGGGACTAGATATGATTTCCACTGTGTTTTTGTATAACCAGTGCTGGGATTGCAAACACCAGAGAAACCTTAAAACACAGACGGTGAGAAAGCAGGCAGTTTTGGCACATGCCTTTAATCCCAGCAATCAAAAGGTAGAGGCAGGTGGATCTCTGAGTTCGAGGACAGCTTGGTCTACAGAGCTGCACAGACAAACTCTGTCTTGAAAAACAAATCAAGACAAAGAAAAGGAGTAACTTTCTTAAGTTCAGCATCACTTCTTGTCATATTCATACACTACATAAGATCACGTTGGAGATCACAGTAACCCACCCACCCACCCACATTTGAGGAACAGTGCGTGTGTGTTGGGGGGGGGAGGAGACCTCAAGTCTTGGAGTTTGAAGACCCCAACTGTGAATGGAGTACAAAGCTATAGATACAGCTTGGTGTTACTGTCTTGGTAGCACTGACATGAGGCAAAAAGATATGGAAGGAGGACACATGATAAACGTGGAGCTCACAGGTGCTACAAAGTGTGGTCGTCTGGTTGTTGTCTGATTTTGGTGGAACTGTGGCGTTATCCCCCCTCCCAGCCCCCTTCACTGCACAGCAGAATCACAGAAAGGCTTGGGAAGAATACAAGCTCCTCACTTAGGAGCTCCTAACTCAATAGGTCAGGCGAAGGAGTCCCGGCACCGTGAGTGCTTAAGAAAGACTCTTCTCCCAGGAGGTTTTAATTTGTAGTCAGGGCTGGGAAAGGCAGAGATTTGACCCTTTCCCCTAGTGTGTGTCAGGGTTTGCAGATTAGCTGGGTGTCGCTTGGAAAAGCTGGCATAAGCTCACAGAAGTTTTAACTGAGAGAAAGGGAATTCTGGAAAAGGGAAGTGTCTCTCTCTGGGCAGGAGGCTGCGTTAAATGGCTGGAGCCCAAAGCAGACACCAGGGCTCCTTGATCTCCCAGGACACGGACAGAGTCGCTGCTCTTCTTGCAAGAAACAGTTTGCTGACCGTGGAACTAGACTCTCTCTGGTTTCCAGACTGATGACGGTACTCTTCGGAGGTTTGAGGTAACAAGTGAGTAACAAAGATTCAAAGCCATCTGACCCCAGGAGCTCTCCTTAAAGTGAAAACGAATGTAAAGAAGAACCTGAGAAGAACCTGCAGGGCTGTTGGGGGCAGGGCCGGCGAGGTGTCTAGGACGGGTCACACTTTACCAGTGATAAGGCGTGGTTTTTATATAACTTCTGTATAATACCGACTGTTTGCCTCGTGTCATTCATCTTTCTGGCCTTAGCTTTTAAATGGTTCAGAGGCTCACCATGCTCCCTTCCACAGGGTGCTGGCTGACCTTATTTAGGGACCATCATTGAAATGGCTGTGCCCTAACTTCTGCCTGATGTGAGCAGGGATGAAGGCAAATTGGTAACCAAACTGTACCCAGTAGAACTAACTGTACCCAACTGTACTAACTCATCTTTTAAAAATATCAACATGAGAACACTGAAACCAGTAGTATATCAGTTAGGAGTCTCGAAGGTGTCATTTCTGGGGGCAGGGAGACAGTGTCCAGTGCAGGGAGACAGTATCCAGTGCAGGGAGACAGTGTCCAGTGCAGGGAGACAGTGTCCAGTGCAGGGAGACAGTGTCCAGTGCAGGGAGACAGTGTCCAGTGCAGGGAGACAGTGTCCAGTGCAGGGAGACAATGTCCAGTGCAGGGAGACTGCACAGTGCAGGGAGACAGTGTCCAGTGCAGGGAGTGTCCATACAAAAGTGGATTAAAAAGAGTGAATGAATTTCTCTGAACAGAGAAACAGCATTCTATGTGTATAAGCATGTGGGATACCATGCTGCTGGTTTGACTAGACCAATTATAACTGGATCTTTGGGGTCCTGGGGTGGGAGATGCTGGAGTCCTTGTCTCAAGCTCTGTACCTGTCCTGGGCTCTGTCTTCCTCTGCTGGTGTGCAAAGCCTGATGAAATCTCACAGCAGTCAGATAGAGATAGAAGACAAGTACAGAGACAAGTTCTGGCCCTTGTTGCTGTCTTGACACAAGGTCTCTCTATTATGTAGAGACACCTCCCTGGCTATCCTGGAACTCACGGGCTCTGCCTCCTGAGTTCTGGGATTAGAGGTGTGCACCACCATGCTAGTTGATGGAATTGAATCCTATTACAGAGGGTTGTGAGCCACCATGTGTTTACTGGGAATTGAACTCAGGACCTCTGGAAGTGCAGTCAGTGCTCTTAACCACTGAGCAATCTCTCCAGTCTCCACATCCTTTTCTTAATTCTCCCTTTTCTTTCCTCCTCTCTCTCCCATCCCTTCCTCCCCCAATTTCTTTCCTTCCCCTCTCTCTTCCCTGATTAAATCTACATCAATTCCTCCCTCTTAGAAATAAACAAGCAAAAAATAAAATAAATAAAAACCTTTCTTGTGAGGCCAGTTAACGCAGGCCTGTAGTCCCAGCTAGTCTACATGCCGAGGTAGGAAGATCCCAAGTTCAAAGCCTATCTGGACTATAGAGGAGTTCAAACCCAGCCTGGGTAACTTGGATCCTACCTCAAAGTTGATCAAACAAGTAACTATGGGTGTGTATGTGAATGGTAGAGCACTTGCCTAGTGTTCATGAGGTCCCAGGTTCAACCCGTATGGTTGTGAAACAAAGCAGAACAAGGGGAGGATGAAACTGCTGCATGGAATTTTGAAGGGGGTGTTGGCATGTCAGAGGGTGTACATTCTCTTCTGAACATCCTGAGCTCTCCTCAGAGCCACACTCCTTCCCAGGGTGTGAGCAGTGAGGGATCACACTCCTTCACAGGATGTGAGCCCTGAGGAGTCACACTCCTTCCCAGGGTGTGAGCAGTGAGGGGGTCACACTCCTTCCCAGGGTGTGAGCAGTGAGGGATCACACTCCTTCCCAGGGTGTGAGCCCTGAGGAGTCACACTCCTTCCCAGGGTGTGAGCAGTGAGGGGGTCACACTCCTTCCCAGGGTGTGAGCAGTGAGGGATCACACTCCTTCACAGGATGTGAGCCCTGAGGAGTCACACTCCTTCCCACGGTGTGAGCAGTGAGGGATCACACTCCTTCCCAGGGTGTGAGCAGTGAGGGATCACACTCCTTCCCAGGGTGTGAGCAGTGAGGGATCACACTCCTTCCCAGGGTGTGAGCAGTGAGGGATCACACTCCTTCCCAGGGTGTGAGCAGTGAGGGATCACACTCCTTCCCAGGGTGTGAGCAGTGAGGGGGTCACACTCCTTCCCAGGGTGTGAGCAGTGAGGGGGTCACACTCCTTCCCAGGGTGTGAGCAGTGAGGGGGTCACACTCCTTCCCAGGGTGTGAGCAGTGAGGGATCACACTCCTTCCCAGGGTGTGAGCAGTGAGGGGGTCACACTCCTTCCCAGGGTGTGAGCAGTGAGGGATCACACTCCTTCCCAGGGTGTGAGCAGTGTGAAGGCAGGGAAAGGGGAAAGCTATGACCCAAAAGCTCTCTAAGTCTCCCCCAACTTGGAGCTGCAGAGCAATAGCCACTTGGGGTCTCATTTGTGAAGCAGACACAAAGACTTTTTCCTGTTGGATTTTGAAGGAGACAATGTAAAATGTACTCAGACTTCAGACAGGAAAGTACCCCAGTGAATACACCTTAATTTCATCTTATCCCGGCCATTTGTTCACAGAGCAAGGCTGCACAGGGATGTGGGCTCCTTTGAGCCCCTCGGCTGATCATTTGGTTACAGACAGACTAAAAGATCTCATCATGATCACACCTGGTTGGCCTTTGCCAGCTCTGGCTAAAGTCCAGGTTAACACAGCACGGCTATGCAAACCCCAACCTAAGTCTATAACTATTTTAAACATGAAGGTGGTTAAGAGCATGAAGATGTCTGAGGGACATCATTAGATGAATGAAGAGGGTTAGGGAGATTATATATACAAATGACTGGCAGGTCAGTCGCAGGTGACTGATCAGAAGTAGGAAACAGTGAACAGGGCACCAAAATCAGGGGAAGGGCTTTCTTTTGCGTAAACGACATGAAAGAAAAATGAAACTGTAGTGATGAAAAATCTCACCATTGCTGTTATTTCAACCTTACTCTCTGAAAAAGCCAAGAAAATACTACTGTTGGGGTTCCTTTCCCATTTTGTGTTGAATATCAAGGCAGGGACAGGGGTAGGGGCAGAGGCAGGGAGGGATTTTCCTTTGTATATTACAAAATACAATCTGGTCTAACTCCCTCATAAGGATGCCAAGAGTCATGCAAAGAGTAGGACACAAATCTCTTTCTGTTCCAATCAAGAACTCGGAGTTTTGGGCACTGGAGAGAGGACTCAGTGGTTAGGGTACTTGCTGGCCAGTGGAACAGGCTTCAGTTCCCAGCAGCCACATGGTGGCTCACAACCATCTGTAACTCTAATCTCAGGGACCATTTGCTTTCTTCTGGTCTCTTCAGGCACCAGACACACATGGTACACAGACAAAATGCCCAACACATAAACTAAATAATAATAATAATAATAATAATAATAATAATAATAACAACAACAACAATAATAATAATACTGATTTAAGTGGGGTGTGGTGGTGCCTGTGTTTAATCCTAGCAATCAGTAGGCAGAGGTAGGCAGATCTCTGGGTTTGAGGCCAGCCTGGTCTAAACAGTGAGTTCCAGGTAGCCAGGGCTACACAGAGAAATCCTGCCTTGAAAAAAAAACCAAACCAAACAGCCAACCAAAATCAAAATTTAGAGTTTTGATCGACAGGATGGTTCAAAGGCACTTTTCGTGTAACCCAACGGCCCAAGTTCAATATCTGAGACCCAGTGGTGGAGGAGGAGAACTGACTGCTGCAAGTTGTTCTCTGACATCCACTAGAGTTATGTGGGACATGTGTACCATACAAGTACACCAACGTAATAACAATACACGATAGTCTCTCTTTAAACATCAGATTCTATCTCTTTAGAGTATCCCTGAACCACTAAATTTCTTTCCTTCTCTTACAATTTGATGTGAGCTAATAAAACCCTGCACAGAAACAATATCAACAGCCCGACCTACCATCCCTTCCTGCCTCGAGTCTCTCTGCTGGAATGGAGATTCTCACCAACCGAACTATGGACTTTCTTTACCGTCACAGAAGCAAGCCAAGCTTAACCAGAGGAAAATACTGGCTGCTGTAACCAACTTCTCTGAAAACCGGTGTCTCAGTGTCACACAAATGGTTTAGGTCTCGACAGAGAAATTAATCATTTTCTTTCTCAAGTTTCTTTGCTCTGACTCTGTGTGCTGACAAACATAAGCTGCCTTGGCCACTGAGACTAGGACTAAAAATTCTAGTGTGATTCAATTTTAAGTTTCCAAGTGCATCTGTTTCTGGGGAATTACATTCAATGGTCCTCGGGCATTGACCTCCACAGGAAACATTCAGGGACTTGATTGTCTGGGCATAGTCAAATAAAATATTAACAATCAGAAGCTGGGTAGCATTTATTTGGTAGTATAGAGAAGATCGTATTATCAGCAGCTCTCTGGTGCGGTGATCTTGGCCATCCCTGATGATGCTGGGAAACGGGCCACCAGCTCCGGAAGGGTGGAGAGCTCTGGCTCACTTGGCACTTTCTCATGTCAAGCTCTCTCCTCTTGTATGAGACAGGACCCAGCAGAGAGAGGTTAAATGTGTTGAGGAGCCAGTCCAGCCTGGGGTCATTGGCAATCAAGGACCAGCATTAAAAGTCAGCAGGAGACTAAGGGTCTGTGACAAGTTTGGCTCAGGCACCATCTGGAAGGATAGAGGCTGTGCAAGCTGGAACCCCCCCCCTCTCTGACACACACATACACACACACACACACACACACACACACACACACACACACACACTCATGACAAAGAAACCCTTTTAGGCTTCTTGGAGATACAAACACTAGCATTTGAGCTTTCCTTAACACAAGTCCTTCATTGAAAGTTATTATTTTCAAAGTACTCTGTTTTTGAGAGGAGCTGGCCTGGCTAGCTATAGTCCTAGGTTAACCTCCCCTCATTGGTCAGTTATTGATTTACTGATGACCGGTTTTAAATCAGCCCAAGATCAAGGGGTCAGGAAACTCAAATAAGGCAGGGTGGAAAGGAGAGAGAGACAGAAAGAAAAAGACAGACAGAGTGACAGAGGGACATGACTCATATAGCACATTTAACTATATTGTATATGTTATAATACATATAATAAGAGGCATTCAAAGATAAACATTACTTTACTTTGGATGCCTTCACAGTGATCATTTAAAATGTACTTTATGCATTGAAAGTTGTAAACTAAGCCATGGGTGGTAGAAAATCTGTACAAAGAGATGGCAGTTGTCTGTGTGTATCCAGGCTTGCTCTACATTGTTGATTAAATTGTCATCTTCCTCCTCCTCCTCCTCCTCCTCCCCCTCCTCCTCTTCCTCCTCCTCCTCTTCCTCCTCCTCTTCTTCTTTTCTTCTTCTTCCTCTCCTTCTTTTTGTTCTTCTTCCTCCTCCTCCTTCTTCAGCTTAGATTTCTGAATATCCTATCTTACTCCTTTATTTATAAATATGTAAGAAGGAAAAATGCTTTAAAATACAAGCTTCTTTTGATCATAGGTGGTTAGAACACAGGGATGCCCTATAATGTAGTCTTTAAGACGTATTAAAATACTAATTTAGACAAACCCCTGGACTCATTGTGAGAATTGTTAATATTATAGATGAATTCATGAGGAGATTTTGTGTGTACACTAGTTCATTCTTGGGTGGTTTTAATGTTAGTCTTCAGCCTCGTTTTCATTCTGATATCAAAGTAGCCATTACAAGGAAAAAGACCCAGGGCTTTTGGGGTGGTATTTCTAAGATTGCTTTTATGAAACTTTCAATAAATTTTGAGATTTTGGGGTAAATAAAATCACACAGTGCCTGAGTGAGTGATTACTGTGACCTATATAAATGTATGACCACATATGTGTGTTTTTGCATATCATACTATGTGAGACTGTTAGCAGGAACTTGGAGCAAGGTTTGTCAGGAAGATATAGTTTATACTATGTTCTGTCTTAGGTGGCTTGAACTTCATTCATTTAAAACACATGTACATGCATTTTGGTACATGATATTTAGTTTATGTAGAGCTGGCATTAAAATGAGGGTGTCAAGCATGCTGTGTTTGTCTCGTACCTTTGAACTGTGCTTTTCAATGCCTAGTTTAATATGTAAAACAAACCTATAGGGTACCTACTGGAGAGCCATTCTCTTTGTTGTTCTCCACATTTGTGCTGACTTTTATCCTGGACTGCATTTTAAAATCATCTCTACAGTGAACACCATGGGTGATAGAACTGTGTCTTCCTCCACTACAGAGGTTTAAGTCATTCTTTGAGTCTGTCTTAAAGGTTGGGATGGAAGTTTGGGTAGAAACAGTTCCCATAGGCTTGTATATTTGATATTTGGTCCCTTATACCTGCCACTTTGATCACGTCCAGGAGTTATAGACTACTGGGCTCATACACTTCTCTTCTCTATGCTGATGCAGCTCTGAAAAGTACATTTCTATTACTCATTAACTAGAAAAGCATCTCACATCAGAATGTACGACTCAGATTTTATCCACAGTCCCTCAGAGTCTGGAGTTATAAAATTGCTCATCAGAGTTAGCATTTAGAAGTTCTCAATTGATAATAAGCCCTGTGTATGGTTTATTTTTCCTAGCTATGCTTTAATAGTAGTAAGCCATAAGCCATTTACCATAAATACATTTACAAATTAGAATGTATCTGGGTAGCAGCTATTTGAAAACACTACTACAATTTGCATTGTTCCTTGTGGATTGATGTCTATATGCAGGTGAGGGCAGGCACAAGATAAGGCAAGACCTGTGATTGGGCAGTGAAAAAGAAAGGCAGGGACAGAGTTTTTGAAAGACAGGAGAGAGAGAGGAGAAATGGAGAAGAAGAGAAGATGGAGGAGGAGAAGGATGACCCACCCCATTTGGCTTTAATAGCCATAGGTAGCTATGAATAAGGGATGGATTATTACAGGACAATTTTCTTACCTAGGTGGGCAGTTTATATCAATATCAATTGGCTCTGAGTTGATTGTGTAGACATTTTATGGGGTGAGAATTTACTGATATAAATCTGATTATAAGCCTCTAGAATTTTAATGGATTACTGGAAATCGTGACTATAAACACAGAGGGCAGATGCTGGAAATGTGAGCAGAGTCTGTAGCAGATGGCTGTGAGATAGATGGCCGCTGATGGGGCTAACCATGGAGGCAGAGAGACCACTGGGGATAGAGAGTGACAGGAGGTAGCATGACATAGTGCCTGGTGCTTTCATTGCTCATCGTTTTTCTATTATTTACTGCTACAGGTGGCGCCCAACGTGGGGCTAACCATGGAAGTGGAGAGATCACCATGGGGTCTAGAGAGTATTCGGCAGTAGTGTGGGATGGAAATTGGGAACTAATGAGTTGGGTGGGATATTTTGAGAACTCTGGGTTAGAGAGTCTGCCACGATGGAAACACCCCACTAGTGCCATGTGGCCTGCTGGTGTCAGCATTAGCATGGTATGGTGTCTCTCCATCTTTATCTATTATTTACCAACCTATTATTTACTTAGCGAACCAACATGTTAGCTAATAATCCACTAACAATTTAAGATTATCAGCCTGAGAGTTAGAGTTTTATTTTCTACATGAGAGAGTCACATGGACTCAAGCGAGGGAACCTTGAAATGAAGAAACACAGAGAGCTCTTAGGTCCCCTGTTGTGATAAGTACTGACTGCTCTGGGTCAGGGAACAGAGAGTGTGGCTTAATTCAAAGACTGGTTTAGTTGCTTTTAGAATAGATTTATATACAGAGTTTGTCCAAATCACGTGGGGAATTTCGCCCACAATTTGGAACTAAGATAGATAAAATAGAAGTCTGTAGCACCAGGCAGAGTGCATAACAGACATATATTATAGAAATTGCTAGTGAATAGAGGTCAAAGGCTCCAGGTAGAGAGCTTAACAGATAGATGCTATAAAGATATAATGCTCTAATAAGTCTTACAGGATACTCATATTTTTTCTAATGTGGGCTCCACAGGAATTTTGGATTAAAATCCTGGTTTGACAAGCTGCCTGCTTCTTATTAGCAGGTATTAACAGAAGTATGATTAAATTGATTTTATAGTTAGAAGGAGAGAATACAGATTTTGCCTGAGTCACGTGGGAAATTCTGCCCATAGTTTACAACTAGTACAGGGGAAAATGCTATGGATCCAAGCACAGGGCATAATAGATAAAAGCTGCCTATTGGCAGGTATTAGTGGAAGTTTACATTAAAAATATATTAAAGTCTACAGAATAACTCATTTTTAAAATGTGGGCTCCATGGGAATTTTGGGTTTATATCCTGACATGACAAATTAAAAAAAGGCCTAAAAATAGGCTCCTACAATATTTTAGTTTACTTCATTTGTTTTGGCTTGTTTTAATTTTCAAAATGGGTGCAATTTTGAGTTTTGTGATAATATTTCTCTGGGTGAGAATATAAGATACAAGCTTTTCTGGTTGTCAACTGAAGGATATGCTGATTTGGGAAAAGGGTTTGTCTTTGCCATTTTAGAAAAGGTGATTAGTCTCTGGATACCTTCCAGAGCAATATGAATCAGATCTGATAGAGGGAGACCACTTGAAGAACTAGATTCAAGAGAATAAAAAAAAAAAAGAAAGGAAGAAAGGAAGAAAGAAAGAGAAGAATTTCATTCTAACCAGTCTGTACACCCTACAAAGACTCATAATATTCATACAGATACGTTGATGATACTAAAATTTTGTTTTAAGGTTTATATATTACATAATGCACAGCTTTGATGGGTCTCATCATCAGACATGCTGAAATGGCCTGCTTGAACTCCTGATCTCAGGGACTTTCAGCTGAATACAGTCAGGACAGACATCAGAGACTACAGTGATCATTGGTGTGTCCTTCTTAAGGCTTGGCCAGCTCCCTTACTTTCCCTACCTGCTCCCCTCCCCCAGATAGTTCACTGACCATATTCAGCCTGAAGAAGTTATGAAGAGTCATTGACCCAATGTCCTTGAGGACTGAGGGTGGTAGTTCTGACATTGTCTTTCTGGGGAATTTAGAAATGGTCATAATTTAGCAGGGAGAAATTAGCTAGAATTGATAGTGCAGCCATAATCTCATTTGGTATAAATCCTTACATTTGTTACTAAGTTGAAGTTATAATCTCATACTTGGTACAGAATTTATTTGATACAAATTTAAAGTTTTCATTGGTACAAATTTATTATTGATATGAAATTGAAACTTACATTGTTACTCTCATATAGGCATTGTGCCTATACAACACATTTAAGAATACAAGGCTTATTCTGTAAGGCAAAGGACACTGTGGTTAGGACAAAACGGCAACCAACAGATTGGGAAAAGATCTTTACCAATCCTACAACAGATAGAGGCCTTATATCCAAAATATACAAAGAACTCAAGAAGTTAGACCGCAGGGAAACAAATAACCCTATTAAAAAATGGGGTTCAGAGCTAAACAAAGAATTCACAGCTGAGGAATGCCGAATGGCTGAGAAACACCTAAAGAAATGTTCAACATCTTTAGTCATAAGGGAAATGCAAATCAAAACAACACTGAGATTTCACCTCACACCAGTGAGAATGGCTAAGATCAAAAACTCAGGGGACAGCAGATGCTGGCGAGGATGTGGAGAAAGAGGAACACTCCTCCATTGTTGGTGGGATTGCAGACTGGTACAACCATTCTGGAAATCAGTCTGGAGGATCCTCAGAAAATTGGACATTGAACTGCCTGAGGATCCAGCTATACCTCTCTTGGGCATATACCCAAAAGATGCCCCAACATATAAAAAAGACACGTGCTCCACTATGTTCATTGCAGCCTTATTTAAGCTGGAAAGAACCCAGATGCCCTTCAACAGAGGAATGGATACAGAAAATGTGGTACACCTATACAATGGAATATTACTCAGCTATCAAAAACAACGACTTTATGAAATTCGTAGGCAAATGGTTGGAACTGGAAAATATCATCCTGAGTGAGCTAACCCAATCACAGAAAGACATACATGGTATGCACTCATTGATAAGTGGCTATTAGCCCAAATGCTTGAATTACCCTAGATGCCTAGAACAAATGAAACTCAAGACGGATGATCAAAATGTGAATGCTTCACTCCTTCTTTAAAAGGGGAACAAGAATACCCTTGGCAGGGAAGAGAGAGGCAAAGATTAAAACAGAGACTGAAGGAACACCCATTCAGAGCCTGCCCCACATGTGGCCCATACATATACAGCCATCCAATTAGACAAGATGGATGAAGCAAAGAAGTGCAGACCGACAGGAGCCGGATGTAGATCTCTCCTGAGAGACACAGCCAGAATACAGCAAATACAGAGGCGAATGCCAGCAACAAACCACTGAACTGAGAACAGGACCCCCGTTGAAGGAATCAGAGAAAGAACTGGAAGAGCTTGAAGGGGCTCGAGACCCCATATGTACAACAATGCCAAGCAACCAGAGCTTCCAGGGACTAAGCCTACTACCTAATACATGGACTGACCCTGGACTCTGACCTCATAGGTAGCAATGAATATCCTAGTAAGAGCACCAGTGGAAGGGGAAGCCCTGGGTCCTGCTAATACTGAACCCCCAGTGAACTAGACTGGTGGGGGGAGGGCGGCAATGGGGGGAGGGTTGGGAGGGGAACACCCATAAGGAAGGGGGGGGAGGGGGATGTTTGCCCGGAAACCGGGAAAGGGAATAACACTCGAAATGTATATAAGAAATACTCAAGTTAATAAAAAAAATAAAAAAAAAAGAATACAAGGCTTAGACCCAGTCCTATAACTGCTATTATTACTGAGCTGAGATGATTAAACATGTGAGTTAAGAACCAGACAGCAAATTCATGGCTCTGAGTTTACTGTTAGTAAGTTTTCAAGACAATTTATTAGAAAAAGCTAAGAGTAGTTAATGGACAACAGTCCAGATTACTTTAAATGGATAGATGGTTTTCAAAAATGTCAGAAATCAACAAAATGTGACATTAAATGTTATTTAGTCTTTTGTTGTTGAGGACATATCTGCTCCTAGCAGCTCCCCTTTTGTGGGTTCAAAAAAGAAATTGAACATCTCTACCTCCAGGCAAGGTCATATATTGTGGCTAGGTAGCCACTGGGCAGAAATTGCCTATTTCATGTACAGACAAAATACTGTCCAGAAAAGGACACACCATACAGAATAGTCAACTGACAATCTCTGCCAAGTCAGAATAATCAGTCCTTCAAAATTCTGTGTTACAAAGGTCTGTCAGATGATCCTGGACCAGAAGGCTGAAGACTGAAGACTGATGCTCTTACTTGTTGCTAACAGGGGATTGTATAGGTAGGCAGTTGTCTCTGCAACTTGTCTCAGTTCTGGAAGCTGTCGTAGGCTTCCTATATTGTCAGATAGTATTTGTTGTTTCAGATTTCTGACAGGGTTGAAGACTAATTACAGTCTCATAGCCCACCCAGACTATTCAACGTTGAGAATACATATTTAATTGGATAGTTTTTAGATAGTATACAAGCTAGCCAACACATAATACATAGATTTTAAGGCTTTCTTAAGCTAGGATAGATAACAGAATGTACTGTTTAATTGACAATATGATGGACTGAGTGTTAGATAATACTTTATAAATTACAGAATGGTAATAGTTGTGCTCAGTTTACATTTGAGAGAAAGATCCTTTTATAATTAGACAGAAAGGGTGAAATTTGGATTGATGTCTATATGCAGGTGAGGGCAGGCACAAGATAAGGCAAGGCCTGTGATTGGACAGTGAAAAAGAAAGATGGGGACAGAGTTTTTAAAAGGCAGGAGCGAGAGGAGAAAGAGAGAAGAAGGGAAGATGGAGGAGGATAATGACACACCCCATGCAGCTTTAATACCCATGGGCAGGTATGAATATCTTATAAGGGGTGGATTATTACAGGGCAGTTTGTCTTACCTAGCTGGACAGTTTATATCAGTATCAGTTGGCTCTGAGTTTATTGTGTGGACATTTTATGGGGTGAGAATTTACTGATATAAATATGATCGATAAATTCTAAGCCTCTAGAGTTTTGATTTTAATGGGTTACTGGGAGTTGTGACTATAACCACAGGATTGTGAGCGGAGTCTGCAGCAGAGACCCGTGAGATAGATGGCCACTGATGGGGCTAACCATGGAGGCCGAGAAACCACTGGGGACAGAGAGTAGCAGGAGGTAGTGTGGTATGGTGCCTGGTTCATTGTTCATCATTTTTCTACTATTTACCACTACTACTCCTTTACTTTTTATTTGTGTTCTGTTCTCAGGTTAAAATCTCATGTATTATAGGCTGACCTGGAACTTTCTGTGTAACCAACGATGATCTTAAACTTCAGATTTACCTGCTTCTACCTAGATACCAAGTATGCCCCAACGGTACTGAGATGGAACCCTGGACCTTTACACACGCTAGGCTAGCACTCTGCTGACTGAGCCACACCCCCCATCCTTGCTCTATCACGTCTGCTACTTAGAGCAAGGTTTCATCTGGTCTAGTCCTTGGTAGGACATCTTTGGTCCTCTACTGCAATAGTTTTGTTGATAGAGCCTCAGAGTTTCACTATAAGCAGAGATCACCTTTTGGCCTTCTTTTCCGTGAATTAGACGAATGCAGCAATTAAGCCTGACAGCTACACCAGAAATAAAAGTTCCTGTGTAGAGACTGGTCATTGTGGTTAGCCTAAAACATCATTGTGTTTTAATAGACACAATCCAAGAATTTATGCAGATGTTGATAATTCCTCCTTTATGCCCCCTCAAATCAAGTTAGACAAGTTGGCCCAACCCAGCAGTCTTTTTTTCTGACTTTAGTGGTTATCTGCAGGGATAACCCAAGTGGACCAGAGTCTGCTAGAAATGCTGAGGTGCAGACATTGCAAGGACAGCTCCTATCGTGAGGCATGCCTCTTGGTGACTGGGGCTCAGGGTTGGCATTGGCCACTCTGCCAGCACTGAGGATGCCAGATGCTGAGTAAGCAACATGGAGCCACAGGGAGAGAGTGTGGCTTAAAGATATGACTGTAACTATGGAGACAAACTGCGTTCTGGCCTGAGCAAGTCGGTTAGGTTTCTGGTTCTTGTATTTAAACGAGTCCACATAAAGGAGTAAACTTACGTAGGAAATGCCCCTCTTGTCAATCATCAGGAAAGCACTCCACATCTATAGACAGTGTGGGACACAGCAGGGACTTGGTCAGCTGTGCCTAAGCCTCTTAGATGGCCTGGTCTATGGTGTATTTAGGTGATTGTGTCTATTTAAATGTCAAGTATGCTAATGCATGCGGGTCCCTAAAGGACTCTCTGCTTGTACCTTTGTGTGTGTGTGTGTGTGTGTGTGTGTGTGTGTGTGTGTGTGTGTGAACGCATTTCAATAATTTGATATCAGCTAGAGGTCAAACATACCAAGTGTGCCAGCATAGCTTGTGAGGCATGCACTTCTTACTAATGAACAAACAGTGGCATTTATGAGGAAGCACAAGGCAGAACCGAGTGAGCGCGGGGCTGGTTTCCCACCTACATCAGAGGAAACATGAAAGAGCAGCTCTTAATTACAACCAAATATTAGCTCTGGCCCCTGGGAGCTCATCATTCCATCTCAAGATCTATATTTATGAAAATTTAAGCAATGTCTTAAAACATGTTAATTTGTTCTTTGTTTATTGCTTTCCCTGACAGATTAATTTATTCCAAGGGACTTTGGTTCTCAAGCGCTAATATATCGATTGGGCCCTTGTACGACATAGCTAACAGCCCGGGGAGGAGATTTCGATGGAAAACAAAAGTCTTTCTTGTAGTTTTCCTTAGGTAATTAAGTTTGTATTGTGGGCTCTGGCATGCTTCCAGTTTCCTCTGGATTTGCAGCTCTGACTTTTTGATCAATGGCTAATTTCATGAAAGGAATGCTGGGAGTGAAGACACAGACAAACACACACAGACACACAGACACACATACAGACACACAGACATACACATAACACAAACACACAGACACACACAAACACACAGACATATGCATAACATAAACATACAGACACACACACATAAACATACACACAGATATACACATAGACACAGACACCACACACACATACACACAAACACACACAGAGAGACATACATAGACACACAGACATACATATAACACAGACACAGACAGATACACAGATACACACACACAGACACAGACAGACACACAGATACACACACACAGACACAGACAGACACACATAGACATACACACAGATATAGACATACAAACAGACACACAGACATATATAGACACACACATGCAGACACATACAGACACACACATACAGATACAGACAGACACAGAGACACATAGACATACACACAGATGCAGAGTGTATGCATTCTCTTTCTCTCTCTGTCTCTCTCTGTCTCTGTCTCTCTCTGTCTCTGTCTCTCTCTCTCTCTCACACGAGCGCGCGCGCGCGCGCGCGCACACACACACACACACACACACACACACACACACACACGCATATTTGGGGCTTGAACAAGTCAGCTTATAAAAACTGTGGCCAAGAGAAAAATCCAATGATTTTATTCTTTTCTATTTTTTTCCATCTTGGGTTATGGCTTTCCAGAAGTTTCTACATAAAGGGCAGTAGACAGGAGGAAGCATCTATGTGAGAAATGGTAAGATAGCTTCCCCTAACTCTACTGCAGAAGAATGTTAGTGGGAAACCCTGCTTACTATTGATAGAAGCTTCTGGTGGCCTTTGTCTCTTTCCTTCACATACCGCTCTCAGAGGATCCAAAGCTTACAGAGTTTCAGTATTTTAATGTCTGTTAACTATGCATCTATTCCACTGTTGTCCATAGCTATGCTGAGAGGTCTGAGGCATTTATGACTACATATACCTCTAGCTTGTGGAAGCAAATGTGCCCTAAGGAAGTAAGCAGTGAAATTAGTCCAGAGCCAGGACTCCAGAAGGACCCTAACACTTGTGACTATTTATTATCTCAGGGATTAGTTCAGTGAGTTAGAGAACCTTGTGAAATGTACCTGCCCCACATTTCAGACAACTTTGGGACCTGCTTGTATTTTTTACTGTAATTGCCTTTGAAAGTACAGAGGTTTGACACAGGACAACAATGGCCAGTGCCCTGTGACGATGGTTATTTTTCAGAAAACAATCATATCAGCAAGCAAAGTAGAGAGAATTCTGTCACTTTATAATTCCTGGAGTCTGAGATTTATCCTTAACCTAGGACTTGTACTGAATAACGCCAGCTACACGGTTACTGACGACATTCAGAACAGAGGGCAGAGCATGATGTGGGTACCGTTACTATGAAATGTCACACTTATGAATGGACTAAAGAGGGGCATTGTCCTTGTCCTCCTTATTCCTGGGTCACCGATCTGAAAGGCTCTCGGCCACCATCAGGTAACAACAGTTGCTAGTGACTGGAAACTATATTCTCTTTACATGACATATTTGGATCTATCTATCGCAAATCACAATCCACACTAGGCTGAACCCAGGAGCAGCCACTCCTTTGACCAGTGACAAGTGGTTTTGCTCATCAATGCTTCCCTAGAAACTGATACACGGAAGATGCTTGGTTGCTAATGAGTGTGGCTCAGGGGTTAGTAATATATGTATGCATGTGCGTTTCTAGGTAGACACTAGAAGGTCCTTTCCCAAGTCTTCCGGAACTCCCAGTGAGGATCAGGTGGAAGCCACCCTGTCAGTCTGGGTCCTGAGAGAAGTACCACAGCCTGCCCAAGAAGCATAGGAGAATGGGGAGACCTGTCTATGGTGTGAGCACTGAGCTGTCGGGGCCTGTTTGTTTCCATGTCATAACCTAATCTGCCCCGGTTGACGAAGTAGCTGAAAGTAACCAGGTGCACTTTTACTATTAGTCCACATCTTACAAATATTATCATTTGATAGTAATGAACCACCTAACTGCAACAATCTCATATAATTAAGTGTAACTGAGAAAAATAGGAAAATAAATGTTTGTGCTTAAGGATGCTTCCCTTCCAAGGTATGATTGCTTATTCAGAGAATAACATTTGTATTGCTTTATTTTTATAGAGCAGACCATGGCAAAGCTAGAAAATTGGATGTGAACACACATACATGCACACACATACGCATGCGCGCGCGTGCGCGCGCACACACACACACACACACACACACACATACACACACACACACACACACACACACACACACACACACACACACCTAGCCCCTGAACAATCCTCATTATCAGTTGAGAGCTTCCTATGTGTCTGTTTCTAAGGAGGTATTGATGAGCAGGATAGACATAGCCCATACCTCCTTGGAGAATCTCTTCCCTCCATGACAGAATTCAACTGTAAACATTGCAATTATTACAAATTATGAGGAATGAACAGAAAGGAACAAAGAGTTCAGTGTACATCAGAATTACAGAGAGATGGGAAGCAGATGGCCTCTCTGTGAGGGGACAGTTAAACTGAGACCCAAAGAATTATGAGAGCCAGTCAGGGAAGATAGAAGGGAAGGGGTATGGGGAACATTCCAGGCTGAGGGAGCAACATATGCGAAGGCCACATCTCTGTCCTTGGGACAATCAGTCTGGCCAGTGTACCTGAACTGTGTGTGGTGAGAAGAGGTTTGACAAATAGGCCTCAGGATAGCGGGTCTCAACCTTCCTAACACTGCGGCCCTTCAATAGTTCTTCGTGTTGTGGTGACCCCCAATCATAGCATTATTTCATTGCTACTTCATAACCGTAATTTTGCTACTCTTATGAATTGTGATGTGAATATCTGATATGCAGGATATCTGAGACTCGACCCTGTCAAAGGCTTGTTTGAGCCCAAGTGGGTGTGTGACCTACAGGTTGAGAAATACTGCCTTAGCGGGTTTACTCTTTTAAGCCAATGGGAAGTCGCTGAGAGGGAACGGGGAGAAGCTTGTCATGAGACAGTTTTCTCCAACACAGTCTTCTCTGATCGTAGTTGCAGGGGAGTAAGAACAGGAGCAATCTCATGCAGGCAAGCTCATGCTCATAATCCCAGAACTTGAGAGACCGATGCAGGAGGATCATCATGAATTGGAGGCTGTGTGGAGCTCCAGGCTAACCTGGGCAAGAGAATGAAACCCTGAATCACAGGCAAAAACAAAACGAGGAAAGCACAAAGTGCGAGGAAAAGGTTTGTGTATGAGGTCAAAGGTCAAAGACAGAACTTGATGGATTCAGAGTAAATGGTCAAGAATGGCTACCAAGGGCCAGCAAGATGGTGCTTAATGAGTAAGGGGGTTTACTGCCAAGCCTGAAGACCTGAGTTTGAGCCCCAGAACCCATACAATGAATGGAGAGATGAAACGACCACAAGGTCCTCTGACCTCCAAACGCATGTTGTGGCATGTGTTTGCCCCCTAAGCCCATATGTATCTAAAATAATTGAATTACTATTTAAAAAAATTGCTCTCAGACATCTACCTTTTCTTGGATGTCTGTGAATACCATTTTCTGAAACAGAGAAGACCAGGGTGGTCAGTGAGTATTCTGGGATGGTGAGGTCAAGAGTTCAGCTTTGGATCACATGCCTGTTGTGAAACATCCGGCTGAATTGTCAGATGGGAAGCTCTGTGTGCCTCTGGAATTGAGGGGGAACGCAAGGCTGCTTTTACTGCAGAGTCAGTGGCTTATTAGCAGGATTTCAAGGGGAAAGGTCCTCTGCTCTCTGGGGGGTGCTCACACTGTGGGGGGGGGAGGCTGACTAGCAAACAGGGCCCAGCCATGAGGTTAAAGAACAAGGAAAGAACATACTTAAGGTCACATGCTGACGGCTGGTGGAAACCAATTACTCCAGAGAAGTTCCTCCAGATCTTGCAAGGTCTTAGGTTTCCTTAGGATGCACTGCTGGAGAGTAGCAACTTAAGGAGATGGCATAGGGCAAAATCCAGACACAAGGTGCTGTCAAAAATGCCTTAATACGTGACTAAGAAGAGGATAAGGGAAGGATGAGGAAGGAGCCAGAGCTTATTAAAGAGGGAGTGTAAACAAATTCTGGAGGTGACAGAGCTGTGTATTGGTGAGAATGGGGACTCTGGGCACCATCTTGTGTGCCCTTGTGCTGAAAGATTGTCTCCCATCCTTGCAGTCTCTGGTGGGCCCCCTGAGTGTCTCTAATGAAGCCAGGACCTCCTTGTTTCTTAAGTTCTGCACGAGAAGCATTCACTGAGGAGTGTCTCATGTAAGAAGGATTCATTAGGTCCCACGATCGCTAAATGCTGATATAATTGGTTTCTTTATCGTCTGGCACCGAGAAGTGGCTTCTCAGCTTTTGTTAAATAACAGTAGATCGGTCATTCAAATTTTAGTCAAGGATATTTAATATTTTTAATTGAAAATTTCACATATTTTAGATATGGCAAAAAAGGACGAAAAGAAAAAGAAAATAGTACAAAGGGTCATTCTGGGGACAAGTCCCCGCCAAGTTCTTCAGTCCTTGCTACAGTAGAAATCTCTGTCTTGTGTGAACCACTCTGTATGTATTTCTAGGACCAGTTCCTGATTGTAAAACAAAACAAACAAACCCTTCCAATGTGAAGATGTTTTCCTTTTTAAACATTTCCATACGTCATGGAGCCTGTCCCAGAGGACACATATAGATTTAGCCCATTCTCTTTCATGATTTTGTGTTACTTTATTTAACAACCTTTCTATCAATGAACAGGTAGGTTTTCCCAGAGTTTTAAAACCATAAACCAAAAGGCTCTTATATGGTTTCATACAACACGCAAAACTATCGTGTGCTATTCACTAAATAATTGTCAATCCGAATCCCAAAGGTGTTTGAATTGGGGCTAAGTGGTCTTTTTAAAATCTGTACTAAGGAAAGATGGTGGTTCCAATTAGTGTATACCACAGGAAAAGTGAAGAAGAGAAAGGCATCATGGATATTTAAAGGTATTTAGAAAAATAATCTTTTGGGAAAAAGTTACTAGGTAAACGCATACATTGCAAGAATAGAAATTTTTTTTCTTAGAAAGTATTCTATTGGGTTTCTTTAAAAAAAAGTGCAATTTCCTAAAGATATTTTCTTTTATACTATATGGAAGATGGACAATACTTTTGATTTCATACAAAACAAGGGGGAAGCTTGTGTATGGTATTCTGGGAACAGTTAGAATGCCACAGGCCTTTCTTGGGTGCTAATTAGGAGGTGTGGTTCAGGGGTGGGAAGGTGGAGACACAGGGCAAAAGTGATTGCCAGGGTTTGGCGGTGACTTTTAAAAAGCCACTGTGGCTTCTGATGAGAAGCAGGTACCCAGACCCTGGCAGTGCATCCTCAATGAATTCCAAGAGGATACTGGAGAGGGATATTCAGGGCATGGTGGGTCTAACTTGAATCAAAGATAGACAACCTTGGCCAGAGGGAGACCAGCAGAAACAGGAAGTGAAAAGAGTCCAGGAGAAGAGCTGACCTTCCTTCCTGTGCTGGGGCCTGAAAAGGAAGACCAGACAAATCCCACCACCTAGCAGTGATTCACTCTGATTTCAAACACGCAGAAGAAAACCCAAGTTAGTAGACCAAGCCACTGCAACACATTATTAAGCTGCACAGAAACAAGGAAGTGTCTGCCCTCAGAGCTCCCTAGTCCTTATGTACAAAAGACGCTTCTCTGCCTCTTGGGAGACAAGACACAAAGAGAGATAATCACGAGCCATGGTGGCTGACTTATAGCATGGTCCCAGGTAAGCTCTACATCACTTTATGGTAGACTTCCCAAAAATACTTCAACCTAATCATTAAAAGCAGTTTAAAAGTGACTTTAAAAATAATAGCGATGGCTGGGCAGTGGTGGCACACACCTTTAATCCCAGCACTTGGAAAGGCAGAGACCGGTGGGTCTCTGTGAGTTTGAGGCCAGCCTGGTCTACAGAGTAAGCTCTAGGACAGTAATGGATACACAGAGAAACCCTGTCTCAAACAAACAAACAAACAAATAAGAAAAATGGGTGGGAAAGGTTTCCTTAAGAGACCGTAAGCAGGCACTTTAAAATACTGAGCCGACTGTATTAAAATAAAAAACAGAACATCGTACCCACTTCACAGTAAGTAGAGGCAAGCAGACAAGAGAAAGGAACTTGAACAGAATGGAAAAACAATTGAGAAAGAAGTGGGAAAGATCTTTGGGATAACACACCTTTAACCGCAGCCCACTAGGGCTGATATGCCCAGGGTGTGTAAGCTTTTGAGAGAGGAGCGTTTACCACGAGCTCTCTCTCCTGGACTACCTATGTGCAGTGTCCAGAACAGTCCTAACAGAATCACATGCTCCAGCTGGACTGTTCCCTTTTCCTGCATGCTGAGAAGACAGAACGGTGAGGATGTGACCAGTGCCCAGGACATGACAAATGGCTGAGAGGGACTTCAGAGAGTAGAAATGCAGGTGGATGGAAACGCTGGAGAGAGTGAATAGAGACATCAAAAGCTAGTGTTCAAGGCATGTAGCACTCCACTGTGTAAATACATGTGACCCCAAGGTCCTGCCTGGGGTGTGACAACACTTTAGTAAATGTGATTGAATTTAACCAGAGGCACGGCAAGCTGTGAGGCAAAGAGGAGGAGGTGAAACAGGTCCTGTCTTTAATAGAATTCACAAAAGTAAATGGTTGTAGTCTAGCCTACCAGCATCTTAGCTCCGGATAGAGGTGATTTTGTTCATTTCCCACAGCAGTGCTGGAGGACTACACTACCATTCCCACAGACAGACTCCTCTGCCCCGGCTCGCGTAACTCAGAAGTGGTGCTGATTCAGATTGGGCCATTTAACTCCAGGCTCCACTTTCTTACTGCTATACCTTGTTCCCTGGGCATCCCTTGTCAGAAAGTGGCCTCAGATGGCTTTGGTGGGCTTGGCTTTGTGGCCTACAGCTTCAAGCGTGGCTCTTACTTGAAGGCCCAGAGCTCTGAACTCCCAGGTAGGATGCTCATGTTCTGTGATGGCCACGAAGCATCAGGCGGATCTGGAAAGCCGGGAGACTTAAAAGGAAGAGCTGCCTCAAAATAAACGGTCTTTTCAGCCCTCTGCTCGCTCTAATCCTGTGTTCCAGTGACCAAAGTCGGCTGTTTATTCAGATGTAATGGGTCTTGATACCAAGTGCTGTCCATAGCAGGGGAAGTTTCCGAGCCCCTTTGATGTCACATGCTTCCCAGGAACCCCCAGCCATGAGAAGGAGAGTCGCTTTGTGTTCACATCTCTAAACAGAACCATTTGAGAACACAGACCAAGAGACCTGGCCGGAGTGTGCTGTGCTTTCTCCAGGAGAGTGACTCACTGCTAATGTCTTCATTTTGGACACTTCAGTCGAACATGAAACCATATGCTTTAAATTAAAAGCACACTAAGCGCATCACAAGTTTCTCAAGATGGTGCTTAAAGTCTGCTTTGGCATCTGTTGGTTGCCAACAGACCCATATGATCCTGTCATTAAACAACAAATATTTTCTGCAAAATCGTTCGTCTCAGCTCGTCCCCAAACACGAGCTGTGGTTATGGTGTTTAGATGCTATGTTAGGAAGTAGGTTTCACAACGAGCCCCATTTAGAATTGTTTGTTCCCTAATCCAGAGCCATCTCCATCTCTGTCTAGCGTCTCATTCCAACTCACTGTATAAGAATGCAAAAAAAAATTTCTTTTTGAGCAACAAACAGTTGAAAAGCACGGCCTGAAATACAGACAGGAGAGCTGCCGATAACAGACCCATTCCATCTGCTTGGCCATGAGATTCCTCTACCTTGGAGTTCAAACCAGAATCTGTCTGTCTGATGGCCACGGCCGTCAGGAACCAACTGAGACCACTGCGCACAGCAAGAGATGTGTTGGAAGTCAGAAGTCAGGGACTCATGGGGCTGACGGGAGAATGGAGAAACCAGCTTGTACAAGAGGCAGGATCCAAGATACCCCGAGGCTGCAGGTGATCCAAGCAGCCCTTGGAGCTGTTCGCCATCCTCCCATTTCCTCTACCGTGATAGGGCATGGGCATGGCAGAGCCTCTTTCGTTAATTATTTAGTTAATGTATTCTTAACATTTACCTCGTGTGTGTGTGTGTATGTGTGTGTGTGTTTGTGTGTGTGTGTTTGTGTGTGTGTGCATGTGTGCACAAGTGTGTGTCCATGCTTACATGTGTAAGTGCTCTTGGGAGCCAGAGGCCGACCTTGAGCGTCTTCGTCAATAGCTCCCTTATATTTTGAGCAGTGCATCTCATTGAATATGGGTGTGCAAGGTCATCGCCAGGAATCCTCCAGTCTCTGCCTCCCCAATGCTAGAGTTACAGCCACAGTTGTTTATGTTTGGCTTTTTACCTGGAGGCTGAAGCCCCTCCTCATGCTTGTGCAGCAAGCACTTTACCTACTGAGCCATGTATTTCTTCAACCCCAGAGCCTACGGGTCGCTAAGTACTAGTAAGACAGCCAGGAGAGCCCCCACCGCCAAGGGAAATGGGAAATGGGGTGGCTCAGAGTGAAGCGAAGGGGCTACCCAAACGATTCACTGCTGTTTAGAATGGAGCTAAACAGAAGAGTAGAGCTGTAGACAGCAAGCCAACTCCGTGCAGGTTGAGAAGAGCGGAGGTGTCTGGCTCATGTTAGCTGGAGCCCGCAATCGGCAGTCCTTTCCTGAAGGACTCCACCTTTACTTCTCAGCCTGGGGTGGTGACGTTGGCAAGAACAAGACTGCCCCAAACTGATTTACTAGGGAAGCTGTGTTCTAGAAAGGGGCCATTCTTCTTCCCATTAGAGGGCCTTCTCCTTGGAAGGCATTGAGGTATGTAGAGAGGACAGTGGTGACAGGGAATCAGAAAAATCAAAGCGTTCTCCCCTTGACCCTATGGGAAGCAGAGAACAGGATTAACAACCGCCTGGCCAAATCTAGTTCCATTAGGAATACGTGGGGCAAAGCTAAGGCATGTGGAGCAGTTAGATCTCCATGCTGCGTGATTCGTGGTATTCCTTGGGGCCCAATGAATGTAGGGAAAAGGTGGCACAGGTGTAGAGAAGACTGGAAAAGGCAAAGGTCACCGAAGAACTTCCAAGAAGGAAGCTAGGAAGGGTTCAGAGACTACAGCTATTACAGATCTGGGACCTGAAGGGGCAGATTTGGGGGATCTGGGGTGGGGAAAACCCCAAGATAGCTATGATGAGGCTTCTGGGGCTGCCTGTAGTATTCCAACAAGCTCAGAATCACAAACAGGCATAGTTGATCTCAGTGCAGTGAAGTGACATGTTGTTGAGCATGGTCCCGTTGGCAACCATTCCTATAGGGGAAGAAGTGGGAGAGTTGGCTTGCTAAATACCTATACCCTTGGATGGGGGTGGTTATATATTTAAAAATAGAGCATACACAGAAAGAGAATAATAGGAAGGTGGTGTAGTGGCAGAAAGGTTGGAAACACCTGGCTGATGATGTGACAGCATTTGGAAGACTGGCCACCAGAGTCCTCACAAAATGTTAACTGGACCAGCTGAACGAGGGCCAAAGATTGGTTGGGAAAGGAACACCCAGCAAAGCCTGGAAAATCCAGAGGCATGCTCTTGGGGTCAGGGAAACCCTGGCGCTCTAGGAGTATCTCAAAGGTACGTACAGAGTAACAGGCAACAAAAGCCAGAGGGACAAAATAAAGATATGACAGAAACGCAAAACTAACAATGGTTTTTGTTGTTCACTTAGCTTACTTCTCTGAAGCTACACCCAGCAACTTATCTCCCTAGTGGTCACAAGACCCCTCACCTGTCTGGCCCTTACTATTTAAGGTAGTTCTTAGAATTGTTGCATTTTTAAAACCAGTTTCACCACATCAAAGAGTATTCTGTATGATCTGCAGATGTCTCTCTTCCCCACTATGACTACAAAATGGTGGCCATTGCTCAGATTGAGCAGAGACTGGCTCTTCAGCTACAGGGCTGACTTGCCTGAGATCTCATGGCTAGTGTCCTTTCTGGGTTACTTCCTATGTGGCTGTCATGCAACCTGGGACATGGAACCATTCTTAACCCTACCCCTGCCTCTCAAGTAGAGCCATAAATGTTTACAATCACCTTGTCCATGTCAGGATGTTTTGGCAAAGCAGACAGAAAAATAAAGGTGTGAATGCCTGGCTTATCAGCCAAGGTGTGTGTATGTGCTGGAGACCGTACAGGCACTGGATAGGTATGAATGACCAGAGAAAAGTGAGGTGGAAAATGTTGGGGTAACCTTGTTCTCACATTGTGTGAAGGCGCATCTCCACATAATCAATGGTTAATTTGGTACCTGCAGAGAGCTGAATGCTGGCAGGAGTCTGGTGTTGCCATTTCTATGGCTCAATACCAGGTTTTCTATTTTGTAAATATTCACTCTTCCTCACCTGTCTAAGGTAATCAAGAATGTATCAGAGATTGTCTCACTGCTGATTGGCTGTAATAAAGACCTGATGGCCAATAGCTGGGCAGGAGGAGGGGGTGGAACTTGAGAGAGAGAGAGAGAGAGAGAGAGAGAGAGAGAGAGAGAGAGAGAGAGAAGAAGGAGGAGGAGGAAGAGGAGGAGGAGGAGAGGGGTAGGTAGAGGTAGAGGTGGGAGGGTGAGGTGAGAGGGCAGAAGTGAGAAGGAGAGTAGAGAGAGAGGAGAGAGTGAAGGGAGAGGTAGAAGGGGGAAGGGAGGACAGGGAGAGGGAGAGGGAGAGGAAGGAGAGGGAAAGGGAGAGGTGGTAGGGGAAAAATGAGAAGGGAGAGTGTAGAGGGGAGAGAGAGGAGAGAGTGAGGGGATGGGGGAAGGGAGAAGAGCCAGAGGCAGAGGCAGAGGCAGAGGCAGAGGCAGAGGCAGAGGCAGAGGCAGAGGCAGAGGCAGAGGCAGAGGCAGAGGCAGAGGCAGAGGCAGAGGCAGAGGCAGAGGCAGAGGCAGAGGCAGAGGCAGAGGCAGAGGCAGAGGGGAAGAGAGCTGGGTTGAGAGAAAAGGAAAAGCAGGAGATTGGCCACAGGTGAATGGACGGACCAGAGTGAAGCAGAGAGGTAGACCTAGCCATGTGGTGCCAGGATTAGCCAGGTTAGGCTTGATAGCTGACTGGGAGACTGCCCTATTTAAGAGGTCTAACCTTTAAAATATTAAAAACAAAAACAAAACAAACAGAAAACCCTCTGTGTCATTATTTATACCACTGACTGGCCCAAAAGTCCCACTATAGGAAGTCCTGCCTGGAAGGGTGGGAGGGAAGCACAGCTGGAGTTGGAACTTCAGGATTGGGTTGTGGTAAGGTTTCCTAAAACCACCACTGATAGGTACTTAGGATCTCCTGTCCTCAGAGCAATAATTTCATACCACGATGATAGGCATCTTGTTTCTTATTTCCCCCAACCCATGGCTAAAATCCCCATTTGCCATTAGGAAACATGCTAGATATTTGATTGCAGGAACACGTCAATATTTTCCCCCAATGCACGCAATGCTGACATTCATAACAGAACAGTCTAGAAGGCAACTTCAGTTACTGTAGTGGTTTAAATGATGTCACCTGGATTTTACCCCTTTTGCTGACCCTGTATCCCCTCATCTACACTGTTTGTCTTTCAGTTCTGCCATTCCGTGTACAGTGGCCAGTGGCCATATTTGTTTCTACCTCTTACTACCTTTTTTTTTCCTGGATAAGCCAGTAGCTATAGATGTGGTGGGGCAGGGAAACATGACTTGTGGGTAAGAGGTATCCAGGCATGAAGTCCTGGCTGGCCAGGCAAGGCACCTGCTCTATGATGGGCCACTCATGGTGACTGGGGGGTGAATTGTGCATGCAGAGCAGGCCTAGGTGCGTGCTCTCCAAGCTTCAGCTAGTGTTCTGTGTATCATAATCTCCCACGCGTGTACATTAAGAGACAATTTTTCAAGGAAAGGGAGGTGACTCAATGTGAGAAGGAGAGGTAGGGAACACTGTGCTGGCCACCAGCGGTGTTGGTGACACTGTCGTTATGGATATCAGATGGTAGGACGTCAGTGAACTCCAAGATGCAGTATGGATTCCTCATGAGAAATGGTCAGGTGCCTCGCAGTACAGGGAAATCTCACTCCTGACCAATGGCCACTAGGGTGCAGGTTAGTGATGGCTGGAAACAAATAGCAGAGGCTGCACCCTGACCGAGTGTGTGGGGTCCACAGAAGATGCGCAGATCTCTTACAATCACGCGATACTTCGTGACATATTGTAAGCGGCCTTAGTTTCCAGAGAATAACAATCCAGGAATAGCATCTCTCCTTCCTATTCTCCAGCTCTTGCTAGGAGGCGAGAGGCAATGCAAGTTGATATTCAAGTCTGCCCAACTGTGCGGTGAGCTATTGTACATTCCCATGCTAATGTGCCCATGGGGTTAGAGTCAGATGACTCATGTAAGCCTTGTGATTCTGGGTAAGTAATTTTGAGTTATGGCACCCCAGTTTTCTCACAGAGATAGGGATTTATTGGAAACTGATGAGAGGTTTGATCATTAATGTATTCAAATAGTCAGAAACATTTTTTGGCCACATACCATAACTGTGTGATGTACAGCAATAATACATCATTACATAGAATGGGCATGACCCCTGTCCTAAGGCACCCGTGCTCAGTAAGGATGACAGGGAAAAGGAAAAAATATTTTAAAAGATCCTGATACATAGTAGGTACTCAAGAAAGACAGCCTTCCCCTCCAATCTTATCTCTTACTACTAAGGTTGGAATAGCTGTTTGTGTAAAAGTTATATGTTAAGACATAAAGATTTGAGTAATATTATTAAGAAATAAGGGCCATTGGGAGGTGACTGGGTCCTAAAAACATGATTAGGGTCCTTACAGAAAGGGTTGAGGAATGCTCCCCTTTAGCTCTAACACATGAGGACACACAACACAAACCACCATCTACAAGGAATGAGCCCCCACCAGATCCCAGATCTACTGAAGTCTTCATCTCCAATCCCAAGCCTCCATAATTTAAAGCAATACATCTGTTTTTTTTTTTAAAAATAAATTACCATAGCTAAAAGACATTTTATTATAGCACCCAACACGGATGGAGATGTTCATCTTACCCTACAATGACAGTGTCTCTTAGTTTCTCCAAACGTCACTCTTTCGGGATTTTATTGAAAGTTTTGGGGAGACTTGCTGATGTTTTTTCTCTTCTCCAAATTTTACAAACCTTCTGCTCCCGTCCTCCTGCACCCAAGGTAGAGGTCTGCAGACTGTCACCTGAATCCTATGTCGTGCAAGGGCCTGAAGTCTCATTATCACTGTCCGGCTGGCTCTATGCCATCCATCTCACCCCAACTGTACCCAGTCTGAAGTATCTTCAAAGAGCTCCATTATCCTCAGGGCACGTGCACAAGTTAGTTTGCCACACACAAAAGACTGTGTGATGGCTCAGCCCAGGGGTGGCACTATTAGAAGGTGTGGCCCTGTTGGAGTAGGTGTGTCATTGTACTCGAGGGCTTTAAGACCCTCATCCTAGCTGCCTGGAAGCCAGTCTCCTCCTAGCAGCCTTCGGACGAGGATATAGAACTCTCAGCTCCTCCCACACCATGCCTGCCTGGACGCTGCCATGCTCCCGCTTTGATGATAATGGACTGAACCTCTGAACCTGTAAGCCAGCCCCAGTTACATGTTGTCCTTCTAAGAGTTGCCTTGGTCATGGCATCTGCTCACAGCAGTAAAACCCTAACTAAGACAGTAGGGTCCTGGTGAAAACTTCGAATTCAGACTGAGTCAAGTGAACCCCAGCACTGGCTGTGATGTGGGACTACCTTTGGCCCCACTCTCCACATCCACGAGAGAGTATGAACAGACTATTACTACAGGGAAACTGTGAAGATTGTGTAAGATGACCCACAGTGGATGCAAGTAAGTGTGTGTGTGTGTGTGTGTGTGTGTGTGTGTGTGTGTGGCGTGCTTCCTACATTGTATGTAGTACTTGAGTTGAGAAGTGACCACAGGGTAACAGTAGACCTAAGGGGCTTCTGCTGGGAAGGAAAGTGTCTGCAGCTGTTCCAGAGCTCTGCTCAGGTCCTGTGTGATTTGATAAGAGTCTGCCCCTAACACTGGTGTGTTACTGCCCAGCTCTATAGATACATGATTCTTTTAGCAGAAGGCTGGGTAAGAGTCGGTAAGAAAGGTCACCGGCGATCTTGGTGGCCTTCGGCCAACTATAGGCTCAGGACTTCAGTTCTGGTTCTGTGAAACAACGTTGGTCCCAGACCATTTTACATTCTGAAATTGTGTGATTCTGGGGCTGAAAGTTGGGCGAATTTGCCAACTTTGTGTGCTTGTGTGGGGTGGCATCTTTGCTATGGCTCCACTCTCCCTCCCAAGCGACACTTGTGAACTAAGGAGTGTATTGTCCAACCTTTGTTTTCTGTCCCTTAACTTGTTTTTGAAGAAAACCTCCTTTGTGCATTGAGATGTGGAAAGGTGTGGCTTTCAACTCAACATCACTTTGGTGGTTTTGATTTTCATCTCAGAGAAAGTAGTTTGAACTTGTTTTAACACGGTCGTGAGAAATACTAGCCCCCTGTGCCGTCAACACAGAGACCCAAGAGTCAGAGGCTTCCTGGGAATGTGTCTTTGTCAAGGTCTAAAATTGCAGACACATATTGATACTGCACAAGCTCTTAAGTCCACAGGAGTCTGCTAGTGTTCAGTTAACCAATGGAAAACCTCACTTCATGATCATGTCAATAAATTTTCCTAAGGAAAGAAAAACAAAACTGTATCTATGCCTGAGGCTACTGTAAAAAACAAGTTGCAACTGGGGAGAGGGAAATAGTAATGTTCTCAAGGGCTCTGTTTGCTAATGTTCACTGTTAATAATGGAGAGCAAATGTAGCATCCAAGCGTTTTCCTTCTATCAGCCCATACATTAGACACATATTAGTGTATACCCACCTCATACCCTGGTGTATATGCACATTCAAGTACTTGTATTCCCAACTGCTGTTAAATATACACAAAAGTTACATAAGCAAAGGAACAGATACACATGTGTCTCTCTCTCTCTCTCTCTCTCTCTCTCTCTCTCACACACACACACACACACACACACACACACATCCTTTTCCTTTTGAGTTCCCTATATTTGATGAATGGTTACAATAAACACTACAAAATGCCCAGTTTTAGATATATTTTGGCCAAGCTAATTCAGAGGTAAATCCCCTGTGGCTTTCTGTTAGGGAGAAGTTAATTTCTTACTATTGTATTAGTACAAATTCAAGAAAATATTTTTAAAAGCCCAGGCTGTCACAGTTGCACAGGCAGGTCTGAGAGGCTACTGATCACAGGTGGCTGGGTCACACCTTTATGTCATAAAGTTGACCCTTTAGTGAAAGAGGGAAATTTTTCTCTTTGTTGGCACTGGACTGACTTGGCACAAAACAAAAACCAACGCACTTAATTTGCTACACAAAAAAATCTACCCAAACAGTTATAAGGCATTCGTTCAAGGAGTTTGTCCTCACAAACTTAAATATTTAGATAATCTCCTGTCAAAGTAGCAGTTCCCAGAAGAACTGTGTTCTGTGACCTTGCCAAGACATTTGATTTTGACATAAAAAATAATTTCATTAAATCTCAGCTTTAGCTTAATCCGATTTAGATTTGATTCCGAGCCATTGATAATTAAGGTTCATGGGCATGAAACCGAAGGTCTGGTGTGGCTTGGTAAGGGCGTCAGGATCTCTGACAGCAAACCTCCACTTTGACCTGTAGCCAAGGGCAGAAAGACTTCGGCATGATCTTTCCATCTCACACAAAAAGAAAAACATTGAGCACATATTTGGGTCACGTATTTCTGTTGCCAGAGAAATAAAAGACAGCAAAACAACTTTTAGAAGCACACACAAGGGGCACGACTTTTGCTTTTATGTAACGTACCAGCTCCACGTTGTAATTGCTGAATATTTTCTAAATTAAGAGCCCATGTGGTGAGCGGGTGCACCCAAAAAGATAATCGGAAAAACGTCAGCACTAACATCCGGTCTGAAGTAAAAACACATAAATCACGTTGCAAGGCTCAGGCTGCCCGAAGGATCACTGCTCTCTGCCTTGGGTCTCGGTTGAGTCTGGTGCAAAAGGATCGGGTTTGTAATCTTCTCGTTGGAATATAAAGGCGGCCCCAACAAAGTCACAAAGTCACATGGGACAGGAGAATTAGGAGTTTCAAGTTACCCTCAGTGAGCTGGAGGCTAGCTTGGTCTCCGTGAGATGCTGTATCAAAAACGAACGAACTAACCAAGCCAAATACATAGAGACGCGCTGCTGGATTATACTAGAATTGTGTGCATGTGTGTATGTACTTACATGTACATGATATATAATATTCATATATTATAACTTAAGCGAATAGAAATGTATGTGGCTTATAATCTAGAAGCTGGACATTTGTGGCACTGGCATCTACTTAGCAACTGGCAAGGGCCTTGTGGCTGTAACATGGTAGAGGCTGACCCATAGCAAGAGGCAGAACCAATAGGATACTAACTCATGCCTCATTCCCTTTTTTTTTTTTTTAAGACCGAGCCTCATGAATCTGAAGTAGACTCCCAGCTTGCGACGCAGCCAAGAATGAGCTTGACCTTCTGATCTTTCTGCCTTCCACGGCCAAGTGCTGAGATTGCTAGCACGTGCCAGCACACCCGGTTCAAGTGCTGCTCCGGACCGAACCTGTGCTTCATGCACACTAGGCAGCCACTCTACCTGAGCCACACACTCAACCTTCCTTTTAAAAGCTGTTAGTACCATGGTAACCTCCCACCCTCATGACTTTATCCAATTCTGATCATCCCAACCAAAGGGACCTTCCTCCAAATATCACTACTATATGAATTAGTGGGCCAAGTGGCTAGCATATAAAATTGGTGTGTGCAGCGGGCTGGGGAGGAAGGCTGAGGGGGCTTCATTCACACAACAGTGCCTAGACCAGGCTACTAAAGCTGTCCGCTCCTCTCACAGATATCACAAGGGGGCCAGTCTAGAGAATGCCCAGGCTCTGCATGACTGTGTCACCTCCTAGAAAAGCAGGGAAACAACGTGCCCAGCGAGAGCGTCAGTGTAGGGACTGAGGCAGGCTGCAGGGCCCAGCAGAGTGCTCCTCCGCACCGCTCCATCCTTGGCTTTCCACGGGCAGCCAGGGAGGGAACAGAAACAGTTGGGGTCTCCTGCATAAGAAAGACACATTCCAGTGACACCTAAGGCTCTTGTTAGCTCTGGACGCAAAGAAGTCCCAGGAATAATATGCCATTCACGGTGCTGCATTCTTCTGGTTAGTAGAGACACTTGTGACCTGAGGCCATGATGCAATGTATGCCTAAGGCTTCGTTGTCAGGATTCCTCCCTGTGAGTGTCCTAAGAACAGTCATTTTCAATCTCGGCTGAATATGAGAATCCACTGGGGAGTCTTAAAAGAATCCCGAAGCCGGGCCACACCCCAGAATGAGTACCTTAGTACGTCTGGAGGTGAGAGCAGGCTGTAAGTCCTCTTCACAGGCCCCTTGGGAATCTCAGGGCCCAACTTTAAGTGCCTCTGACGGGAGGAATGGGTAGAAGCCCAGACTGAGAATCTCAGGAGATGACACCAGCAGTGTAGAAATGGTCTTGGATCAGCTGACTATTGAAAGTGGTCCAGATTCCTAGGGTATAGTTATCTAGTGTCCACTGAAAATTTATTTCTGTTTTCCTCCTCAGAGTCTAATCAAAGGCAGAAAGTCTAAAAATAGCTCTGCAGCAGCAGCTGGTTCAGCTGGCGGTGATGTTGGGAGCTCTAAGTCGCCATTTAAGCTTACTGCCCTCTCCCTTTGAAATACTATAACTATTGGGAATCAAACTGCAGATCAATAAAAGGTGGCGGTGACTGTGTCACCAAGTGTGAAAGGTCCGGACCCACACCAGCTCCCTGGAGTACTCTCCAGGACGCAGGGGGGCTCCTTGTGGCATCTGAGGGACGCTTAAGTGGGAACAGCCAGCACAGATGGCTGAGGAGAAGGCAGGTCCGCAAAGGAATGACAAGAGTTATGCCTTCCACATTAATTTATAACCGTCCTTCATCTCCGCAGGCTCGTTTAATAAGTTATGCATAAATCATACGAGAGATCGTTAAAGCAACCGGTTCACAGTGCTGACTAATTGGTAAATAAATACTTGATGAGTTGCACAGATTCTGTTTTCCTTTTTAAAAGAGAAGAAAAACAGGGGGACCTTTACTTCTCGCTGAAGTAGAGACATCCAGACCTCACTCAGTTCCACTTTAGACATTTCTAAGGATTCGGAAAGGGATAGTGAGATACACCCTATAACCTAGGGCCTTGCGGAAGAAGCCTGGTTCCTTATGAATCATCTAACATGAAAGAAAGATTCAGATTTATTTAATTATCTTGATGCCTGGTAGCATGTAGAGAATTTATTCTAAACCTATGTGTTACCACACATCTGTTTGGATTCATCAGCTTGGCATTGTGTAAACACAACTGTAGATGGAAGGAAAAAGACAGACGGGGAAGAGTGTGTATCTGTGTTTATGTTTATATCTTTGTCGTGACGTTTTTGCATACAAAAAGCTTGCTTTCCGGGCTGAATTTTTTTTTTAAAGTTCCTGCTATCTATGAATATAAAACACTGTTCACCTTTCCTGTGAGACTCAAGTTTAAGATGCTCTAGGGCATGCCCCTGCGGCCTGGGAAGGATGATGCCCCCTCCTTAGTAAGACATTGCCTGATCAAATGGACAGTATATAGAACACTTAGTTCCATTGGAAGAATAGAGTGCAGCACTCAAGAAAGCTTGCTGTTATTCACTACACACAGACGGTCCTTGTACCACATTCGATTTTTCACAGAGTAATGCAATTCTAGCAGCAACCGAGTCCTGAGAGCACAGGCCTGGGTCCATACCTGTGCAGAGGACAGTGGCTTCAGGCAGGGGCAGGGCAGGGCGAGGCAAACTCAGAAATGATGGCAGTGCTCAAAGAGGACAGAGGAAGAAGGCTCATCCAAAGGGCAGCAATCCCAGCTTCAGGACTCCAGGCAGAGGCTAAGATCTCTTCTGTGAGCATTTCCCTCTGACCAACACTTGGTGGGGACCAGAGATAGAACCAGACTTGGTCTCTGCTCTCATAATGGGTCAGTCTATTCAGTAGAAGACACAAGTGACAGTTCCATACACAAATACTAGAGTCAAATTAAAGTACCTTGGGATATGGGACCTGGACTCGGAGGTCAGCCAGGGTCAAGGCTGCTATCGAGGCCATCTAGGATTTAGCATTTCAGGACCAAAGCTTCAGCACAATGTTATCTCTGTCTCCTTCCCCAGCCCCTCTGTGAGTGCTGTGTATGTACATGGCCTATGTGTGTCTGTGTGTGTGGGTACATGTCCAGAGGAGGATGCCAAATGTCCTCCTCTGAAACTCTTCACCTTATTCCTTTGAGGCAGCTCTTACTGAACCCGGAGCTAAGCTGGTGGCCAACAAGCCCTAGCAGCACTCGTGTCTCTACCCTCAGTGCTGGGATTAAAGATATGGGTGACCATACTCACCTTTTTATGTGGTTTGGGGATTTGAACTCAGTTCCTCACGCTTGTGCAACAGTCACTCTACTAGAACTATGTCCTCACAAAGCACCAGCACATCAAAGAAACTTTGCCATTATAAAGACTTTTCTCTTCTTGAGAAATGGTTATAAGGTAGTTTAATCAGTCAATATGCTATCTTCCACACCTGTCTATCCTGGGCTAATAATTTTATAATAGATTAAGATAATCTTCTGCTTGAATCTCACTTAGAAGGGAGAGGTAGAGGACATCTCCAGGACATGACAGAGACTTGGGCTAAGGGAGGCACCCAAGAATCAATAGGGGTGACCTTAGCTATGGCTCACAGCATTGGGCATATGGAATCTGAAGAGGCCACCTCCTGTAGCCATGGAGGAACCTCAGGGGAGTGATAAAGACACAAACCCATCCACAAAACTTTTGACCCAAATGTAATATAGGGATGGGGGATGGAGCAGAGACTGAGGGAATGGCCAGCCAATAATGGGCCCGACTTGAGACCCATCCCATGAGCAAGCACCAATCCCTGACATTATTGATACTCTGCTATTCTCTATTAATCTATACTCTAGCATGGCTGTCCTCTGAGAAGCTCCACCCAGCAGCTGACCACACAGATGCAGAGACCCACAGACAAACAGTAGATGGAACTTGGCGGTCCTTATTGAAGAATAGGGGTATGGATTGCAACCCTGAAGGGGATAGGAACTCTACAGGAAGACCAATAGTCAACTAACCTGAACCCTTGGGGCTCCCAGAGACTGAACCACCAACCAAAGAGCATACATGGGTTAACCTAGGCCTCCTGCACATATGTAGCAGATGTGCGCTTGGTCTCAAACCTGTAATAAATGGAGCAAGGGATATCGCAAAATCTGTTGTTTGTATGTGGGATCTGATCTTCTAGCTGGGCTGCCTTGTCTGGCTTCAGTGGGAGAGGATGTGCCTAGTCTTGCAGAGTCTTGATGTGCTAGGTTGGGGGAGCTATCCACATGGGGGGGGTACCTGCCCAGAGGAGAAGGGGAGGAGGGATGGGAAAAGGATTGTGGGAGGGGGTGACTGGGACAGGAGCAGTGAGTGGGAGGTAAAGTGAATAAGTAAAAAGAAAGAAGATTTTCAATGTTGGTGACTGTTTTAACACTTGCCTTGTGGTACCTTTCTATTTTATAGGTTTATTAAAGTTGTCAAAAAAGGCTCCTGCCTGAAAAGATGGTTCATTAACATATGCTACCATCATCCAAGGTGCCACGTTATTATCTATGTGTTGTTATTGCAAACATTAGCTTTTATAATAGATCAGAGGCTAAGTTGCCAAGGTAACATGGTGAGAGTTGACTCGACCTTTGCACAGGAGCTCTGGGCATTCACAAGATGGACCACAGCTGAAGGGGTCCCTCCCCAACATCTAGTTAGTTAGCACCCCTTTCCCAGCCCCTTAATAAGCATACAGCCTGAGGAGAAACGGTGTAAAGAGCTTGCAATGGTTTTCCTATAGCTTTCCGGCCGGCAGATGTCTCTACCTGCTGACTGCCCAGAGCCGGTACTGGCTACAGTTTTTACAGAAGCAGTGTCTGGAGTTTTCCACTTACCAAGGAAATGGATAAGGAATAATTTAACAAATATTACTTTCTACCACTGAGCAATAATTCTTTGTGTGGTCAAATTTTACTCAGCCTTGTGATATATTCTTAGACCCAGCTATGAACTTCTTTATAATTTTTTTTAAACTAGCGAGAGGACCCTCTCCCCTTCTGCAGTTGACTTTTCCTTGATTCTGCTCAGGTATCCCATCCTTCTCCATTCAGGCAATGTCCAATCACCTCGGCCTGTCTTCAGCAAGAACCTTATAAGTTCGGTTTAGCCAGGGTCACTCTTACTGCTGACTTAACTTAGGACATTCCATCCACCGAATCCTAGCCTGCTCCTTGGCTGCACAGTTTCACTGGTTCACACTGTACGCAGAGTTGAGCCCACTCTCTCCTCCACTGCAAGATCCTGTTAGGAGGGGTCCTCACACCTATTGTGATATCCCTGAGTAATGTCACCTTTAATAGATATCTTGTAATAGGTTTTATTTTTCATTGACAAGCTCCATTAAGGTATCGTGGAGAAATGCCTTTAGTGTAAGACCCACCCCTCCCTTGCCTATCTTTCACAGCCAGGGATTCACAATCTTTTAGGATGTCTTCTGCATCAGTGCCTACCTCTAGGCTCCTGCCTGAGGCTCCTGCCCCAGCTTCCTTCAGAGATGGACCTGAGAGTTGGAAGCTGAAGTAAACCCTTTCCTCCCCAAGTTGCTTTTTGTTGTATTGCTTATCAAAGCAATGGAAACCTTCACTAAGACCATATTGCTATATTGTACATGACTAGACTTTTAAAAATATTGAATCATCCTTGAAGTTCTGCAAAAAAATCTACTTGATCATAATGAATTTGTGTATATACCATTGAATTTTACCTATGAATACTTCTCATAGGGCCTTTCCTTACGGATCAGCTTGGTTTATTCTTTCAAGTAGGCAACCTTGGCGAGTGCTCCAGCTTTTACTAAGTTGTGCACAGAATCCTGGCTGACAGAGCTAAGTACTCATTCTGTAGTGCTGTCACAGCCAGTGTGCCATCATTGCTCTGCTAGTCATAGCAGCTCAGGCAATTGCCTATGCAGGAAAAGCCAAGCCGGTCACAAATGCTTATTCTTTAAGATTTGTGAGTGAGTGTGTGTGTGTGTGTGTGTGTGTGTGTGTGTGTGTATCTGTGATGGTTTGTATATGCTTGACTCAGGGGGTGGCATTATTAGAAGGTGAATCAGTGTGGGTGTTGACTTTAAGACCCTCATCCTAGCTGCCTGGAAGTGAGTATTCTGTTAACAGCCTTCAGGTGAAGATGTAGAACTCTCAGCACCACTGCACCATACCTCCCTGGATGCTGCCATATTTCTACCTTGATGTTACTGGACTAAACCTCTGAATCTGTAAGCCAGGCCCAATTAAATGTTGTCCTTTATAAGACTTGCCTTGGCCATGGTGTCTGTCCACGGCAGTAAAACCCTAAGTAAGACAGCGTCTATCTATCAACCATCTATCTACCCAACTAACTGTCTATCATCTGTCTGTCTGTCATCTAGCTAGCTAGCTATCCATCTTGAGCTATATAGGATAACAAGTTTTAGCACTCAGAGATTGAGTTCCTTTTATTCATCCTTAGGAACAGTAGCTAAATTTCTGCAATAGTAGAGATCTGAATGCATGTGATATTGTCCAATATTATGTGGGAAATAATCAGAATTGGTAATATTCTGAATAGCAGAAGCCATGTATGTTTTGTGGCCCACCAATTCCCTTCGAGAGGTATATACTTCAGAAAACTATATATTTTCTATGTAAGGGTACATATCTAAGAGCATCCTTATACTAGCAAAAACCCTGAGCGCCCTGAGTACCAGGGAGAAGGAGGATCGTGCATTGTATTCTCATCGTTGATGCATGGATGATACATCTAACAGCATGGGCAAATACAGAAATTGTTCAAAAGAAAACAAAACAAACCCTACAGAAGCCTGGGGTGGTGCATGACTCCTAGCTCTTGGAAGGTAGAAGCAGGCAGATTTCTGTGGGTTTGAGAAGCCTGGTTTATCTACACAGTGAGTTCTAGGTCAGCCAGTGCTAGCTAGTGATGCTCGGTCTCAAATAAATAGAGAAACCCCTAACCTCTGAAGAACGACAGATATATTCTGCACCCATGCCAAGTTTAACATATATACCCTTTGTGCTTTGATATATGGAACTTCTGATGCCTATAAAAACTTTATAGATCCTCTTTAACAATATACAATTAATAGTTAAATATTATTTTTTAATAACAACCCCAACAAATTAAAAAAAAAGAGCTGGCTATTTTAATTAGGGTATCTGTTGCTGTGTTAAAATACTGTGACCGAAAGCAACTTAGGAAAGAAAGTGTTTATTTTACTTACACTTTCATACCACTGTCAAATCATCAAAGGAAGTCAAGGCAGGAAGTTAGCATAGGTATCTTGAGGCAAAAACTGAAGCAGAGGCCATGAGGAATATTGCTTTCTGGCTTGCTTCTCCATGGCTTGCTCAATCTGCTTTCTTTCCGCATCAGAGATCACCTGTCTGGGATTGACACCACCCACAGTGGGCATAAGTCTTCCCACAGCAATCCTCCATCAAGAAAATGCCCTACAGACTTGCCTATGGGCCACTCTGTTGGGGGCATTTTCTTAATTGAAGCTCTCTGTTCCCAAATAATTCCAGCTTATTTCAAGTTGACATAAAACTAGTCAATACATTGGCAAACACAACAAGCAATAAAATCAGCAATGTAAGCAAGGTGTGGCAGCACATGCCTGTAATTCCAGTGCTTGGGATGTAAGCAGGACTTCAAGGTTTGGCTAACATGAAATCCTGTCTCAAAGAAACAGAGCAGAACAAAAACCTCAAAACCTCAAAACCTCAAAACCTCAAAGGAAAGCAATGTAACATTGTTATCCATTGGGTATAACTTTCCAACACTATTTCCTTTATATTTACTAGATACATTTTTACTTTATTTTGATACTTTTTATACAGAGTAACATGGTAGTTTCATCTTTTCTTTAATCTTTAGTCAAGAAATTTAAGGGGGAAAAAGGTACTTGAGAAAAGTTCCTTTAAGCATCACAACTCCTGCTGGTTATGCTCAACATAGTATGTGTTGAGTCTCTCTGGATACTCTGGGCTTTAGCCCCTAGGAAAGGTGTAGATGGATCTTTCTCAAATGGGTTCATCTACCTGGACCACCTAGGAAGCTATGGAGGAAGTCCAGTGGCTGCTTTCAGGCATATGTGGGAATTAAGCCTCCAGCCTGTGGCCATGACAATTCTCAACCTTGTGGAGAGCACAAGATTCCTTAGTTTGGGGTTTGTCTTCCACCTAATATTTAGAATAGCCCAAAACAGGATAGTGATTGTTACAGGATAAGGAATAGTAGATAGTATTAGGTCAGCAGAATGTGTCAGTCTCAACAATTTCATTAGGAAAACTGAGGGAATTATGTTCTATTTCATGGGTATTTTTGTATTATTTTTTCCTCCAGATATATGATGTTTTCATAATTATGTTTAAAAAAAATCAGGGCTGGGGACGTGGCTCCATTGGTTGCATTCAGGAAGCTCTGGATTTAACCTATGGCACCACATGCATTAGGAGTGGTGGCCCTCCCCTGTAATCAGGAAGTAGAGCGGGGCAATCCACTGTTTGGGACACGCTCAACAACACAGTGAGTATGCGACCAACCTGGGAGACCTGAGATCAAAAGGCAAACAGTGAATGAATGAATAAATAAACTAAAACCACAGGCCCACTTTTGGGTTTGTAACTGGCAGTCCCATCGGGTCAAAGGTCTCATCCAAAGAAAGCACTGGGCTGCAGATCACACGCCCATGGCTGAGCCTGGTAGCTTTGCTCTTTGCTAAGCCATGGTTTCTCCACTTTACAAACCACACAAGCGATCTCTAGACTTTGATTACGTTTGTATGAAGAGTTGCTCTATAGCAAGGCGCCCAAATATGCAGAACAGTCCAATCCTGTCCAGAACTTTTACTTGGTCCAGGATCTGTAGACTTTCAGGAGTGCAAATTTCTTAAAACCAGAACTTGTTGCTCCTGGTGCTGTAAAGAGTATTGGTGACTAAGACATTTTTCCAAGAAAATTTTCAACACTTTGGAGCTACTGTTGTTAAAGACTCAAGCTTTGGCTTCTGGGGAACAAGCCCCCTAGGGAACAGGACCATAGAACAGCTGCCACTCTGCCAGTGTTGGGATTACAGGTGTGGGCCACCAGAGGTTAAATCCAGAGCTTTCCAAATGCCACCAACTGAGCCATGTCTTCAGACCCGACTTTTCTAAAGACATAATTATGAAAACTTCATATACCTAGAGAAAAGAAAAGCTACACACACACACACACACACACACACACACACACACACACACACCCCGCACCACATACTACCCAGGAAATAGACCATAATTGCTTCGGGGGCAACATATTTCTTGGGCACATCTGCTCATTAAAGCTTCTCTCAAGTAAGAAGTAAAAATATTTTATCATATTTTTATTAAAAATATACTGGTTTTTATGCAATATATTCTCTTTGTGGTTTCCCTGCCCCCTACTCCTCCCAGTTTCTCAGCACCTCCCCACCCATCCAGATCCACATCCTTTCTGCCTCTCTTAAAAAAAAATAGGCATCAAAGGAATAATAATAAAAATAAAATAAGTACAATAAGATAACTGGGATATGACAAAACAACGAAACAGGCAACAGGGCCAAAGAAAAAATCCCCAGAAATGCATTCAGGTGAGGAGACACACACGTTGGCACACATAAGAATCTCATAAGAACCCAAGACCGGAAGCCATAGTGTATGTACAAAGGATGTGAAAGGTTGGGAAAAAAATGATTTTATGTTATGAGAAGAACCTCCAGTAATGCTGTTGAGATCGAATTGGTCATCAACCGCTGGGCAGGCAGCTTACCCCTAAGAGTGGTTTGTATCCCTCGTGAGAATCCCTTGGAGAACACTCATTTTTCATTTGCCGTCAATTGGAGATAGCTTCTGGGATGGTGTGTGTGTGTGTGTGTGTGTGTGTGTGTGTGTGTGTGTGTGTGTGTGTGTGTGTGTGTCCAGAGATCTGGCAGTGTTTCAGCATTTAATTCAGAGAAACAGTCCAAAGTATCAATAGCACAGCACCTATACTAACAGTAGGGTAGTCAACACATATTTTAACAAAGTATAAATCTTGCCTGTGCAAATTAGGTCAGTAATTCGGAGGTGCACTCTGTTTATAGGAAGGTGCTTTTGAAACACTTCAGTAGAAATGCACACTAGTTTCTAATACCCACTGGCTGGGAATTACTTTGAACCTTTACTTAAAACAAAACTTTACAGAAGCAGAGAACAGGAAGCTTCTGACACAGAGCAGCTGTTCTTTTTTAAAGTCAGGGCTCAATCCTCTCGACTGTGCTTCAGAAAGTGGATATAATCAAAGGGAATCTAGCGGGTCACCCTGTGTCTACCCCACCCTCTCGGCGTTAAGTCCCCTGACATCTCTGTACTGAGAACAGGAGGCTGCTGTGGCAGCTTGCCTGTGCTTTGTGCACCTCCTGCCTCGTCCCAGTGAACCTGGACGCCAACACTGGGGAGCAACAGAATCCAAACAAGTGTGCTTGTTTGTGCAACCTTTGACAGCCTATTTCACATATTTCCACAACATTAAGAAGCGCTTGCCTGCGCGCATGCGTACACAAGCACACACGCCAAGACATATAGTCTCACGTGCCCTCAGTTCTAGGATACTTTGTAATGCGAGTAGGATTTTTCTTTTCACATTTCAGAAATGTGGGGGTTCTCAGGAGTATTTGATGTCAGTCAGGAGGGTGCTCCAGGCAGTGGCAGACACTTCAGTTAGAATCGAAGGAGCTCTGAGGACTTGGGAAGAGGAGCTAATGAAATACTTCCTTAGTTAAAGTCACTTAAGGGAAAGGAGCCCTCTGAAATGTAGGATTCCATTTCAAAGGGGGCAGCAATGTTAAGCACGACTGTACTCTGAAGGGGAGAGGGAACCTATCACCTCCCCCGGAAACTCACACTTAAGATCTTCAACCTACTACCACCCATGGAGTTGCTGACTCATAGACGTCTAGCCATCCTTCATAAATCTAGAGGCCAAAGAAACCTTGTTTTCACGGGAGAGGTAACAAAGTCAAAAGAAAATGGTTACTCTTTGTCCTCTTTAACTTTAACCAGCTGCTGACAAGGTAGCTCAGAGGGTTAAAACTGAAGGTCTGAGTTCAGTCCCCAAGAACTGACTCCAGTATTCATATTCTCTCTCTCTCTCTCTCTCTCTCTCTCTCTCTCTCTCTCTCTCTCTCTCTCTCTCTCTCTCTCACACACACACACACACACACACACACACACACACATGAAGCAAGTGGACTGTCCCACCACACAGAATTGGTATGGCTGAGTGATCCCAAACCCTGCAAATCTTGGAATTGAAAATGGTGGAAGAGGGCCCACTCCCTGCCTGCCTCTACTTGCTCTGAACACTTAACCATGACACCCCACTGAGGGCCATGGCAATCAGTCCTGGAAACATGGAATTCTCCATGCTAATGAGATATCTAGGACCAGAGGATTCAGCCAATGGTTTTCCCTTCCTGGGCATTCCTTCATGCAAAGGGTATTTAATCCCTGTTCACCTTGTGTAAGGTGCATGCATTCTCACTTACCACCAAATGAAGCATTTTGAAGCAGCAAGGACTGTCTCTTCATCAAGGAACACCATGGGGGGAGGCGTTAGTCATAAGGAGCTTTGCCTAAATCTCCCAGATAAGGTCTGCTCTCTTTCAGTCCCTCCGTACTCTCGGCACTCGCTTGGAATCAAATCAGGTTCTGCCCCATCCAGGGCTCTGCCTTCTCCTTCCTGCCTGGCACATGGATGCTCTGAAAGCTGAAAGACCAGGGACCCTTGTTCCCAAGTCCCAGTGGTAAGCCAGCAGTGCCTGAGAGACAGGGAGCCACAGAAATTGTCCCAGACTCTGCCGTTTCCTACCCAGGAAAACACAGACCAAGGACTACCATTACGGACGGACTGTGTTTTGCCTCCCAGCAAAGCAGGACGCAGCATGGCACTCATGCACATATGCATGCATGCACGCATGCACATGCACACACACACACACACACACACACACACACACACAATAAATGTAATAGAAAAAATTTTAAAATATTAACAGGTTGCCCATGACAATTACCCATTAACTTGTGCATTGAACCAGCAATAACTGCCATGCAGGTAACAGATATTCTAGTAAGATTCGCTGACTATTCCAATGGAAGTTGGCTTTTTGCTCATGAACATACAGGCCCAGGTAAAATTCTGTTTCTGGGGAGGTGATAAATCAGAGATGATGGATCTGTTATAGGATCCTGTTTTATTGCTTTCCAAAATAGTTAAAATGGTTTCCTCTAGAGTTTTTTACTCTTTGTACCCCACAACTACTCTGTAGTTTCGTTGGACTGAAGACCTGGTCCTGAGAAAGGAGCACGTCCATCAGGGATGCGGCAATAGTCCTTCTGAGTTTGAAGATGAGACTGCCAGTCACCAGTGTGGGTTCTTTATCCTACTGAGCCAACAGGCAAAGGGATTGCTGGGTGGATTGGTCCCCATTAGCTAGGAAGTGGAGCTCACAGTTGGGATGCAGAGGAACACGTGGGCTGGGCATACAGTTCAGTGCTGGGATGCTTGCCTTGCACAAGCCAGGCCTTGCGTGTTACTCCAGAACTGAAAAACCAAGTAAAAACCCATGGGAACTATAACAAGCTGTAAGATACAGAGCTAGACCCTTCAAGAACGAGGTTTGGGTGGGTCACTTTGGGTGGGCAAGAAAATTTGATCTGCTGAGGTGCTTGGTGAAGGAGCAAAGGGTAAGAACCAAGTAAATCAAAAGCACCTACTCTGGCCTTTTGGGCATTTCATTTATGTCTCAAGAACCATGAAAACTGCACCCATTTCTCCTTGCTTTCCCAATGTACAAGCATGTCTGTACAACATGCGGATCTCTCGACTTCTTGTCCTAACGCTGCTGCTATTCCTTTTGGCACCACATGCTATGATGAAATGTAAACCCATAAGTTCTAATACGCCTTTCCTATACGACACCATTAACTGGCCAAGAAGGGAAACGGGTGGGAGACTGCAAGGCAGGATGGGAAGGAGAGACTCAGTGCTTTCTGGTACTTCCCTTTCCTAGCAGAATCGCCATAGCAACCAGTCTCCATCTTTGCAGTACTCCGGTACCACCTAGACAATGATTTCTACTCAGAGGTCTAGATTCCACCTTAGAGGCCTCTCCTCCAAGTCACATCCTAAACATCTCATCCTTTCTTTGACTCTCAAAGTTTAGAAGTGGCAAAAAGCTTCCTAAAGTTAGTACCACCAGGGCAGTACTGTGCCCCTTTTGATTTTACAGTTCTTTAACGTTAACAAAGAACTGCTCAATTCTATCCTTTAGAGTAACTGGCATGGATCTGTCTTCTACTGGGCCTTGGTTGATGAAATGCTCAGAGGTCTTCCCGCTATCCAGTAAGCCCTTTCCACAGTGCTTAGCTAGCATGCATTTGGAGAGACTGGTACCACACCTAATCCAGAGATGGACTGGGATGGGTCTAAACCACATTGACTCTATTTTCTTCCTTTCAGTGATTGGTCCATACAACACAGATATCGAACTACTAGTCCAAGCATTCTCTTGGCTAGAAGGCTTAGCTGGGAGTATATTGATCTAGTCCTGGAGTTCTGCATGAACAGCACTTTGCAAGTATAAAACCCAAAATGACTCCAGCCATCTAGCTACAAGGGAACCAAATGAAGGTGACGTTAAACCCTGAAGGGTGGCAGAACTGAGGGAGCTGTAAAGGACAACGCCTGGAGAAGTGAAGCCATGCCTCATGGATCAGGACATTACAATTAACAGAGACAATAAATCTTCCTTACTGTCTGCTTAGCTCCAGTTAGGTGTGCAATTACTCGCTGGCAAGAGGTGCATAATGAAGGTGTCTTATTACTGAACGTGTGTGCAATTATAAGGCTCCCTGAAGCCTTATACAAAGGCATGGCGCTGTACACATAAATTAATTACTGCTAGGCGATGGTGGAATTCAGGGCAGGACATCCCAAAATACGACACCCTGGCATTTGAAATCAGCAAAAGCAGGAAGGTCTCCTTGTCCTCTTCTTACCATTTCCCCCTGAAGTAGAGTATGAGAGAATCCTTGGACCTTCCTGGGAATCAGATGCTTAAATCAGAGAGAAGATACCAACACCCCAGAGAGAGAAGAATAAGTTCCACTTAGCCCACCTCGCCACTGCATACCCCTCATTGTCCGGCCCTGCCCCTCCACAAGTGTGTATTTCTCCATCCGACTGAGTATAACATACACAGAAGTTTATACGTGAGATAAATTTCTTCTGTCCTTTTTGGCAGCAGCATTTTTTGCTATAAGGGCTCCAGTCATAAACCTGGCATCTGGCAAGGGAAACAGACCATCTTCTCTCCTCTGTAATATCTGTTCCTTGTGAGGTGAACCCAGTAAATATACAGAAGGGTTTGGAATTCCATCTTCACTTGGGAATGTAGAAAATAAAAGTAATTTGGAGAATCATCTGAGAGGGAACCTCAGCTGAGAACACTCCCATCACATTGGCCTGCAGACAAACCCGTGGGACATTTTCTTGGTTAGTGATTGATGTGGAGAGGCCCCACCCACTGTGGCCAGTGCCGTCCCTGGGCAGGTGCTCCTGGGAATATTCGAAGGCAGACCGGACTGAGCAAGTCTGGAGGAGCAAGCCAGCAAGCAGCATCCCTCCATGCCTCTGCGTCCGTTCTCGTCTCTAGGTTCCTTCCTTGACTTCTGCAGTGACGGAGTATGACCTGATCGTTTTAGGTGAGATCCTTTCCTCCCCGAGCTACATTTTGTCATGGTGTTTCATGACAGAGATAGAAAGGAAACTAAAATGGCATATCAAGGAAGAAAATAAGGTCTTCTCATCCCTATGGCTCTCAGATGATAGGAATTTTAGGATGTTTCTGTTCATACAAGAAAAAAAAGTGGTTGGGAAGGTATAATATCAGTCTCTATCTGGACTATTATTATATTTTAAAGCCTGTGGGCTAAGAATAACTATTTTTTTAATGACTGAAAGAAAAAAATCTCCTGAAGAACATTGTATAGCCCATAAAACTATACAAAATTTAAAGTCTTGCGCACGAATAACGTTTTATTAGAACACAGACGAGCTCTTTTGTTTACATGCTATTCACGCTTACTTCACTCCAGAGTGGCAGAGTCAGATGGCTGCAGCAGAGGCAAAACTGCATGCAAGGCTGGTTACTACTATACAGTTTAAATCACATAATTATTATTGTGTTTGCTACCCGATGCCTTACCGGAAATGCTTGCTGACCCCTGACTGAGAGAGGATAACTGTGAGTTCACACAGATCCGTGGAGGGTCACGTTACATACTTTGTAGTTTACTTTTTCCTCAGCACTTAGCTACACACAGCTGCTGACGACACAACTCCTTTGTGAGCATGACTTTAATAGCACAGGGATATGACAAAGTTTAGGATGTCCCACTGCTTGCTTGTTTTGTGGTGCCTCGGACTGAAGGACCTTGTGCCTTCAAGGTGAGCACATCACTGAGCTACATCCCCTAGGTACACTGTGCCTTAGTGAGGGTTTCTATTCCTGCACAAACATCACGACCAAGAAGCAAGCTGGGGAGGAAAGGGTTTATTCAGCTTACACTTCCACATTGCTGTTCATCACCAAAGGAAGCCAGGACTGGAAATCACACAGGGCAGGAACCTGGAGGTAGGAGCTGATGCAGAGGCCATGGAAGGATGCTGCTTCCAGGATTGTTTCCCCTGGCTTGCACAGCCTGCCTTCTTATAGAACCCAGGACCACCAGCCCAGGGATGGCACCGCCCACAGTGGGCTGGGCCCTCCCCCCTTGATCACTAATTGAGAAAATGCCTTTCAGCTGGGTCTTATGGAGGCATTTCCTCAACAGAGGATCCTTTCTCTGTGATAACTTCAGCTTGTGTCAAGTTGACACAGAAAACCAGCCAGTGCACACTGTAATTTCAACATTTTTTGTTAGACACGTGGCCTACTGGTTTGTTTTCACTTGGAAGTGCCATGAATACCTTATGCCTAAATATTTGACTATGTCTTTGGTTGTTTCTAAAGGTTGGATTCCTTGAAGTGAGATGACTTGGAAAGACACCTCAAATATGTCCCAACGGTTAACAGATTCATTGTCTTGGCTAAGTAAGAGCATTCACAGGCTACCTGGCACTTGTTGGAGTAATTGTCACTAAGGGAACAGAAGGGGAAGGAGAAAAGGTGTGGGGAAGAGACTGGCAAAAAAGGAAGAAAGAGTCTTGGACTAAAACTAGCTAGGGCCAGGTTAATTTGCCTTTACGGACCTTTACGAGCAAGTGTCCACTACAGTGGGAGAGGGGTTTAGAAACTAGGAACAGAAAGGTTTGCTTTTAAAGACAGGCTCAACAACATATGAGTGATGTGCGAGAACCAGCCAGTTCCACCCTGTGGGGTTGAGAAAACCAACTCACTTACCTGTCCTTTAGAAGAGGAGGTCTTGACTTTACAAAGAGCATTTCACCCTTGTGCTGCATTCTAAGATTGGATCCGTGTGTTTCTTTTAATTAGTATTTGATTCCATATTAATATTCTTATTTATCTCCTGCATGCCATATGGATTAAGTTCTCATTACCTTTGATCTTAATACTTTTAAAATATGTAAATCAGGAGACACCCGCTCTAAAGCAGGGTTTGAATCCCTGTCTGTCATTGCCGTGGGCAAGACAAAAATATCTGCACTGGAAAAAAAATTAATTTAAAAATGTGTGAAAGTCCTGCAAATATATAGTACATCGGTCAAGCCCAATAAATCAAATATTGCCCAATTGAAAATGAGCCAGTGAGTATGAAAGGGTTCTTCAGTCCAGTGAGGGTTCATAAAAGCTCTCCACTGTGCATACCGCCACAAAAGCAAGGCCCAGGCAGGACTGGTCAAAGCTTTGTGGCCAATCCCACTTACTAAGACTGCAGGCAGCTTTCTGGGATCACAAGCGGTGCTACACTGTGGGAGGAGGGGCGTGTGGGGGGAGTGGCCTGTGCTTCAGTATGGGAGGAGGGGCGTGAGGGGGAGTGGCCTGTGCTTCGGTATGGGAGGAGGGGCGTGAGGGGGAGTGGCCAGTGCTTCAGTATGGGAGGAGGGGCGTGGGGGGGAGTGGCCTGTGCTTCAGTGTGGGAGGAGGGGCGTGAGGGGGAGTGGCCTGTGCTTCAGTGTGGGAGGAGGGGCGTGAGGGGGAGTGGCCTGTGCTTCAGTGTGGGAGGAGGGGCGTGAGGGGGAGTGGCCTGTGCTTCAGTGTAGGAGGAGGGGCGTGAGGGGGAGTGGCCGGTGCTTCAGTATGGGAGGAGGGGCGTGTCGGGAGAGGAGTGTCCTTTCTAGAGCTCCTGGGGTCTGGGGAGGGGTGTTCCCCGAGCTCCTGTTTCCCTTCCTTTCAGTTTCTCTCACTGTGCAAATGGTTGGGGTGGGCTGGAGAACTGGAGGAAATGATGGTAACCCAGACCTTACCTGTTACCTTTAAGGAAGTTTAAAATGCTGGGGGCTATGGCTATGAACACAGTGAACAGGGAAAGAAAGGGCCAGCTTTGATTGATGCGAATTAATCTAAAGCAGGACAGTTTATATAACCTCCTTTTTAACAAATCAATCCATCAATCATTAATCAATAAGTATGCAGACTGATAGTTTTTAAACCAGCCTTTCTCTTAAAGGAATGTATAGTCAAATAAATGTTCGTCGGCATCAACCTTATTTTTTCGTCTCTTAAGATGTTCTTACAGTTTGTCGGATTAGCCATTTCCTCCCTCAGAGGACATTTAATAAGAGTACAGAGTATTTTTAGGAAACAAAAAATCAGTCAATTAAAGTGACGTTTGCATGACACTAAATGCCACATGGTGTTCTCGCTTACAAGCGTGGTTGGCATTTGGCGTTTGCTAGCTATTCATTTTACATTGGGAAGTAAAGAGCACACAGATTTACAATGGAGTTGATAGTCTTCTTTTACCAACCAGAGCTTATGTTCATAAGGGAAGATGTAGAGTGTTTTGGGTTTTTTTGGAGAATTAATTTTTAACTCGCTGCCTAGGCAGCCGCCCTACCATCTTCTGGCACAAGCATCCTCCATCATACTAGCTATCAGATCATGCAGCTTAGAGCCGAATTCACTTAAATTTTTTTCTGGTACAATATTGTATACATACACACCATATTGAGAAGCAGTCCAGTTTCTAGAATAATAGATTGTGCTAGAAAGAGTAGCTCTGCCTGGAGACTTCCTGTGTAACTCTTAAAATGAGCCTTACTCTGGTCAGAAAACTGTGGCCGCCCACTACAGGCAAGCATGGGAGACGGGAGCTTACATAATTAAATTAGTGACCTGGTGGGAGGCTCAGGAGTACGTAGGGGAAAAAGCAGACACCTGTAGCTTTGTTTCTCTCGTTAAGTGAAATCTATTTACTGTCATTTGTTGAAATTATCTGGAGGGTCCGGTGGGGCCTGTACCATGCTATCCAAGAGCCGTGCCATTCGCCAAGGACTGCACACTTCGCCCTGGGAAGGAGGCTTGAGCTGGGTGTGGTTGGTCATGGCCATCCTGAGCCTCCTCCTCTACCCTCCACGATCCCACTGCTGTTTCCATGGCCTACCGAAAGACCAGCTGATGCTGTTCTGCCAGCACTGATTTATCATAATCTTAGAGCTGTCCCTGAAGCTCACTGCCTAAAGCGTCATTGAAAGGAATGGCTTCTCTGCAATCTGTTTAGGGAGAACACGAGTCAGAAGCAAGGGTATCTCATTCCAGATCCCTCCCTCCACTAGCAGCCATTGTGCATCCCTCCCCTAGTCCTGTGCACTCAACTTTTATCTTCCCAGCAGGAACTATCCCATCCATCTCTCCACCCTCCGCATGGTTTCCAGGGACAATTTTCTACACGAGCATGCCATTCCTTTGCTTAACATTCTTCTGTGGTTCTCCACAGCATTCAGAGCAAAGATGATGTCCGGCTGCTCAGCACACAAAGTCCTTCTGACCTGACGCCTCCTCGCCTCTCCAGCTCATCTCCCACTGATCCATAGCGTTCATCCTGTGTTCCCTACCACAGACGCCACCCTGCTAGTCTGTAAGAATCATCACAAGTCAATGATCTGGAAACTTCTCCTGACATTCAGTCTAGTCAAATGTTTATTTGTATATTTAGAACTTACTTCATACTGACTAGAAGGAGATGACAATTATCCCACCTGAGAGAAGATCGATACAGAATAATGTTATGTTACCTTCAGTGGCATGCATGAAAGTGCATGCAGTAAGTAAGTAAATAAGCATTCAATGTATATTCAAGGAATTAAAAAAAAATCTTCTACCTGGTCTCTCTTGTAAAGTTTGAAAATGACTTGTCTAGATGAAAGAGAAATTCAGTCTATATAAACGTCCTGGCCTGGGATCCTACAGTTTCCTACTTTCTGAAGGTTCCACCATGTTTTTTTCTAACAGTGCCACTCTAGAGACCCAGTCTTTAACGCACAGACACTGGGACCATTTATCCAAACTGTGACATCCACCTTCGTTCCTAGCACACAGATGGGACGGCAATGGTAGCAAGAGGCTCAAGACTGAGGCTGGAGGAACTTAGGCATCCTGCCTTTCACTTGTAAACGGAGCTTGCTAGGGGAATGTTAATATGCAGGAAAACCATTTCTTTTGCTCTCTGTGCAATTGCAAACTGCCCGGGGAATCTGTAAAACACGAAGAAAAATTATAACCTAAGAATCCCAAACTAAGATCAGAATACTACCCAGATGTCTGTTCTTCATAATCAAATAATCAGAACCGTCCTTTGCTAAACACGACCGGCCCTGCTGGCCTTGCAGTAATGAGTAGGAAGCTCCGCCCAAACTCAGGGCGGGGTATCTTACACCCAGAGCCGAGGGATGGCTTGCCATCGGAGAGCGCAAGGCATGCTGGACCAGAAAAGCCTGGGTTGAATCTTGGCTCTGATTTTGTCAGGGAAGCCAAAGAGTTGGGACTTGGGAGAGGAGATGGATTCTCAAACCACCAGCTGAAAAGTCTCATACACTAACCTTCCCACAAGCAAACCCCAGAGTCTTGCTACTGCTTAGTTAAATCTGATACAAAAGAACGACCTGGGCGCTAAAGTAACCACAAAGCAAAAGGCTGAGCTGATGACAGTAAATCGCCCAGCCAGGCTTGCCTGACCCAAAGCTAATGAGAGTAGGAGGCAAACCCATGGCTACCAAACTACTATCTCAGACACACCTCCTGAGCGTGGGACCCAAGAGGTTCCCCAGCTCTTCCTTGCTCAGCCTAAGGACATGGAGTACAGTTTTAAGGCAGTTCACCAGGGCAGAGCCAAATTTCATACACAGCTCATCGGAGGTTTCTAAAGACAAAGACTCAAGACATGAGTATCTATTTTGTCATTAAGTAATCCCTTAAGCTTTTGTATCTGGTTTGTGCTCGGCTCTGCGAAGGTGCTCCAGAGGAGGCATCTGTAACCGTAGACCGAAGGGTCCTAGGATCAGGTCTGGGCAACAGTAGCTGCTTCCTTTGGCTGTGAAAGGGGGAGTGCGCTGTTATTTTGTTCACAAAGATCCAATATAAAACATGACTATTTTTGTTTTGTAACATAAGACTCTCTAAAGGAAGAGTTTAACTAAAAAGGAAGATGAGGGTTGAAGAGATGGGTAAAGCAATGCAAGTGTAAGGACCTGCACAGGAATCCCTGGGACCCCAGGGGATGTTGTATCCCAGCTCTCCTGCGGGGAGACGGGATGCTCACAGACTAGCTAGCACAGAGCATGTAGAGAACAACAGAGACCTGTCTCGAGCATGGTCGAGAGTCGGGACTGATACTTGAAGTTGTCCTTTGACTTTCACACATGGCACTGAGGTGTGTGCATTTTACAATTGTTTGTTTTGTTAAAAAAAGAAAAAAGAACAAAAGAAAGAAACCACATCTACCACCTCAACCACAGCCCTAACATGCTTCATGCTGTATCTGGGTCTCCTCTCCTTCACCAGCCATTTTCCTTCCCCTGTAAAAGCAACAGTGAGAAGGGTTTTCTCCCCAAACTGGAAAACTCTCTACAGTCAAGAATTTTGGTGCAAGATCTAAATCTGTTTTCCAAACATTTGAAATGATAGTTCTGGAAGTCTAGTTCGTTCACGCTGGGTCTTCACAGAATACTATATTTGTTTCCTGGCTTCCTTCGTCTTCTTCCAGATTCCTTATGGAGTTTAGGTAGACATTACAGTCCCGTGTTCAAATGATCCAGGTGGCCTGGATCTTGGCACCTGGCGAAGAGTAAGGTCCTGCAGACAGAACTGCTGCAGTGTCCGACGCTAGGACGCTGGGATTGAGAGGCCAGGAGGGCATCACAAGTCCACGACTCCTGCTTTCCACAGGATCACCACTCAGAGTGAAGCTTGAGAGACTCCAATTTGGCTCTACGGTCTCTGTCCCTCTCTCTCCCTCCCCACCTTCCCCTCTCTCCATCCCATTCTCTCCGGGAAAGACAACAACTCTTAGATGCCCCATCAAAGGGCAGACCCATGTACTCTTGAGAGAATCCCTCAAAGGCTGCATTAACCCACCAGGCATCGGATTACACTGTCATAACCCGAATGGCTACAGTCATGAGAAGATGGCTTTACCTGATTAACACTGTGAACTGCCTTTACCCCACCATCCTGCAGAAAGGCAATAGGATATTACGTTTAGCTAGTGCTCCCTGGGGAAGCATTTGGACCCCAAATAAAGGAAGTGTGGCCACAAAAGTGATTATGGGCATGATTTTATAAATTTCTGATATTTTCAGATGCTATTTCAATTCTTCCTCTAACAAGGTTAGAAAGGGGAAATGGTAGGCTGAGAGCTTAAAAACAGCTTTAAAAACAAAATACCAACTTATTATCCAGACATGTGTCACTGTCCATCATCCCAAAACTTACGATGCTCAAGTGACCCTGTGAATTCCCTCCCCTGACCACAAGTCATCTCAGCACTTGGGAGACTGAGGCAGGAGGATTGAAAGTTCCAGGACATCCTGGGATATATAATAAGACCTTGCTTTAAAACAAGGAGGAGGAGGAGTTAAGAGGAAGAGGAGCAGATAAAGGAAGAGGTGGAGGATGAGGAAGAGGAGGAGGAAGAGGAGGAGGAAGAGGAAAAAGAGGAAGAAGAGAAGGAAGAGGAGGAGGATGAGAAAGAGGAGGAAGAAGGTGAAGAAGAGGATGAAGATGATGAGGAAGAAGAGGAAGATGGAGAAAAGGAGGAAGAGGAAGAGGAAGAAGAGGATGAAGAGAAGGAAGAAGGGGAGAATGGAGAAAAGGAGGAAGAGGAAGATGATGAGGATGAAGATGATGAGGAGGAAGATGATGAGGAGGAAGATGATGAGGAGGAAGATGATGAGGAGGAAGATGAGGAGGAGGAGGAAGAAGAGGAAGAGGAAGAAGAGGAGGAGGAGGAGGAAGAAGAAAAGAAGGAGAAGAAAGAGGAAGAGGAGAGGCCTGTACAACTAGGATGCATACGCCTCTGATTTCAATTTTTGTAGACCTTATCCCCGGACATCTTTGCAAAATACTATCTAATCTTTCACCAAAAACCTAGTTCCCCAACAGTCCTGCAGTTGTAGTCAGTTTCCTCAACCAATGGTCCCTACAAATTTCAAAGCCTCTTTTATGTCTCAGCCTTGGTATTTCAAGGGAAGCCCCCATATGAAGTCTCCCTGATAAGCAGAGATGTCATAAATACTCCCGTCTCTGCAAAAATGTGCTTCAGCAAGCTGCAGAGAGAAACGCTGGACACTTCAAACAGCTGTGGGGTTTGCCTCTTATTTGAGCAACAAAAGATCCAAACAAAGTCATGAAACAGCAAACCAATGCCATCTGAGTGGAAATTGTATTTTAAACACAAACAAATCAAGCAGTCAATATGCCCCAACTCTTGGACATTTCTGAGTTCTTTCTCAATGGAGTCTGTGCCCAGAGGGAAGTCCCTGGCTTCCCTCACTGTCTTGTTTTCACCCCTGGCCCATTACCAGCAAACAACATACCAGGCACTCCTTGTGCCTCCGTGTGTACACTCGTGATTTTACACACTGCTTCTTAAAGAATGTAGGGGTTTTGAGAACAATTTCCATACAAATGAGCTTAATGGTCAATTTCAGCTGCCAACCTGCGCTCATTAAAAAAGACCCGGGGGCTGAGTGGTGTGTCCATGAAGGCACTTCCATAAAGAATGGACTAACAGGGGACATCCACCCTGACTATGGATTCAGCACTGTCTCAGAGCCTGGGGATCTAGTTAAAATAAAGAAGGATCCAGGAGGGGCACACGCCTTTAATCCCAGCACTGGGGAGGCAGAAGCAGGCAGATCTCTGTGAGTTCGAAGCCAGCCTGGTCTACAGAGAGAGTTCCAAGACAGCCAGGACCACACAGAGAAACCTTGACTCAAAAAACAAACAAACAAACCAAAACAAAAACCACAACAAGATAGAAACAATAGGAGGGGAGGGAAGGAAGTCAAGGAGGGCCTTTATTTTTTGTTCTCCCTCTGCTTCCCAGAAGCCACACGACCTCCTCCATCACTTTCCTTGCCATGATGGGATGGAATCTTTTTACCCTTAAGTTTTTCTCTCCAGACTTTTTTTGTCACAGTGATGAAAAAACTAACAGGCACGGTAAGGTTTTATGGTCTTTGCCATTGTCACAGCCTGACAAGAAAATGGGGATATGACTTGATACAAAGAGAGGTTAAACAGGCAGCTCCAGTGCCCCACCCTGCTTGGTTGTTCTGCACACGCAGAGCTTCTGCATCTCTCAGCACAACCATGACTCAACCAGTCCATCACTGTTGCCCGGGTACATCCCACTGAGGCTCTATTGCAGAGCTTCTCGAGTGCTTCTAATACTGTTGCTTGCACGTAACATCAACACACGGGCTATAAAATGTTACTCAAAAGCTACGTGTGTGTGTGTGTGTGTGTGTGTGTGTGTGTGTGTCTCACACATATGACTCTATCATCTAATTCTAAGTGTTATCAGACTTTTCAGAATTTGGGTCTGTGCAAAGACTATGTAAAATGGAATTTTACAAACACCCGTGGCTACTCCCATTGTAGGAAGCAGAGAGTGTGGTTTTTCCTCATGGGACGTGCACTTGTCCTTGCTGCCAGAGGTGTCTGTTTCAGGAAGAGCTGCTTATCAACCATTTTCCTTCAGGCGTGAAGACACAGACTGTCTTAGTTAGGATTTTATTGCCCCCACCATGACCAAGGCAACTCTTATAAAAGTAAACATGTAAACGGGGCTGGCTTACAGTTTCAGAGGTTCAGTCCATTATCATCATGGCAGTGTGCAGGCAGACACAGTGTTGGAGGGGCTGAGAGTTCTATGTCATGATCTGAAGGCAGCCAGGAGAAGACTGTCTTCTACAAGCACCCAGGAGGAGGGTCTCTTCCACATAGGGTGGAGCCTGAGCATAGCGAAGCCCACCCCCACAGTGACTCACTTCCTCCAACAGGTCCATATCTCCTCCAGTAAGGCCACACCTCCTAATAGTGCCACTCCCTAGGGCCAAGCATTCAAACACATGAGTCTATAGGGGGCACACCTATTCAGACCACTACCTGGACCATTTTCCTTTCACCCCCATGTAGGCACGAGAACATGTAAATCCCCAATACCCACATCATAATCTGGAATAGCGGTATGGTGTGTGCTTATAATGCTAGCATTCAGGCAGTGGAAAGAGGCTACTATCCCCAGTAAGGGATGCCCAGGCGTCAGTGAGAGACCCTGTCTCAAAAAACAAGGTGAATGATTGAGGAACAACACCAGAGCTCCACTCACAAAGGTACACAAGCATGCATACATACCCCTGAATGAAAACCCATACATACAAAATTACTGTGTGATGTTTTTAAATGTGAATAGGAACACCATGCCTTCTATAACCCTCTGTTTTGGATCTCACAGAGACTTGTTGAGCATTACTTAAAATCCATGGTCCTGGGAGGAAATTCACATGATCACTTGAGAATCACAAACTCACAAAGATTTTTCTTGACATTCATTTCATCAAGCCCCATGCTGGTGAATGGCAGTTTTCATCCCCCATTCTGTTATGGCGGTGTCAAGGTTATGACTGTGTCTTCACTCATGCATCATTTATAACTGTGCCACTTCCCCTTCACCCTCTATATGAAAATATATACATCATATACATATACACATACACGTATACATACATATACACATACACATATACATACACACATACACATATACATACATATACACTACATATATACATATATACACATACACATACACATATACATACACACATACACATATACATACATATACACTACATATATACATATTATACACATACACATATACATACATATACACTACATATATACATATATACACATACACATATACATACACACATATACACATGTATATACACACACTTACACATATACATACACACATATACACATACACATATACATACACACATATACACATACACCTATACATACACACATATACACATACACATATACATACACACATATACACATATACATACATACACACATATACACACACACTCACACACACACACACACACACACACGTAAAACCTTTCTCACAACTTCACTGGGTATCTCGTTTTAAAAACACAGCAATGTTAAGGGCTGGACTGACTGCATCCCCATTAAAGTTGTAAATCCCCTGACTCAGGCCTGGAGTACTGCCTTTCATCACTAAGGGTCACCATATCAACATGGACTCAATCCTATGAAGTCATGCACTCGCACACTCAACTAACCATGCTGCCTTCTGGGAGCTACCAGGAAGAGCTCTTTGGGTTTTGCATCAGACACACCTGCCCTTCTTCAAATTGTCGGGCCCTTCCACTTCGGCGCGTATTTTTTCTTTTTTAGCAGTGTAATCTCCGAGCTCTATAGACTGCAGTGCCTTTCTGTTTAGTGTGAATGCTTGTGGCAGGTTAATTGATGCCACTGAAGGAACTGGAGCCACGTACAGCTCTCTCTGCCTGACCAACAACACTTAGTCGCCAAATGTATTTAGTCACTTCTCTTGTGACTATGACAAAACCCCTGATCCGACCAACTGAAGAGAGAAGAGATTGGCTCACAGGTCAGGGGAGTTTCAGCTTCAGCACACCCCGATGGGGAAGGCATGGTGGCAGGAACTTATGTCCCCATATGCCAGGAAGCAGCCCAGGCAAGCCTTGAAGACCTGACCCCAGCGTGCCAGCAGTTCAGGATCAAGTGTTCAAACAAGCCTGTGGTGGGCATTTCAGAACCAAAGTGTAGCATCAGGCCAACAGATCTGGAGGAACCCAAAGAGCTCTCCTACCTGAACTGTAAAATTCCATCTTCCCCTCTGTAACATCGAGAGTTAAGTCCCTCAATCTCCTGGTGCAGATGTTTTCCTGTGTGAACTGATTTGAATACAATCAGTCAGGGATTTCTAGGAAGAGCATAGTAGAACGGCTGTGCTCTCTAACGTAGTGTGTTTTCATCGTTAAAATCAAAGTGTACTTGACGTGTTTTAACCTGCTGTAGGAAGATGGATGCTGCAAGTGTTCTTTGCTGATTACTGAAGCCTGAAACCTGATGCCTTCGAAACACAGGCCTGGGGATTTCTGAGGTGGTGCTATGGGAAAAGAGTTTGAGCAGAGGAGGAGAAAGAGGAAGGAAAACTACCCTCTCCTTTCTCAGAGGCTGAGACCATCCCTCTGGATGATGCAAATCTAACATGATTATGCTTATCAATCAGATAACCCACTTAATTTCTCTTTCATCCTGAGTATTGCAGACAGCAAAATAAAACTTGGAGCAACCTCACCCGGGTACCTCGACCCCTACAGACTTTTCCAAGGGCTACTATTAATCTCTCTCTCCCCACTTTTACACGGAAACCTCACTCATTTTCCTAACAAATGTGACCGTAACAGACAATCAGATAGAAATGCCATCCCATAGTGTCTCCTGCTGTTCAAGCAGATGGTTGTGTCCTGTCTCACAAGTTCCACTCCCAGGGAGACAACTGTTGACCGGGAATATTTATAACATGTGACTGAGTGTGAGATCTGAGACGCTGTTTGAAACGAAACTAATTTCTACCCTACAGACTGCCTGTTAATTAGTCAGCCTTGTGTCACTATAACAGAGTACCTGAGGCAATGAACTTATAATGAAAATAGGCTTCTGTGTCTCCTAGTTTGAAAGTTCCAGTTCAAGATTGGACAGCCTCATTGGTTTGGGCTTCTGGTGAAGGCACCAGATGGCAATGGCCAGGAGCACACAGCAGAGAAAACTATTTACTCCATGAGCTAGGAGGGAGGGGGGGAGGGAAGGAGGGATAAAGAGAGGAAGAAGATAGAGAAAACATCCCATGGTCCTAGAGCCCTCCCCTGGAGGCACACCCACAGTGACTTAAAAGACATTAATGGTTCCTCCAAAGGGCTTACTACCTCCTAATAACACATCCCCAGGGACTAGGCTTCTATCACATGGGCCCTTGGGGGAAACTCATCCAGACTCAACACCATCCACCCGAATCAAGTCCTCAATCAGTGAATACTGGGTACCATGTCAAGCACTTCCCCACTTCTGCCGATCTAACGTCATTCTCCGGTTGACCCAGAATCAACCTCGTTGAGGTCTTTCTATACCGCAACAAAACCAGTCACAAAACCCTTCTGCTTAGTGTAATGCAGTTAGGTATGGTGGATAAGTTCACAGGACTGCATTGGTGAGTCAGGTGACACACACTCTCTCTCTCTCTCTCTCTCTCTCTCTCTCTCTCTCTCTCTCACACACACACACACACACATCTCTCATCCTGACCTATTTAATAGATTAAAATTTTCATTTCTCATTTTGAGGCAAACAGTTTTTCATGTAGACACCGGCCATTTATTTCTTTTTTAATGAGTCACCTCTCAGCATTCTTTCTGAAGCAGGGGAAGGTTTGGATTCTTTTTTTTTTCCTCTGGAATTTGCGCAATGGAAGATCACAATGGAAATCTTGTCGTTGAATGGGACAGATGCCTGGCCACTTACCTGGATCTGTAGGGTGGGGAAGATCTTTTGAAGAGGGGAAATTACTCAAACCAAATGAGCAGCAGAACATCCGACCACTAGGAATATAAAACAGCTCTCCCGGTTCTCGGAAGTGCTTGGTAAGTGTAAGTGTCCATGGTTGAGTACCGGGGCTGGAGAGGTACTCAGCCGGCCATAAAGGGCACTCACTGGCTGCCTTTCCAGGGGACCTGAGTTCCATTCCCAACACTAACAAGGGGGCTTGCAAACATCTGTAACTCCAGTTCCGGGAGATCCAGTACCTTTGTACTTGGGTAGCAAAGCACTTTACTGACTGAGCCATCTCTCTAGCTTCTTGATCTGTTTCTTAATATGTGTGTATATCACACACACACACACACACACACACACACACACACACACACTATACATACACTGACTCATGTGTTTATATTTGTTTTGCAGTTTTTAGAGTTAAATCGTTTTCTGTTCATCTCCATGGGCACCACAGGGTCCTGTCTCTAAGTTTCCCAGTTTCCCTAGTGAATTGAGTAGGGTTGCACCGCGTGGCAGAAAACCTCTCAGGTGCTGAGTGGTTTAAAGTGTGATTTTGAGGTTCCAAAAACTGACATATCTATGACATGACTCCCACAAGGTAAGGCTCAAGGGATGTCTTGGAAGAGGAGGCAGAAAGATTCTAAGAGCCAGAGGACCAGGACATCTACTAGGAGACTGTGTCTCCTAGAAATGACAGAGAAGCTTCACCATGATACCTCAACAACATGACTGCCTGAACAAGACCTGACCATGCACATCACCAACAGAGATGCCAACATGGAAGGGAGATCTCTCTCTCTCTCTCTCTCTCTCTCTCTCTCTCTCTCTCTCTCTCCTACCTGCCGATCCAGATGTAGACGTCTCAGCTACCTCTCCAGCACCGTGTCTGCCCCCTGCCAACATGTTTCTTGCCAAGACAATGATGGACTAGACCTCTGAACTGTAAGCCAGCCCCCACTTAAAAGTTTCTCTTTATGAGTTGTCATGGTCATGGTGTCTCTTCACAGCAAGAGAACCCTAACTAAGACAGGATATAAAACAGCCTGCAAAGAACTTGTGGAATCACCCCAGACGATCATTCCTCAGAGTGCTGCAGAGAAGACAATCTCTCTGGGATCACTGTTGAACCGTCTAGAATAAGCTGAACCTCTATGTAGCATGCATTTGTACTTCCTCTAGCCGGCGTTTATTTACGTGGGTACCCCTAGGCCCACATGGATGAGTTTACTCGGCGTGCTATAGTAAAGAGGATACTTCCCTTAATCCTCTTCTGCAAGGAAGCAGGGACATGATGCACACTTTCCAGTGCCTTCTCACTGATAAGAAGAAACTGCCCAGTGAGGTGGGGACTTCCCTCACAGCCAGAATGAAAGGATACAAGTCTGAGGTGAAGTATGAGCAGCCTACAGGAAATGAGGCGTGTCCTGGCCCCGAGGTTGAAGATCGCACGGCACCATATGCCTGTGATGGTCTGAGCTGAGCTGCTCAGGGCGTGCACAGGTGTAACAGCAGGACCCCAATGAGCCCTCTGTAAACGGATCCTTGGGTTGTCTGCCTTTGACAGGTCGCCCAAACATTCAGGTCCCGGAGAATGAGTCAGTCGGTGTGGTGACTTTCCTTTGGAGGGTGAGTTCATTAAGAGTAGAAACAAACCTAGGACTCTTCTGCTCTTATCTGATTTCTGCCCAAATGTAGAGTTGGGTATTTAAAGTGGGAGCATGGCCATTAGGAGAACCCAAACATTGAGTCCTTTAAAATGAAGAGCTCTGAGCTTTTCTTCAGTTTGGCTCTCAGACCTGTTTGAATTTGTTCTTTAAACAGATCACTTAGACACCCGGCACAGACTTCACGAAGAGGGATGTCATTAGTTCTTGGCTTAAAAAGACGAGGCTTTGGGGGAAACCCAGTCTTCCTGTGACACTAGGTCAGTGGCTGTGGGCGGCCTGTGCCCACTGCTGAGCACCTCAGACCTTTCCAGATGGTGGTGAAAGAAATCGTCCCGTGTCAATGGGACTGTGGCTCCTCTGCTCTCTGTTTAGGTGGATTAATGACACACAACTGTCTTCTGCTACACAAGCTGCCTGATCCAGAAAATTCCAACTGGCAGCCTCCTGGGCTCTTTCAATACAGCAAAGGTTCAAAGCCACAACCCCAAGATCCACCAGAGCTGAAGGAACCATAGGTAGTTTCAGCATGAATGGAAGACTTAACCATTTGAGTGGTGTGAAGGAGACACAGAACATTCAAAAGTAGCTCCCAATGAGGCAAGAAATGGCCACTGGGAGTGACTAACTCAGACCAGGTTTGTGCAGGGCTCTGTCCTCATAGCAAGCTCAGATCTGAACTCTTGATTCTGAAGGACAAGCCCAGAGTTAGAATCCACTTAACCCACCAGGGCTTCAAGCATGCACAGAGATTCTCTCTCTCATAGGAAAAGGCTTTACATGTCAGTGATAAGCTGTAAACAGAATATGGTTTGAGGGGTTTGGGGTTGGGGAGCACAAAGCTCACCGCCATTGAGGATGGTTGGGAGAAAACTTACAGGTTTTTTTTTAAACTATTATTTGTTACGAGTTCTTCCCTAATCATTGATCTAACTGCATCCTCACAGCTCAATCAGAAATGTATCTATTTTTGTTTAAACAAGAGGTTGTGCTAGTTTAAACCCAACAGCAGTCCAAATTCAACACCTGGACCTTGCAACTGTGTCCCTTCCCCCACACCACTCTATGTCCTTTAATTTGTGCCTTTGAGCCAAGTTAGACCAGAAACCTCGAAACACTGAGTTCTGACGAGTGAAGTAATAATACAAGAGCTTGGTTTTAATAGACTTCATAGTGGACCATATTGCTGGACGACACTTTGAGGCTTCTGGAACCTTTAAGAAGATGGTGGGCCAGAAGCTGGCACAGGAATATCACCTCTTCACGTCTTCTAAGGGTCCACCTCTTGGCTGAGCTACTTGGGTGGCTTCCCATAAGTATGGCAGAGAACTCAGTGTGGGAACTGAAACGTTGTTTTGAGTTACAAGCATAAGCTCAAGTTAGGGTTCTCATCGCTGTGATAAAACAAGTGTTTACCTGAGACCTCCAGGTAACAGTCCATCACTGAGGGAACCCAGGCCAAGAACCCAAAGGCAGGAACTGGAGCTGAAGCCATGGGAGAGCGCTATTCACAGGCTTGTCCCTCCTGACTTGTTCAGCCTGGATTTTTATACCATCCAGAAACAACTGTCCAGGGTGGCACCACCCACAATGGGCTGGGCCCGCCCACATCCACCATCAAGTCAAGAAAACCTCCTACAGACTTGCCTGCAGGCCAATCCTACGAAACATTTTCTCAGTTAAGATTCTTTCTTCCAAAATGGCCCTAGCTTGTGTCGAGTTGGCATAAAAGTAGCCAGCACACCTCTGTCAGACAAACGTTTGTTGAATGCTTATGCATGTGAAGTAATGTGCTATGCACTCTGCACAGAACAGAGGCATTATGCCTCATTTAGACTTAAGGAGTATCAGTCACAGGGGGAGTAATTTCCACATGGATACAGATCTGTGAGAGTGGCACTGCTCTACGTTTGACTCCCAAGTCTGTCACACTACACTGTCAAGCATGTGGAGCCACCATGCATGGACGTCTCTTCTTTATATGCAAACTGGGAACAGCTCAGATGCCCATCAACAGGGAAATGGACTCATAAGTCTAGTCTTAAAATGAAGTACTATACAGCAGTGAAAACAACTCATCTTTAAAAAAATGTGAAAGGAACAATAGCAGAAGAAAAAGCTACCCACCAAAGAGTACACGTGTGTGGTCCTGGCTACACAAAGCTTAAAAACAGGCACAATTAAACCATGATGTTTGGGCAGCTACTCCAGGGAGACAATCTGGAGCCTCGTTACTGAAAGTGCTTTTGAGGGCTAAGGGGTGGCTGGGCCCCGGGTGCTGATTCCTGTGGTACAAGTGAAGGCATCTACATGATAACCACCCACTATACTGTCCACTTCCACGTTAAGCAGTTTGTATCCCATAATTTAAAATAAAAACAGACATCAGCCTCATTCCTGTCACAAGGGCTTTTCTTAGTGCAGAAAGGGAGCAGGCAGTGGCTGGAGACTGCACTGTTTGCCAGTTCAATTCTTCAATACTACTGTCCCTCATAGGTCTCAGTTTTATGGTACAGTTAACTGGTTGGGTCTTCCTGGTGGTTCTCTCTTCCTAAGTACTTCCTCTAGTGGATATACCCCACCCCCACAAATGTCCAGATTCCTTAAAGAGTGGAAATGGTTAAAGAACTCGATGTTATAATGGTTACTTCAGTCTGACACAAACCAAGAGTCACCTTGGGGGAGGAAGCCTCAGCTAAAGAATCGCCCAGGTCAGATTTGCCTGTGGCCATGTCTGTGAGGTATTTATTTTTTAAACTTTATTTATTAATATTTCATGCGGGTTCATGTGCCAGAGTGCAAGTGTAGAGGTCAGAGGACAATTCTATAGAGTCCTTTCTCTCCCACACACCTTTGTGTGGGTTCTGGGTTTTGAACTAAGTATCAGGCTTGCTCGGCAAGTGCCTTTTCCTGCTGCTATCTCACCGGCACCTGTGAAGCAGTTCCTTAAACTGCTAACTGAAGTGGGAGGGTCACCCCACTGTGGGCGGTGTCATCCCTAGAAAGGTGGGCCTGGGATGTATAAAAAAGCATGCTGAGCAAGCCGGGAGGTAATAAATCAGCCTGCCTCTACCTTAGGACTGAAACCCATCTTACAGTAAAGACAAACTAGATTCATTTTTGTTTATGGTTAAATCTTTTTCTCAAGGACTGGGCTATGCCCCATCTGTAGCCTAACTACAAACGTAAGGCTTGTTCCAGGAAAACAGCAACCGCATCTTTGTTTCAAAGTTATTTTGACCACCTTGCCACCCTGTCTTTGTTTCAGGGGACTGTTACGACCAACTTGCTATGCTTGTGTTCTGCTTCTGACCCTGTCTATTTGGCTGCTAAATGCCCCACTTGGAAACCCCCTACTACCGAGCTGTAAAACTTTTCATCTTCCCCAAGTCCAACGCCAATCTCTTGAACCTCACCTTAGGGGTACACACATTTAAACGGTTTGTTTTAATTAATGGCTTGCTTTAATTAATTTGGCCATGATAATTTGGGTGATTGTCTTCCTCTTCGGATCTACGGTGACACAAGTCAGTGAGCAGTGTTCCTCCACGATCTCTACTACAGTTCCTATGTTGGCTTCCCTCCATGATGGGCTATGACCTGGAAGCCAAATAAACCCTTCCCTTCTCCAGTTGTTTTCACTCATGGTATTTATCACAGCCCATGAGACCAAACGAGAGCACCAAGGGAGCTGGGAGGAAAGTCTTTCTATGTCTGACAAACAGTCCTGTCATTAAGTGTCCCCCAGCCCCTCATTTAATGTGGGATTACGTTTAGCTTGTCCAGCCACTGTACCCGAGTCTGGCTACATCTTTTGATATTATACCCATCATGGTTTCATCTTTCATCTGTGCCAAGCCAAGGCGGGAATATCTTGCAGTTAGGAACATTCTTCTCTCTGATTATAGTCATGAAAAGTACTATTACACTGGAAAAGACAATGCAAAGAGACTCAGAAGACAAGCAGCAGATTTGGAGAAAATATGTGGAAATTATGTATTTGATGAAGGTCTAGTAGACAAATAAGTAAGGAACTTTGAAAGTTCAAAATGAACACAAGCAACACAAACTTGAAGTTGACAAAGCTGAGCAGATACCACCCTAAGAAGGTGTAAGGACGGTAATTAAGCCTAGGAAAATATGTTCTGCCCCTCAGGTCATCAGGGCATGGCACATTAAAATGACAGTGGCGGTGGCACTGTACAATTAATAGATGGCTCAAATCCATGGTATTGACAACATCATAGACAGACCATACAGAATTCTACATTGATTGTGGAAGCAAAACATGGCATAGTCACTTTGGAAAGCAACAATTTCTTAAATAGCAAAGATGCTTGTGTCATATAATCCAGTACTAACCAAAGTGAGTCAAACATCTACTTCCACACCCAAGCTTGCCTAAATGTCCCTAGTAACTTTATTAATAATTATCTAGACCTGAAATAATGGAGATTTTTTCAGTTGGTACACAGGTAAACAGACTGTGGTACATCTATACAATGGAATAGTATGCAGCCATCAAAACAAGCAAGCTATAGTGTGGGGCGGCTAGCTGTGAAAGGTACCCTGATTCCTAGTGGAGACAGGTCAAATCCCGTGAAACCCTAATAGGGACAGCAGGTGCATTCCCAGCTTTCCAGATCAAGGCCTCACTAGCTGCAGTCCCCCCACAAACTCCTGTAGAGAGGTTTGAGACAGACCAGTCACGTAGAGCAGTGCCCCAAGCCCCTCCTCCACAGGTGAAGATGTGACCACAGGTCATGTAGGCTCAAGAAAGATCAGACTTAGAAACAGGACCACGCCCCCAAATATGTAGATGAGGTCTTCCCAAGCTTTCATGCCAAACCAAATGGAAGTTCCTGCTGTCAGACACTTACCCCCAAAAACTGTATTTAAGTGTCGTGTTCAGAATTAAAGGTGTACAGGAATCATTCCATTGTCTGAGAACTTCTGTCATAAGATCTGTAACACCACTGCTTGGAGAAGAGATTTGCTCTCCTGAAATCATCATCAGAAGCTCCCCTGTACCCCGTAGTCTCCTGCTGGCTCAGCCCGGCCTGGGCAACCAAAGAGGCAGCGGCGGAAAGGAGCAGAATCAGCAGCAGGGGTGGCAAAAGCTGTTCCCCGTCCCTGCCCGAGTTCTCTCCCCGTCGCCTGAACCCACACACCTAGTCGGGCGAGAGAACCATGGGATAGCTCCAGGCGCCAGAGCCCTACACTATAGAGCCATGATAAAAACATAACACAGCTTCAGAGATGCACTGCTAAGTGAAAGAAGCCAATGAGAAAAGGATGTGCACTGTGTTCCAATGTATGAAAGTTCGGAAGACTTAGAACAATGGAGACTATAAAATACATTTTTAAAAAATCAGTGGTTTCTAGAGGCTTGAGTAGCAGGAGGGAGCAAAGAGTAGATGGAGGCACAGGTGAGATTTGTAGCCCAGTGAGACTGCTCTAGACCATACAGTGGATAGCGGCCATATCTGTTTGTCAAACCTCATGGAATGCACAATACACAGAATGAACCCTGACATGAAATGCAGAGACTAGTTAATAATGTGCCAATATTGGCTTTCAAATGAATCTCACTGAGGCAAAAACATTTTTATGGTGCTAGGGACCAAACCAGGGGCTGTACAGTGTAAGCAAGTGACATCCCAGGGAACTACAGGGAATTCCTTGGAACATGTCGACTATAGAGGGATAGAGTGGGGAGGACTATATTGAAATCATTCACTCTTTTGCTCAGTGTTCTGGAAACAAACCAACAGAGACTCAAAGTCTATAAAAATATAACAGCTGGGTGAGGTAGTGCATGCCTTTAGTCCTAGCGCCAGGGAGGCAGAGGTAGGCAGATCTCTTAGTATGGTTGGTGCTAATTTGTTCTGCACGGGGAGTTTCATGCCAGATGTGATGGTTTGAGTGAGAGGCATGCATGTTTGAATGTTTGCTCCCAGAGTTGGTGGAACTGTTTGGGAAGGATCAGGAGGTGTGGTCTTGTTGGAGGAGGTGTATCATTGGGGGTGGGCTTTGAGAGCCCACACCATTCCTGGTTAGCTCTTTCTCTGTCTACGTCTGTAGATCAGATGTAAGTTCTCAGTTACTACTCTAGTATCATGCCTGTCTGCCTCCTACTATGCTCCCTGTCATGATGATGATCATAGACTCTAACTTTCTAAACCCATAAGCCCCAAATTAAATGTTTTTTATAGAAGTAGCCTTGGCTGTGGTATTTTTTATCATGGCAATAGAAAGTAACTAAGATACCAGTCAAGGATGCATACCAAGTCTTTGTCTCAAACACACACACACACACACCACCACCACCTCCACCACCACCACCAACAGCAACAGCAACAACAGGAAAAAGTACTATATCCTATTTCAGAAAACGAGCTGAAGTACAATGAAGACTCATAACTCCAATTCTACCACAAAACAATTGTGTTTGATTTTAAAGTTAAATTTACATTGAATTTAAGAAGGTGGCAGTCTACGTGCATCACTTAAGACATCATACAAGCTAAAATCAAAATCTGTCCAGGCTCACTTCACAGTCCTGCCACAGGCATCACTCCTGGACGCTCAGGGCCTTGACTTGGCTCCTGTACAGCACTGTCTTGTCTTCCTTGGCAGCTGTGCTCCTGATGTCCTGGGTCAATGCCAGGACTTGGCAGCGGCAGAAGGCACATCACGACCTAAGTCTCACGGGCAGCACTGCCAAGGCAGGAACAATCTAGGCAGAAATAATGTCACAGACTTCGTAATGAGCTTTCCTACAGGGCAGGGACAAGACCAGATTGTGGAAGACTGTGGAGAGCATGGCAGTGTGAATAAGAATGACCCCTATAGGCTCATAGATTTGAATGATCAATCACCAGGGAGTGGAACTGTTTGAAAGGATTATAAGGATTAGGAGATATGCCTTGTTGGAGTAGGCATGGCCTTAATGGAGGAGGAAGTGTGTCCCTTGGGGGTGAGCTTTGGGGTTTTTAAAACTCTTGCAAAGTTCAGTCTCTGTTTCTGTCTCTCTCTCTCTGTCTCTCTCTGTCTGTGTCTCTGACTGTCTCTCTGTTTCCCTGTCTTTTTCTCTCTTTGTCTCTGTGTCTCTGCTTTTCTGTCTTTCTCTCTTTATCTCCCTGTCTTTGTCTCTGTCTCTCCCAGTCTTTGTCTCTGTCTCTCTGTCTCTGTCTCTCTAGGCTGGCAGGTCGGGATGCAGCTCTCAGTATTGCCCTAGTACCATGCTCCCTACTGTGCTCCCCATTATGATGATAATGGACTCTGAAAATGTAAGCAATCCCGCCCCCCTTCTTTTTTTAAATAAGAGTTGCCTTTCTCATGGTGTCTCTTCGAAGCAATGGAGCAGGGCTTCATGGCTCTGCAATGGTGGCCTGGCACGTGCTCTCATCACTTCCAGTTACCTACTGTCAGTGGGCCACTCTCCTCCAGCTTCCACAACAGGCAGATTTCACTATGAACTCTGGGTAAGGAGGGAGGGCTGGCCACTATTGTGGACTCTGTCTCTTCATCCTTCGAACTTCTTATTAACTGTAGACCCATAAGAAATCCTTAACTTTTGGCAGCGACACTACAGAAGCAACTGGCATTTGGAGCACTCTGTTCTAGTTGCAAAAGGAGTGCACACAAGAGAGCTGAGTCTTTGAGTGATCAAGAATGTGACTGTCACTCACTGACACTCAGGCTTTAGGCCGACTGGCATTCCTGGTGCCTGGCGAGATTAATGAAGAGCTTCAGAGTGATCAAACTGAGAGGAAGAAATGTAGGCAAAGTTGAAATCAGTTTGACATAAGCAAAATATCCAAAGCCACGATAGCTTTTCTAGTTACTTTTAGTGGATAATTGCTTTTCTAACATTTCTTTGTATTATATGTCGCAAAACTATCAAACTGCAAATCAGGAAGCAATCAAACAAACAAACAACACAGGGCTTTCAGAACAATTTGAAAATTGGTGGTCCAGGACAGGTTCTGGCAATGTAGAAAGTGTTAATAGTAATTTTACAAATAAACCTGATTAAACAAGGAAAAGAACAAATGCCCGAGGAATACATCTTTATGTAGCAAGAACCAGTTTGAGTTTGCACATGTCCCTATCAATCCTGTCAAATATTTGATAAAGTGGTGGGCGCCCGTCTCTGTCCAAGTACACTGTGTGTATTGGAGCTCATGTGGGCCAGTTGGAAACAGTCTTGGACTCTTTAGCTAAGGGCTGCGTCCAATTCCCAACTTTAAACAGTGTTTTGGTGGCTGCTCTAGAGCTCCAGACTGAGGATGCAGGGTTTACTCCTGGTCCTGACCCACCAGTGCTTTTCTGGAACTGTGGTCATGCTCCCTGAGTCAGAAGAAAAACTGTCGGGTGCTGGTGTTGCCTTAAGAATGGTAAAGGTTACAGCATTTCCTTTCTGTCTTCCGAAAAATCAGGTGGAAATAATGGGCCATCAAAGGCAGAGGATTACCTAGGCACAGTGGTTATAATCCCACCACTGAGGAGGCAGAGGCACGTGGATATCTGTGAGCTGGACCCACTTGCAATATCAAAATGAAAGACAGAAACAAGCAACAACAGTAAGAGAGCACTTGCATTCACAGCCACTCGTTTTATGAGCTATGAGCGTGTCCGTATTACTCCCCCCTCGTTGTGAGCAATGCCTGCCACAAACATCTCGAGGAAGGAAGGCTTTATTTCCAGTTTGAGCATGTAGTTCTCTCTGGGGGGACGGCCTGGTGGCTGGAGTGTGACTTCCTGCTCACACTGTATTCAGTCCGGAAGCAGAGCTGATGCTTAGCTTGCATTGCTTTTCCTATTGAGCCCCCAGCCCATACACTGGTGATGCCCACTCTCAGGGGGACTTTGCCTCTTCAGTTAAACCTTTCTGGAAATACCCTCGTACCCACTCCATGAGGTGTGTCTTCTGGTGATTTCAAATCTAGTCAAGTCAGCATGGCTTTATATATAAACTTTGGGAGACTTCGAGTTTGTCCCAATGTGTTTTAGCATCTGTGTCTTTTCTACGGCTTGCTTACCCCAGTAGTTTCCTTTCCCTCCTGTGTCCATTGAATTTCATCATAGCTTTGCATGCACCAGAAACCTGTCCAGGAGCTTGAGGATGCGGCTGAGTGGTAAAGCCTAGGCCAGCGTGAAGTTCAGGTTTTATCCTCAGTGACCATGAATTGTGATCCCAGAGAGTTTAAAACCTGCCACAAGCATGGAAACAGCTGGAACACATGGTGGGATGAGAGAACTATGTGCTGAATCAAAGGGCACAGAACAGGGATCCTCAGGGACCATGAAGAACATAGAGGATTCTGACATAGAGTTGGGGAGACAACACGAACAATGCTGTGAAAGAAAGAATAGGCTAGACATGTCCACAGAGTAGAGAGTGGCTCAGGGTTTCTGACCCACAAAAGGAGAAAGAGGGACTGGTGAACATCAGGGCTAGAGCAGGAGACTGGCACAAGAACATGAAGCCTTCAGTGACATGTCAAGAGTTGACACAGGGGGCTGAGGAGACCATGAAGAGTGGAGAAAGGGAATGGTATGACCAGTTGTGCTTTGGAAATGCATCTTAGGCTTCTGTGCATAAGAGGAGGAGGAGAAAGGAGCCAGGGAAACCACTCAGGGTAGATGCCACATTAATGAATACAAGCAATACAAGTGATGGCGATTGACCCAAGATACAGCTGTGAAGGAAGGGACAGCTGTGAGAAAGTACCTAAGATCCATTTCTAAAAGTCAAATTTGCAACTTCCTAGGAAGTTTGTTTGACTTTGGGGAGTATGTTTCTGAAGAGTAAGAAAGATAATTTCAATACGATAAGTCTCTTTTACACCATTGGTTAGAAACACAGTATGTGTTTATTCCTGAACTACCCCACCATGACTACAGTGTCTTACAGTAAGAACTAGATTTCTCCACCAGCCACTCATACTTGAGCACTTCTGTAGAAATGGCAAGGTCACCACAGCCCCTGAGCACCCCTCTCTGTGAGCCAGGCTGTGAGCAGTGCCCTTCCCTGGCTCGCTGGTCTCCACACAGCCTTCCTGCAGGTAGCTGCTGTCCATCTCAGTTACACACACACACACACACACACACACACACACACACACACACACACAAGGACTGCTGTAGAGCTGGTGTGTGTGAGATGCTTAATTTCCCTTGCCAAAGACATTAGATGAAAAGACACAGATGGCATTTAGTAAGTGCAGGTCGGGGCATGTCTTTAGTCTTTAAGGGAGTTTCCAGGGAGATTTAACTAGAGAGGAAAGAGCCACCCCAAAAACGTGTGACATCTCTGTGTGGGATGGGGTCCAAGAGTGAGTAAAACGGCAGTAAAATAAAATAAAATGACATAAAATGGGAGAAAAAAGAGGTACCCCCTGAGCACCAGCATTCGTAGCTCTCTGCTTCACGACTGTGGATTCACTGTGACCTTGCACCTTATACTCCTGTCTCCACACCTCCCCACCACTGGGGACTGTTTCACCTTAAACTGTGAGGCAAAAGTAAACACAGTGTCTCTTATGACGTTCTCTGTCATGAGTGTTTTGTTTTCTCTTGTTGAGAAAGGGTTTCACCATGTAGCCATCGCTGGTCTGGAACTTTCTAGGTAGACCAGGTTGACCTTGAACTCACAGAGATCTGCCTGCCTCTGTCTTCCAGGTGCTGGGATTAAAAGCATGCACCACCACCGCTTGGCTTTTTAACAAAATGTGTAACTCCATTTCCTCAAAATAAGAAAAGTTACCAATATATTATATAATCTGGTTAACATTTGCACAGATGTGAATGAAGAGGGATCTGGCTTTAACCCTGTGTTTCTAGCTACTCAACAACACTCACTTTATTTTAGGGGGGAAATTCACGGATCCTGTTTATTTTTAATGTGTGGAGGGTATGTGTGCATGTAGATGTATTTGTGAAACCCAGAGGACACTTCTCTGTGCCATTCTCAAGTATGCTGTCCACCTCCTGTGAAGCAAGACTTTTCATCGACCTGGAGCTCACCAATTTAGTCTTGACAGTAGGTAGCGAACGTAGGGATTCTCATGTCTCTGTCTCCCTCTGAGCCTGGTGTTTTTTTTTTTTTTGTTGTTGTTGTTCTTTTTTTTTCGGAGCTGGGGACCGAACCCAGGGCCTTGCGCTTCCTAGGCAAGCGCTCTACCACTGAGCTAAATCCCCAGCCCCGAGCCTGGTGTTTTTAATGTGGGCTCTGGAGACCAAACCGGTCCTATGCTTGTGATCAAGCAGTTAACTGTAGGCTTTGCTACAGCTTAGGGATTGCAGGTGTTGTGAAGTAGAACATGGCCACATTCCTGAACACTGTCTGTCTGTGAGGAAACCCTGAGTCTGAACGTTTCTTCTCATGAGCTGCGGTATCCACGTGGAAAGTTCTACTCTCGTGTCCACTTCCTGTCTGGTTGCTAAGAGTGAAAGTTCCACTGTGGGCTGGAAGACAGCACACATTCTAATGAACTTCCACTTCGAATTACACTGCATTTTCACTGACTGGAAGAAGGGTAAAGAAGAACGTTAAAGCGACCTGAGAAATAACTCCACCTTTCATCGAAGCAGATCAGGCTGACACAGGATCTAACAACACATTTGAAGTAGAGAGCTTTCTTTTTCTTTCTTTCTTTTTTTAAATTTTATTTTATTATTTTCATCTTAAGTGAATGGGTGTTTTCCAGCGCATACGTATATGTGCACCATGTGTGTGCTTAGTGCTCATGAAGGTCAGAAAATGTCGTCAGACTCCTTGGAACTGGAGTTATAGATGACAGTGAGCAGGGGTCAAACTCAAGTGCTCTGGAAGAACAATCCATGTTCTTACCTGCAGAGGCATCACTCCAGTCCCAAGATTATGCGCCCTTGAACTAGGGCTATATCTGTTCATAAATATTCTCTACAAACTTCTATACTTTATATTCCAAAAGCAATGATTCTAGCCTGAAACTGACTTCTACCATATTGTACAGCAAGGAACAAGAATTCACTGGCACCAAGACAAGTGGTGAGACATCTTTTGCTAGGTAGATGGCCTTGCTACCCAGAGTACTCATTGCTAAGCCAGAGATTTTGACCTAGGAGGATTGACTCTGCTATAATCTAGATACCTCTTTATCTTTTATTTTAACAAAAAATGTTTTGGAACACTTTCATAATTTGAGGATTTTATAAGGGAATGTGGCCTAAGACATTCATTTAAGCACATGAGCAGGAGGTAACACTTATGTATGCATTTGGTTGTTTGAGGCAGAGTCCTGATGCTGCCCATGCTGGCCCCAGACTTGCTGGGTATCCAAGGCTGGTTGTGAATCCTGATCTTCCTGCCTCTACCTCCTAAGTGCTGCTATTGGGCCACTGTACCCATCTTAAAACTGCTACTTTCAAATATATGCCTTTAAGGCCTCCTGTTGACTTCACATAGTCTCACTAATTGGATCCTGACTTTAGATAGGCCCCCGCAACAACTCACTAGGACAGACACCGGCATACAAATGTTGCACTGTGCACATTCTGAATGTCTTCCTTACCTGGTTTGAGAGAGACTTCGCAGGGGCTCAGTCTGTGGTGAGCTGTGGCAGTGTGACACACCCGAGATGGTGACCCATCGGTTCCAGCAACTGAGAGCTACCAAAAGATCCAGTGAGAGAAAGGCCATGTTTCTCCTCTGGTGAAGTAGCCTTAGGGACATGCTTTCATTAAACTAAGGGACCTTTTCCCCTGACTGCACTGGTGATGCCTGTGTGCTTCCTAGGTCTTGTACAGAACTGAGCCACAGTCCTCTCCTGGGGCAATTAGGAGCCAGCCCAGCTGCAGTGCACTCTGCCCACACAATTGCACCCAATCCCTTCTTCATTCACTTACAATGCAGGACAGAAAAAAACCAAAACCCAGGCACGAGCTAATTCTCATCTTTACTTAATTTTTATCCTTAAAAGAGAAACAAAGAAAACCTATAGGAAGGTATTAATCTGCCATTTCTAAGCACATCTTCCAAAGGATTTTTTTTTTAAATCTTACATATGCTCAGCAGAGTTACTGGCAAAAACTGTACATTTTCTTCATTTCACCCTTTCAACATCAAATAGGAGGCAGCAAAAATTGGATCAGACTTCAAAGCCTGCTGTGGGCTCCAAGTCACAGAGAGACGCCTCCATTTCACATGCTGAATTCAAGCAGAGTATCAAAGTGCTACCAGAGAACCTCAGGTCCTCTCTCCAGCCGCTGCCGAGTGGAGCGCTCAGCAAATCACCTCGGGGAGCGGCCGGCGTTTATTCTCAGCAGCAAATTTCCAGGCTTTTGATTCTCTCTTCACTGTACCTCCCTGTCTCTCCACTGAACCAGGGTTCTTTCGTTGGGCTTTTGTCTTAAAAACTTCAAAATAGCACTACAAGTTTCATGTTCGGATGGCCCGACCAGGCAGTCACAGGCAGGCTCTGCGACCATGGATTCAGACCTGAACGCCCATGAACTGGGAAGGGAAGGAAGGGAGGGTACCAGGTTTTACCTCAGCAACAGCATTCCCGGCTTCCTTATCTGCATGTCCCGAGGTGACATCACTGCTGGCTGGGGAACTCTGGGTTTGTGGATGCCTGAAAAGACAGCGAAAATCATAATTTTTAAAAAGTTTGAAAACTGTAATAAAAATTACTAGGATTGCTGTTGAAAAAAAAAAGATGAACATGTTTTCCTCTCCAAAAAGGTTTGCAAAGCTCATCACTTCTGCTTCTGTTGCATCCCGTGCCAGTCACTGATTAAAAGGACGCTGTCCATGTAAAGAAATGTATCTCTCTGGTATTGTCTCTGTGTATTCCCACACAGCCTACGTGAAATCTTAAGACCCGGAAACTTCCCCCTTTAAAGTTGTGTGGGTTCAGGAGCAGCGCCAGGTTTCCAGAGACTTTACCAAGTTGATGTAGGCTGTACTTTCTGCTCAGTGCGTTTGCCACGTTCCGTATTCCAGAGGTGCCAGTGCACTCTGTGGTCAGATAAGCTTGGGAACGTCAGGCGCAGTGCGGCAGAAGAATCTCCTTGCTACAGGACGCTTCAACGGTCACAGTACACTCCAGACCTCTCAAGCGGAGGCAGGACTGATCACGGCGTCTGACGTTACCAGACCAAGAACTTACTAACATCTAGTGAACTGTTAAGTTTTGACAGGAAATGAGTTTGGCACAATTGAATGTAGCCAAAAACACAGGGCAAGGTCAAGATAGCACCTTCCAGCTAGGCTTGGGGGCACAGGATTGTGATCCCACATTCAGGAGGCAGAGACAAGAGGGATACTGCAAATAGGAAGCCAGCCAGTCAGATCGATCAAACTCTCCTCTCCTCTCTCTCTCTCTCTCTCTCTCTCTCTCTGTCTCTGTCTCTGTCTCTCTCTGTCTCTCTCTGTCTCTCTCTGTCTCTGTCTGTCTCTGTCTCTGTCTCTGTCTGTCTCTGTCTCTGTCTCTGTCTCTCTCTCTCTCTGTCTCTCTCTGTCTGTCTCTGTCTCTGTCTCTGTCTGTCTCTGTCTCTGTCTCTCTCTGTCTGTCTCTGTCTCTGTCTGTCTCTGTCTCTGTCTCTGTCTCTGTCTCTGTCTCTGTCTCTCTCTCTCTCTCTCTCTCACACACACACACACACACACACACACACACACACACAGAGTGATTCTGGGTATATTTCAGGTATTCTGGATCTGAGCTTTCCCCAGTTATAAACTGGTGAACTGGTAAACTGGTTTTAAGGTTACCCCCAGTGCTACATTTTAAATCTTACTCATTATTTAAACTGATTAATTCATCTCAATATGTGTGGACCATTCATGAATCCACCTCAGAGGAGGTTATAAATAGTATAGTCATTTAAAGTACATCAGGCCTGGGGAGAAGGGACTGCCATTACTTAGCATCACGTGTCTCCATACAGAAGGCCAAGGATCAGAGTGACTGCCTTCCATATTCTTTATTAGCACCTATCTCAGTGCCTGGGACTCAGTAAGTATTTAGTAATTGTTAGATGCGTTGGGTAAATCCTGAATGTTAGGCCACACAGTTCAGGAAAAGAATATTCTTGACAGTAAATTTAAATTAGCTAGTATTTAGATTGAATTTTGATTTTAAAAGTGTTCTTGAATATCTAACAAGATATTCACAGCCTTCTGAGCTAAACACTTCCATTGTGCCTAGAACTCTAAGGAAGAAACAAGGTTCAGAAAGGTAAGGGCTTTTCCCCAGGTGTCCTGGTGAATACCCAGCTCTTTCCAGACATTACTGACCCATGTTCTTCTGCCTCCAAGTCCTCTGCTCTCCCTCTGGACCCAGCGTGCCCTCGATGCAGTCTGGGTACTGGATAAGAGACTCACTCTTGTCTAGTCCAAGAAAATCCTGAAGGCTGTGGGACACTTAAGGATTGTGTATTCTCTATGTTCCTTCAAAGTGCTGGCAAGCTTTACGGAAAATCTAGAAAAAGGGTGTGGCCCTAGTCCTGCCCCAGCATGGAAATCTGTTCTGAGCCCTTGTCTAGCTCACGGGGCCTTTTAGAAACTAGAGACCAGTGCAAATACCTTCTGAGTCTCCTTGGGCCAGCTGATCAATGGATTCTCCCTCCTTCAAGCCTCTGGAAGTCTCTAAGGCACGGAATGCAATGTTTACACTGTTTCTTGACTTGAAAAAGGAGGAGCATGGGAGAAAGTACTGCCCCCAGAGAGATACATTGGAAAGTACTTGACTGAACAAAGTTAAGCAGATTTCTTCCCAGAGATCTAATATGCACAGTGAAATTCTGAGAGGGGGGAAGCAAGATACTCTTCCCGAGACATTATCACCACATCCCACTCCCATGTGTTGTGCACTGCATTGTAACAATAAGAGAAACCTTAGGAAAAGAAATCTAAAGTGTATCTTCTTTTTTTCACATCTTCATTTGGAGAGAGAGAGAGAGAGAGAGAGAGAGAGAGAGAGAGAGAGAGAGAGAGTGTGTGTGTGTGTGATGTGCATTTGTGTGTGTGTGTGTGTGTGTGTGTGTGTGTGTGTGTGTGATGTGCATTTGTGTGCATGTGTGTATGTAAGACCAAAGTTGACTTTGGGTGACTCTCGCAATTGCCTTTCACCTTATATATTGAGGCAGGGTCTCTCACTAAGCCTGGAGGCTGCCGATTTTGGCTAGCCTGGCTAGCCAGCTTGCCTGGAGACCCCTGTCTCTTCCTGCTGAGTGCTATACAAGTGGCCACCACATCTGTGCATTTATGTGGGTTCTAGAAATCCAAACTCCAGTCCTCATGCTTGCATAGCAAGTGCTTTATCCACTGAGCCATCTTCCCAGTCGCCACCTTGCTCTTTCAAAGAATGGGGCAAGTCAGAGCTGGCAGTAGCTTGGTTAGTCAAGTGTTTGCTATTTAAGCATCGAGTCTTCGGTTTGATCCAGGGGCAGACGTAAGTGTGCACCTGTAATCTCAGTGCTAAAAAAGGAAGAGACTGGGGGAGTCCACGGAGTTTGCTGGCCAGATGAGTTAGTACAGAGCTCCCACTACCGATGAGGTTCAGTGAGAGACCCTGCCTCAAATAATAAGGTGGACTGGGATGGAGAGAGGGTCAATGGTTCAGAGCCCTTGCTTCTCTCCAAGAGGACCTGGGTTCAATTCCTGGCACCTACATGGTGGCTCACAACCATCTCTAACTCTAATTCCAAGGCGTTTGACATCCTCTTTTGGCCTCTGCAGTGCACATCCATACATAGGAGTAAAGACATGTTGAACAAATAAATCTTTTTTTAAAGAAAAGAGATGGAGAAGAGGTTGATTTCTGGCCTCTCTACACATGTGCACACTTGCACACATACATGAATGAGTACACAAGCACACAAATTAACTAACTAAGAAAAACAAATGAGTGGGACAAACTAGTCTTCTCTGGAAATTTCAATGCTTTGACTCCTTCATGGCGATTTTCCAGTAGCTTCTTAGTTTCCTTTATTTTTGATGTGCATGTTTGTGCACATGTATGTTTGCACACATGTGTCTTGTCTCTCCATTGCTATGACAAAACACATTAGATTGGAGCCTAGCGTGGGCAAACCTGAACAAAGTACATTCTTGGAAAAACTAGAAAAAAAAATTGACTGTTAGGGAACTAACAAGAGATTACTCATTTTAAAAGTATGACATTTTATTTCTCTTGCATGCTTATATGTTTGTTTCTCTTGCATGTTTACATAAGCAGTATTTATGCACATGTGTTTGCATGTTCACCTGGGTATAGGCACGTGTATGCGGAGGCCGGTGGTTCACAGTGGGTGTCTTTCTTGACCACTCTTCACTGGACCCAGAGCAGGCTAATTTGGTGAGGCCAGCCAGTCTTTTGCTCCACGGCTCTCCTGTTGCTTTCCCTGCCTTGTGAACACTATCTGGGGTTACAGAAGAACCACTAGGCCTACCTGCCTGGGGTTTCGGTGAGCTCTAGAGAGTCATCCTTCCCCACATTTGCACAAGAAACCCTTTACCCACTTAGCCATCTTCCCAGCTAAGTGACACTGCCTTTAGAATCGTCATCCGAACAAAACAAAACAATCTTAGTGTACACACACACACACACACACACACACACACACACACACACACACATATATATATATAAACAGTCTTCCCTCTCTGTGAGCATTCACAAACTAATGAATCTCCATCCTTCCTCACACACATTCAGGGCACTTGGGCCTCTCAGAAGCACAGCCAGTATCTCCTGCAGATGCCTCCAGGCTCAGGCGCGTGATGCAGCTGGCACACTTAACTGTGTGAGCCTGCAGGGACGGAAAACCCCAGCCACCGCTGAAAACCCTTCTTCTAGGAATCTGCCTTGCAATAAGGAAAAAACCCGAAGAGCTGGTGTCTGCTTCTCTCGTGTGACAGATGAGAGGCAGTGTAGAGCTTGGCTTTCTGCATGCTGTCCTCGGAGTGCCCAGGATCTTTTCATTCTGCAGTGGAGATCATGAAGCCAGCTGGCTCTGTCATGCTGTACTGGTAACACAGTGGGAAGTCACTGTGGGCTAGGGTCTCGGCCTCAGCTTCACAGGCTCTGAAATTCAATTTGTCACTTCACTGAGGAATAGTGGAAAGGGGGTCATGGGGCTACCCTAACCGAACGTGGAGTCGTATTTGAAAAGCATAATGCTGGCGTGTGATTTTTTTGCAAGGAGCAGCAAATTGCACCGTATTTGTTCCCTCGCTAGCTGGTCGCTAGAGTCTGGAGACTAAAGAGTTAGAAAGGTGACGGTCTTGGAGGATAAGGTTCATCATCACACTTGTCTGACAGCCGGCCTTTTCTCAGACGAGGTTAGCCTCTGTTACTGTCTGGTTTTAGATGAGAATCGAGACACACACGCTGCCTGTCAAGTCTCTGCTTCCTATGTCTCATTTAAACTGTTTCTTTGTGTACGTTTCATTCATTTTGATTAGAGTTACATCTTATCCTGTATCGATTACAGCTTATTGGTGCCTAAACAAATTGAGACATGCATTAGCGCTACACACTTGAAAGCATATGCTAGTTGCAAAGCAGGGCAGGTTCCAACGTCACAGGTTGGGTTTTGTTAGCTTCCTGGTGACTTGTAGGAGTCATTTCTGTCAAGCTTGTTCCTCACATGGCAGCCCTGGGAGGAAGGTTACTCAGCACAGCTAGCAAACCGTCCCCTGTTCCTTTGATGACATGGGACAAAACAGTCTTTTAGTCAGGGAGCCATTTCCTGCAGCCAAGGAGCAGCTATTGAACAAGCCTGCAGACAAGGTGCTCCAAGCAGGAGGTGAGGAGGCCTCCGGGGCCCTTGGGGAACACAGGTTTCAGACACGCACACCATACAGCTTTCTTTATGGAGGGTACACCGGGAAAAGGAAGAGATTGGAAGGGGCCCCAATGCTTTCAAGTCACAATGGTAGATAAAGATGTGTAAGAGGTAATATCAGGGGACTCTGGCCGTTGTTGAAGATCCTGTGCTGACTTGAGACTGGCAATTCTCATGTGAATTAGAGCTAGGTGTTGGAGCCTTTCAAGGCTTCTTGGTGCCTCCAGTCTGTCTGTCCATCTCTCTCTCTCTCTCTCTCTCTCTCTCTCTCTCTCTCTCTCTCTCTGTGTGTGTGTGTGTGTGTGTGTGTGTACACGCACGCATATGCAGAGGTCTATGCTTCTGTGCAAGTGTGTCACAACACAGTTCAAGAATAAGGTACTGTGAGAATTCTAAATGCTTGTAAGAAACCTCCGAGAAAACAAGAGTCCTGTGACCTCAGTTTCTTCAAACCACAACTTTGCTCTTAGAATGTGTTTTCATGCTCCTCCTAGGTGTGGCATCCTTGTGATTGTACACTTTACTCAGGTGACACTTCTTAACCCTGAGAGTATAAATTGTTAGGTGCTCTGAATAAAGTTGACTTTAGTCTGATTCATGTTTAGGCCCCGCTCTCCCAGGGTTCACATTGCCAGCTGGAAAGGTTAATGTGCATGCACAGAGGCCAGGGGAAGACAACAGTTTCCCAGCTCTACCTTCCTCTCCCTTATTCCTTTGACACAGAATCTCTGATTGAACTTGTAGCTAGGCTGACAGCAAGGCAGCCCCAGTGACCCTCGTGTCTCTGGCCCAAGTACTGAAACCACAAGTATGCGTAGTCATGCCTGACTTTTTATGTGAGTGCTGGCATCCGAACATAGGTCTTCGTTCCTGTATAGCCAGCTGTCTTAGCCACTTGGCCATCTCTCCAGCTCTATTATTTAGTTCTAATAAGGAATAAGGAACTCTCCAAGGGTTGAGGGATAACACAGAGGGCACGCCAGCCTCCCCAGCAGTGCCCCCGTTCTCCCCCGCTCTGTCCCAGGTGTCATTGCCTATTTTAACCTTGTATGCTCTTTAACTTTGAACACACAGAGTACAAGGTGTTAAAATGCTCTTTAAAGGACAGATTCTTGCATTTTAAGTTCACAAGAATCAAGTGCACATGTTAATGAATCTTTCATTACAAAACTTAAAAAGCTGATGTGTGTAGCATGATTTCCTTTTCCATTCAACTACCTTTACCACCGCCAGTAGGCACCTGCCAAGGCCCAGTGAAATGTCTCCGGTCGGTCTCCACCTCCACCCTCTCTGCCTTTTCCCCTCTTGGTGGGACTGCAGGCTGCCATTTCTATTCTATACTGAATGCCCAGACCATGAAAATGTGGCTCTGTAGATGATTTGCCTGGTTCCCACTCGGATGAGCTGAGGGTCTGTGTCTCACCTGCAGAGGAAGCTGTCTGGGAGTCTGATCCAGGGAGCAGCACAAAGGTCAGTAGGCACCATGGCCTGGTGTGATGGTTTGCATATGCTTGGCCCTAATAGTGGCACTATTAGAAGGCGTGGCCGTGTTGGAGGAAGTGTGTCACTGTGGGGTGGGCTCGGAGACCTTCCTCCTAGCTGCCTGAGGATGTTTCACCCTGTTCCTGGCTTCCTTCGAGTGAAGATGTAGAACTCAGCTCCTCCTGCACCATGCCTGCCTGGATGTTGTGATGCTGCCATGCTCCTACCTTGATGATAATGGACTGAACCTCCGAACTGTAAGCCAGCTCCAATTAGATGTTGTCCTTTATAAGACATATTGGTCATGGTGTCTGTTCACAGTTAGGTTCAATAAGACCCTAACTAAGATACCGGGTTAACATCCATGGCCAGTTTACTTAGATTAACCTAGTATCTCACTAGTGTGTGTGCTTGAGGGAACTTTTCCAAAGATGACTAGCTGAGGGGAGAAGAGTTGCCCTGAATGTGGGAGGCACCATCCCATGGGTTCCAAACTGAATAAGCAAGAGGGGAAATGGAAAAAACCTGCTGGGTGCCAGCTCCCTCTCTCTGCTCCATTGCGTCTCCGCTGTGATGGACTGCATCTTCCGACAGAAAGCCAGGGTAAACCCTTCCTCCTTTAAGAGCTTTCACGGGGATGAGCCGAGTGACTGCCACCAGAGTCCCCTTGCCTTGTGAACTTTCAGCTCCTCTAACTAGAGAGCCCACCAGTTCCGGTGTTACTTGTTAGCTGAGGGACAGGTTATCAGCCTCCAGGGGTCTGAGGCTCTACAACTGCAATCTATGACAATGTATCAGGGTCTTCTTTCCTCACCAAAATAAGTGACTAAAAGACTTGACAGCAAAATAGTTCCAATTTTCCCCCTTTCCTGATCAAGACTACTTTCGTGATGAAAAGTGATGTCTATTGCTTTGCTTCTCTCTCATATGCATGTACCAAGGAGATGATGATACAGGCCGGGGTAATCTTCACACCTAGCCAAAATTAGCATCCTGATGTATATCTTTTCAGATATGTACATATACTAGTGGCCCATGACTATTTTTTCAATGACATATCGACATAGCATTTTGGGCTTCCTTTTATGATTCTGAGCATATATTTATATATTATAATCATATAATACCATCATATATATGGCTGTATAATGTTTCACTGAGTGATTAGCATAAGTGACTATATACCATGTTTTAAATATTTCAAATTGGGCCCACATCTCATATGCCATCATATTCATTGCTGTACAGTGTTGCCCTGAGTGCTTAACACAAATAAGCTGAGTAGTCACATTTTTTTAAAATATTTAAATTGTGTCTGTCTCTCACATTATGAATAGGGGACCCTTAAATACTCAATGGACAAGGTTCTAAGTTCTGATTCATTTAGCTCCCTGGCATAAATATTTGGTGTGAAGTTGTTGGGCCTAAGGGTGAGAAAAACCCCTTTTCTTCTCTAAGGGTTTAAATTAAATCATCAGTTTCTCCCCTAAAAGGAAACAAAACTGAACATCTAGCCACAGATGTATGAAAGATCCTTTTTTCTATTATATCTCCAACACTAGATGTTATCAGTCTTTTTAATCTTTACATACTTTTGTCAGAAATGGGTACCTCAATATTTTTCTTACATTTAAGAAGAGGAAAACATCATCATGAGTTTTAATATCTGACATCATGGGACTACAAAGGGCAGACTAGAAGAGAAAGGGCCTTAACATGGTACATTTGGGCAAGAGGACCCAGTAGAATTGTGCCTCTCAGCTTGGCTTCTGGTTTTGTTTTTTCCTCATTTGTTTTGGATACTTGGCACTTTTTATAAGAATATTGAAAAACACATCTCGTATCCCTCTGGAGTTAGCACTGCTGCCGAGGGAGCTGGTTATGCAAATCCTACTTAAATATGTGGATACACCACTGCTCTAAAATACACTCGGGTTTCTGTTTTAGAACATGGCTCAAGGACTAATTTCTCTGAAAAGCTCCAGGAACTAATAAATGTTTCCTATGCCACTGCTTTAAGTCAATACCAGTTAGGACTTACGCTAATTTCCTGAACCCTATCAGGTTTTTAAGGATGGTCATTTTTGTTTACCCCATTGCTTTGCTCCAACTGGGAGCCTACCGTGTTAATGCCAGCTCTTGGGTTCTCCTTTCTTTCCTTTCCTCCCTGGTCTGCACTACTTTGTAAAAGTCTAAAGTGGGAATGGAAGGGTTTTCTTTCTTCTGATGAAAATGGCACCTTATCGGCATGTGGTACCCCACTGCCAGCCACTTGGAAAGCTGTCTTGGCCCTTTAGCATTTCAGCCTCCAGCTGAGAAAAGGATTGGAATGGGAGCAGGGGCCAGGGGCTCTGCAACCTGAAAGTTTATGCAGCACTGTCTGAGGGTCACAGCCTAGCAGAACAGCAGAGCAAGTCACAGCACTGGAGTTCGGGGGAGGACCTAGGTAGCAGCACCTGAGAATTCAGCAGCATGGGCAGCATGGGCAGCATGGGCAGCATGGGGACCATGGGCAGCATGGGCAGCATGGGCAGCATGGGGAGCACGGGGAGCACGGGCAGCACGGGCAGCACGGGCAGCATGGGCAGCATGGGCAGCATGGGCAGCATGGGCAGCAGCTTCTGTGGTGCCTGGAGAGAACGGAGGCTTGGTTGCCTCATTCACCTTCCCACTCCACTAAAGATTCAGGTTCCCCATTTCACAGACCAGGGGGAGGAAGCTGGGCTCTCTGAGTAAGCAGTACAGGTCAGAACCAGATGGAAACCAGATCCGGCTGCCACTCTGTCTCCATACTGTTTTGTTACCAGTGTCCCACCATTACATTGGGGATCTTAATGAATGTCAAAAGGGAGGCAAGGACAAGGCCTCCAAGCAGCTTCTTTTGTGTCACTCAGCTTTTCCTTTGAATGAGTTTTGTCTTCCAAGGACTTCACGTGGTTGCTCGGTCTGGTTTTGAACTCCCAGGCACAGGAAACATCCCTGGCTCCACCCCTTGAGTAGCTGGGACTACAGCCACAGGTCTCCTCACCTAGCATGGCAGTGGTAGGGTCTTGAAATGCTGGACAGGTTGACCTATGCAGAGCCATAGTGTGAGCGCCTTAAAAACTGAATTAGCATCACGCACGGTGGTGCACATCTTTCATCCCAGCACTTGGAAGACAGAGGCAAGCAGATCTCTGTGAGTCTGAGGCTAGCCTGGTCTACATAGTGAGTGCCAGCCTGGTCTACACAGTGAATGCCAGACCAGTTGGAGCTATATTGAAAGATTCTATCTAAAAACCAACCCCCCCAAAGAACACTATAACCCCAAAAACAAACACACAAAAACAAAAAGCAAACTCAATGGCACTAGAGGAAGTGAAGCTCAGCGAGAGTGACAGAGGATTCTGGTGAAGAGAAGGAGGCTGGTGAGTCAGGGAGAAGGCTGAGGCTGACAGAGGGCATCTGAGCATGAGCACTGCCGCACACCTATCGCTTTGACTCTGTCTTCCACAGCACTGCGGACTGGAGTTCTGACACGCAAACTGCAGGGACCTTCTCTGAGAAACCTGGAGAAACCTGACACTCCTTTAGTTCCTAAGCACTGAAGCGTCTGTTCTCAAAAGGAAGGGTGTTCTCCTACCAGAGTGCAGCGACTAAAATCGGAAAATTAAGATTAGTAGCAAGACTCTGTGACCCACTCCACAGTGCTCTGATTTTGCAAACTATGCCAGGGGCGACTTCTGTAGCCGAGGAAACCCTGGACCAGGGGTCACATTCACTTATGTCTCCTTCCAGCGGGGAGAGCTCCTCAGCCTTCCCCTCTGTTTCCTTCTGCAGCCTACTGGCCAGTCAGCGTCCAGAAGACTCCTCTGTTGGGGTCTGTCTGCTATTTCCTCAGGATTAAATCCAGGTCATGCTTATTTGGCAGGAAATCCACAGACAAGACGCCGTTCCGAGGGGCGCATGCGGTCTGGTGGCTCCATCACCGTGATGCTGTCATTTGGTCACAGTGGCTTCTTGTGGGGGTTGATTCTGACATTGTGAAAATAGCGTGCTATTCCCTAGTCTCTCACCTACTGTTTTAGGCACCCAGTCATGATGCTTGCCTAGAGCTGCGGTCATTTCCATACTTGAAAAATGTCGATTTTTCAATCATCAAATCTACATTTATTACTTCACATTCTAATTGCAATGAAGAGTTTCCTTCCACCCTCTCTCCCATTTCCCCCTTCTATCAATGCGCATTTCTGAATTATTTTTATTCAATGGGTTTTATTCTTTTTTTTCCATCATTCTTTTACTTTGATGTTCAAACTGTCCTGAATTTAGCACTGGCTTAATATTAAAGGACCTTGAAGTACCATCAAGACTTCCATACAGGAAGAATTATGCTGCCAAGGTAACATGAATAACTCCTGTTATTCATGTGTCAGAAGAGTGTATGTGTGTGTGTGTGTATGTGTGTGTGTGTGTATGTAATGTATATATAATGTGTGTGTATGTATATACATACAACACACACATACACACGTGTGCATGCACACATATACACAGTCATACACACATACATACATTCATACTTGCACACACACACACACACACACACACACACACACACACACGGTGTGTGTTATCTCATTTACTTATTATGACTTGGGGAGGAAGTTGTCCTGCCAATTGCTCTTCCACGAAAGATTGGGGAAACCTAGGCCCTGACAAATGAGTGTGATCAGGAAGTTTTTACTGTAAGAAAGTTGTGGGAGTGGCCCCTGGGATTCCATCGCCTGTCATAAGGATGTGTGTGAAAACCCCAGAAAAGATCAAGACTTTGCAAGCGGAAGAGCACTATCCCAGCACTCTGTGGGTGCACAGAGGCCTGACTCGGTCATGTCACTCTGGGAAGTAGGCTTGGCCCCTCCCGAAGAACAAAAGCCATATCAGGCTTTCTCAGAACTGACAGAGCAGCGGAGTGAAATTCTACAGCGGCCCAGCAGCTCTCTGGTTCTTTGGATCCCAGATGAAGACCCTGGTGTGGGGGGGGTGTCCTGTATCCCCCTGTGTGTGGCCGCTAGATCGTCCCAAAATACTACTTCCAACATCACCTCAATTAATAGAAAGCTCAGATTCTGCAAGCATGAGCTTAGGGAAACGAGGATCCTTCCCAATGGTGAAAAAATTTCAACTACCCTGACTTCAAGAGAAAGCACAGTTGGATCTGACAAGAGCAGCCTCGCCCTCCCAGGTGGAGGAACAAACTAAAAATAAAAGGTAACAAGGTGCTTCCTGCCGCCTGTCTGTAAATCCAGGAGGCGAAGCAGATACCTCAACCTGGCACAGATTAGGGCCGGCCAGCTCTGCTGCCTCCACCGGAGAGCAGCCATGTGGTGCCCAGAGCCAACAGCTGCCAGGCAGAAGCCCTCAGATTAACCCATAGGTGGTGTTGAACCACTTCCCATTAAGATATTTGCAAAGCAAACAAAAATGATAGCCCCTCTCTGAGGCCTGGGAGGCAGCCAGGAGGCTGGCTGTGCTTGTTGACACAAAGGGCTCTCTGGGGAGGGGCAGGCAGGAAGGCTACTCCTGCCCACATCTAGACTGTGTTGATCTTGGCCACTGGGGTTGTTCTGTCCTGGGACTGTTTATTATCTAATTTCCCAATCACAGCACTCACAAGATCTCTATTTCTCCAAAGTTCCCCACCTCTCTCTTCCCCACAGCAACCATTCAGATGAAAAGAACAAACCTAGGCCACTGTGTTGGTTCTGATGAAGGAGACAAGTCTAAGCACGGCCGTTACTAAGATGCAGAGAGGCTGCGACCCCACTGCTGTCAACAGCTTTCACGGCCAACACTTGCTTGGGACAATACAGGTGCAAGCTATCTTGACAGATCTGTGTTCTCATAGGCGAAGCGTGAGTCACAGAATGAGTTTGGAGGAAACTCTGAGAGCTATTTCCTTCTAACTCAAAGGAGGAGATGAAATAAAGTTAGGAAGTGTGCACTGTTGCTACGTGGTGGCACACAGACACACAAAGATCATTTTTATACGAAGGGAAAATATTTCTTGTAACAGCTCATACTTGGGCACCTTCTCTTAAATTCTTCAATATGGGCCTGACATGTGTTTTGGCAGGGTTCCATCACCAGGCTGCATATGGTGAGGGTCTCCAGGCAGACAAAAGAGCCAAGGGCTGGACTGCCAGACTTGTGGACCCTCGTGGAACACAGAGGAGAAGTTGAGAAGCAGCCAGAACCAACCACATTTTGTCATTTACTGCGGGTTGCCTTTTAGTGTAGGACTACAACTTTAAAGATGCAGGTGTTAATTTTATGAGAGGAATGATGAAGGGGGGCGGGGAGAGCAAGTGAGAGAGAGAGAGTGTGTTGGACAGGTTTCTTGATAAATAAATAATGGGGTCTTTTCATACAAAAGGAGGGCAGCTTTAGGTGCTTTTTATCCAAATAGAATTGAATGTGACTTTATTGAGATGCAACTTTTCTTAGGAGACAGAGAATCCAACTTTGCAGAGCAACTTTGCCGATACAAGGCACTGTAGGGCAGATTAACCTAACCACAAAAGCTCCCGTCCATCGGACTCCGCCTGGAAGGCCCGGGTGGGGCGGGATTATGATGTCAGCACATATAAAGTGCGTCGGAGCATTGCAAACCGGTTCTTAGATAACAGCCCACCTTGTCTGAGGTACTAAGTTCAAAGCCTTGTCTCTACGGCTTGGAGGTGTGGGGATCAGATTGGAAAGGCCCAGGATCCTGTCAGATATACACTCCGACTTCCTCTCTGCTGAAGTTCCTATGTTCTGATCTCTAGAGACTGACTTCACCGTGAGAAATAAATCACAGAGAGCTGCCTGCTAACAACCAAACTGCTAAAACAACCCACCCACCCCTACCTCAACAGCTTTCTAAAGGTGGGTTTGTCTCTGAGGTTGGAGGGACCTCCTTACGTCATCAGTACTGATGACTTTCGGAGAACGCCAGCTCTCTGCTGTATGAAAAGCTAATTAGCATGCTGACGCCCAACTTTAGAGAACCAGGAAGCATGAAAACACAGTCATTCATCAGCCACTCAATCCCTCTTATGGCCAAAGAGCCTAAGCCCTAGGTTCTGTGAGTGATGCAGAAATGCCAGTGCCAGCTTGGGTGTTTACTGTCTCTCGTGGGACAGAGAGATGGCAGCTAATGCTTTAACCTAGGGCATGCTGGGTAATCCTCTAAATGTCTATCATGGTTATTAGCACATCAGCCATATTGGGTAGGTGAAATTATTTAAAAACATACTTGACTAAGGATGGACACGGCTGGACCCAGACCTGGACAGAGACAGTCTAGCTCCAGAGTCCTAGCCTGAATTGTCCCTGGGCTGGCTGAGGCCCCAGGACACAGAGCGCAGCATTCCCATGCAGATGCCAGCATAGCTAAGCAAGGATGAGGAGAGCAGCAGGCAGGGGAGTGGAGAAGACAGCACTGAGGGCTCTAACACATCACCACAGCAGGATGCTCCAAGTTCTAAAAGGCTATCCGAAATCTGGGTTGTTTCACGAAATGTTTCTAGTTTTGTATGTTAGGAACTAATCAAAAACTAGAAAAACACTGTATGAGCAATAACAAACACCTGCCAATGTATCTGCCATTGTATCTGCCATAGTCAAGCCAAACGTTTGGTGTGTGCCGATAGAGGGTTTCCTCATTTTGTTGTGCTGTTGCTCAGTTAGGAGGTCCCCCAAATGCAGGCCCCACCTGTCTCTGCCCATAACAGTTCTATTTCTTCACCTCATTCCCACTCATTCTTGTCTTCTTCTGCTGGACCCTTCAGTGTCCCCAGAGCAGTTCCTACACATCCTGTGGCTGGACCACAGCCTGTTTCCACTCGTATCTGGAACCCTCTTCTGCTTGTGTCTGCTCTCGGCCCTAGAGCAGGGGCCACAGGACTAAGACTTTGAAGGAAGGGGAAACGTCAACAGGTAAAGAAAGTCCAGGCAGGGTAATCCTCTCCAGGAGGATTAGCATGAAGAGACACACAGAAATGGGAAAGTAAAGGACATGTTGAAAAGCTCCCAGCAGTTCCAAATATTTGCAAAAGGCCTCTGGTCCTCGGAATCTGGTACTATAAAGAGATTGCTGACATTCTCGACATACACAAATCTTCTAAAAGAGCCCCTTGCAGAAGGATCGCTGATGATTTAGGGTTTGTTGAAATAGTTCAGATAAATATTTATGTACAGCCATAAGCAAATCCACAAGGAAAAATATAACGTGAAACAGATTTCTCCTTGAAGTTCTTTCAGCTGCTGATAAGATTCCTAGCCTCAAAGGTTTTGGAAATAAATGTGGCCAATTAACAGCGTAAACATCTCGGAAGTCTAAGAAGACCCTAACGACAAGGCTCTGATGGTTATGTGTGGACGCGCTGCTAGCTGTGTCCTAGCCCTAATGGCAAGAGTGAGCCCAGGGCCTAAAGTCAACCTGGGCTTTACCCCTGAGAACAGAACCAGAAATGCAAATGAAGTTTGGCATTCAGGTTAAAGTTGAGAGTAAACATCTGGAATCGATCCTAAAGTTTTGGAAACCTCAATGCTTATCTTGGACCATAATTCTAGAACTGAACCAGAGGGGTCTTGTTCTTCCTACATCAGCTTTAAATGCTAATATTACTACTATAGTTGTTAATACTTCTGTCACCATGACCAACAACTCAACAGCCCTCTTTGCTGTGTCTAGCACTGAGCTCGCCCCTTCATGGAGATTTTTCTCTAGCCATCCCAGCTGCCTTCCCCTCTGCCATCTAGGATTCTGAAGTTCAGAAAATGGAGGGAACACAGCAACTGAATGGAAGCCTCTAAGTGGCTGAACTAAGATCTGCACCTAGGGTTGCTCCCAAAACTCATTCTTGTTCCACACAAATAAGGTAACATACAGGGCTGGAGAGATGGCTCAGTGGTTAGGAACACTGGCTGCTCTTCCAGAGGTCCTGAGTTCAATTCCCAACAACCACGTGGTGGCTCACAACCATCTGTAAAGGGATCTGATGCCCTCTTCTGGTGTGCATGAAGACACTCATACACATAAAATAAGTAAATTAATAAAAAACATTAAGGTGCACGTAGATAGTGTTTACTGTATCATAGGAGACTACGGTTTCTTACTTCTTCCTCCCCCTATGCTCCCATTTTCCCTCTTCCCTATAGGTGAATGCACCAGCTAGGCCACGGTGCTGGGAAATACACTGGAGGATTTATTCGCCTTAGTCCTCAGTGCTGCCACGTCTTCCCACAAAGAACTCCCCACACAGAGTATTTATCAAGCAATGGAGCGATCTGTATTTCATGGGCCACATGAAAATCTGGCCCACAGTTGGGCCTCGTGACTGCAAGGCTGCTTCTCTGGATCATTAATCCTGAGGTCAGCCCAGTTGGCTCCCAGCCCCAGAACTACAAGGGTGACACCCAGAAGAAACATGTGCCCATCTCGCCGTCTTGTGAGGTGCCAGCTCTCCTTTAGCTGCCTGAATCACGAAGGTTCCAGCCACTCTGAAGTGTCCACACTGAAGCAGATTCTCTGGGGTGTATCATAGCCAGCGTGCAGAACCAGCTGCATCTTCCCTCCACATCGGAGCCCTCACCCGATTCCTGTGGGTCCTTCTCACATAACTGCCTCGCTGTGGTGGGAAATGGCACATTGAAGGCCTCAGACTTTCGCCATAGACAGGTCAGATTAAATCAAGAGCTACTTCCCTTAAGACGAGAGGGTCCCCATTGTTCGAGCAAGGCTCACAACCCAGAGATACTTTTTACTTCCTCATTCTCTGTACACCATCACCGGTTCACACAGAAAACAGAGCCGAGATGCCACACGGCACAGACTAACTCCCTCTCTCAGGCAAGTCTGTCTTCTCTCCTGCTGAACTGACCCACTTCGTCATACATGTTGGGAGCACCTTTCCCATGGAGCTGTAGACTAGGAAATGGGTGCTGGAATACATTCCATCAATCTAAGAGTGATATAATCCCGATATATTTTTCCCTCTCTGGTTGTGATTCAAGATTTAAGGTAGGACAAGTAAAGACACAATGTGGATAGAACAGAGAAGGCCCTGGAGGAATCTTTGGGCATCTGGAGCCTCGCTCAGGAGGCTGTAGAATTTATAGCCTGAAAGTGTGGACGCTGGAGTAGATGGCCTGTGCTCAAATTCTGACTGTTATAAGTAACACTGCCCGTAATTTATAATCTCTAAGTGCTGGAAATGCTAGAATGTGCTCTTCTCCCATTGCTTGAGCAGGTTACTGTCTGCAAACCATTTAGCCGGGAAGACATTAACAGTAATAAGTACTAGCGATTGTTGTTCCTGGAGACAAAGGTTCTAGACTCGGACCTCAGACCTGCCCCTTAGCTCTGCACGACACTGAACAACCCCCACCAGCTGATGGAGGGCAGCCAATGGGAAATCTGACAAAGCTAACCTAAAAATGTATTTTCCTTTCTCTTCATTAATTGACCACTTCTGATTAACTTCTGTAGTGCCGGGCATCAAAGCCAGACCCGTTGTGTACTAGCCCAGCACACTTACACATCTGCAACACTGGTCAGCTTTTGAGAGCCTGACCCTAGCTGTCACCAGGGCTCACAGAGTGATACAGAAGAGAATGACCCAGTGCTGACCATTGGATGGGGCTGCAGAGATGGCCTCAAACTCCCCTGCCATCCCACCCTCTGCACATATTGTCATTGTGTCTGGATCTTCCTACAAACTCCTCCTGCCTCTCCTTCCTTCTTTCCTCACCAAAGGGAACTGCGTGTTGGCCTCTTTTTTTTTTTTTTCAAACGGAAAACTTCAGTTTGTTTTATCAGCTTTAAATTTCTTTTTTAAGCACAAGCTTCATTCTATTTGGTTCTTTGCTTTTTAACTGTGCCCTCCTGCATTTAGCTGTTTCCTCTTCCTAGTAACCTATGTGACGCAGCCTGGGAGCTTCACTCGAGGGAGGAATGTTAGAAGTCTGCCCTGAAGAACAGGTCTGAGTGATCCAGAGGTCTCTAGGGCCATATTTCACAGCTGTGCTGGCCTGGTCTGAGCCCAGAGTCAAAATCCCTTCAGAGCTGATTAGTGCAGATGTCCGCTGAAACAGTACACTTCAGTGATGGCCAGGCCCTGCTGCAGTCTTTCTGACTTATCTTTGGTAACGCAGGAAGTTTCATTCTTTTTGCTTTTGCCTGTGTCTAGGATTTTTTTAGCTTTGCGGCTTTGACTTCTTGTTGCTGTTGTTGTTGCTGCTGCTGCTGCTGTTGTTGTTGTACAATCCTTTGAGGGGCTGTGCTAGTTTTAGGAGGCTACATAGCAATATTGCTGGCTCCAACCCACTCTGTTCCAGCAGAACCTAGCGGAGCCATGCCTTCTATCTTGTGCCAACCAAAAGTGTCTTTGGTCATTGCCAACCATCCCATAATGTTAGTACTGTGTTGCTCCAGATTGAAAAACACTCTTTTAACCCAAAGGAACCAATTAAAGGTTTTACTACCATAAGAACACAAAGAGGTTGGCAGTTAGAGTGGCAGCTCAGCGGTTAAGAGCACTGGCTGCTCTTCCAGAGGACCTGGGTTCAATTCCCAGCACTCATACAGCTACTGACAACCATCTGTGACTCCTGTCCTGGGGATCTATCACCCTCTTCTGGCCTCCATGAGCACTGCAAGCATGTGGTGCTCAGACACCTGCCTGTGAAGCACCCACGCAGGTAAAAAAAAACAAAAAACAAAAAAACAAAAACAAAAACAAAAAAACCCCACATAGAATCAAATAATTTTTTGCAATCAAGATTGTGTTCTTCTTGTCCTTATGAAATGAAGACTTCTCTCTATAGGGTGGTGATTTGTAACATGAGAGATTCTGAGGGAAGTATGTTTGAGCTCCACTCTTTCCAATTTACAGTATTAACATAGTGGCAGAAGTACTTTGTGGTCCACAAAAGAACTCATATGGTAAGATTGACCTTTCTGGATGGGGTGTAGTTCAGTTGGTAGAGTGCCTCTAATATGCATGAAGCTCTGGTTTTTAAGCCCTGCACTGTATAAACCTCATGTGGTGGTGCGGACTTGTAATCCTCAAACTTCAGAGATAAAGTCAAAAGCATCAGAAGTTCAAGGTCATCCTGGACTACATTCTGAATTTGAGATCAGTCTGGGCTACAAGAGACACTATTAGAAAGGAAAAAAGAGAAGTGGGGAGAGAAGGAGGGAGGGAGGGAGGGAGGGAGGGAGGGAGGGAGGGAGGGAGGGAGGGAGGAAGGAAAAAGGGAGGGAGGAGCCCTAACTTACCAGTCTGTGTCAGCTTCAGCAGGACAGTTCCTTGAAGTCTCTTCATGTCTGCTGTTGGATTCTACTCCTGAATCTGGAAAGCGTTTCTCATCAGGAGTGGTTTGGAGAACTGAAAGGAAACCACCACAAAGTAGTCAGAGGTCAGAGGTCAAAGGGTAAGGCAGAAGCAGTAGAGCGTCTGTTGCTTGCCTGTGCTCCATAGCTCCTTTTTACTGGTCCCAACACCTCCCCAGGCCATCTGTAGACTTCTAGGGTATGCCATTTAAACAAATGTGTTCCGGGACTCTAGGTCACGCTCAGTGTTAGGTCCCAGCCCACAGATGAGATAAAATAGCTCTCGGGAACACAAGCTACTCTCTGGTATTAGGTATACAGTGGGTAGAGAGAGATCCTAGGCGCCAGCCATCAGGAGCACCACGGAGGAGCACTGTGCTGGACGTAGCTGAGTGACTCCATTCTGGCTGTCAGAACACGGGTAATATGAGCTGTAAAGACACACTCTTTCCAGGGGTAGTCTGTTTCCACATTTTTATGGAAGGCACTTACCTGATGAGTTTCTTAACAGAGGGAACCACAAATACATCCTTCCTTTTGGCGACAGTGGCAGCCATGACTAAGCAGTCATGGCTCTCTTTTCCACTAAACCTCACTTTTGGCTTCCAGATTTTCAACACAGCACTTCATGTTCTCAGAGTGTGGGTCCCCAACCAGCAGAACAGCACCAGGAGAACATTTTGAGGAATGTGCTGGCCAGCAAGTCGTTTTGAACAAGCCCTCCTTGTTGAGGCTGGATGCATTGTTTCCAGACAACGAGCCTTCATGCCGGAGTCACATTGAAACCACACGGGGACATTTTAAACAGGCCTGTTCCCTCCCTCAAGAGAGTCTACAACTGAACTTGGGTTGAGACTGGCATCAGTTAACAAGAGATTCCCAGATAATTTCAACATGTGGCCAGGACTGAAAGTCACAGTTCCTAGTCCTTACAGCCAATCAACTAGGGAAGGGAAAAGACGCCACAACTATTTACTATTCTCATTTTAGAAAAGTCTAGAAAAACCAAACTAAAGTATGGCCAAAAAGACAACCTTTTGATGTGGCCATTGTACTGTGTTAAGGCAGACACCTTAACCTTAAGTTGAAAGACAACCTTAAGTTGAAAGCTGTTATGATACCGGGTGTGGTAGTGTGCACCTTTAATTCCAGCACTCAGGAGACAAAGGCAAGTAGATCTCTATGAGTTCGAGGCCAGCCTGGTCTACATAGTGAGTTCCAGGATTGCCAGGGCTACACAGTGAGACCCTGTCTCAAAAAAAAAAAAAAAGTAAACAAAAAAGGAAAACCGTTATGATGGCAAGACACACAACATGACAGAAATAGAAAAGAAAGGAAAAAGCACAGATTCAATTACTTTCCTCCCACCTATTGGTGGTGGGGGCGAACTGCTCCCGCTTTAGATTGCTAGCTTCCTCCCTTTGAAATGAATCTCTCTATGTAGAACAAATACAATTCTTTTGAGTTATTGGTTGTGGATAGAACCATCTGTTGTTGCTGTTACTGCCACAACACAAATGCCAGAAGGATAATGAGAGAAATTTAATGGAACATTATTACATTTTTATTATGACACAAAAAGCGCTGTAACCAGTGAAAATGAAATTTAAAACAAAAGGAGGAAGGGGAGGGGAGGCGGCAATGAGAGGGAGAGAGGGGAGGAGAGAGAGAGGGGGGGAGAGGGAGGAGAGAGAGAGGGGAGAGAGAGAGAGAGAGAGAGAGAGAGAGAGAGAGAGAGAGAGAGAATATGAATAAAGAACTATGAGCCCTCCCTTCAGAAGTCCATTCACTCATTCCCCACCTGGCCACCTGCACTCTCTTGATTGATAAATTCCTCCATTCAGGGTACCTGGCACATCCCCCCTTCTTCGAAGTCACTTGTCATGCTGGGTCAGTGCCATAAAAGTAGAAATTGACATGAAGGGAAGAAGAAGAACTTGTCCCCGGGCATAGATAAATGTCTTTCCTTCATTCTGAAGGGAAATTGCCTGAACTAGCCTGAGGGTGTAGCTTGGTGGTTGGAGTACTTGCCTGGCGAACATGAAGACCTACATTACCCAAGCATGGAGGCCAGTACCTGTAACCCCAGTACCTGTAATCCCAGTACTCTCAGTATTCAGGAGAGAGGAACAGGAGGGTGAGAAGTTCAACATGTTTTTCAGCTACATGGCTGAGTTCTTTTTAAAAAGATTTATATATATTATGTATGTGAATACACTGTCTCTGTCTTCAGACACACCAGAAGAGGGCATCAGATCCCATTACAGATGGTTGTGGGTGCTGGGAATTGAACTCAGGACCTCTGGAGGAGCAGTCAGTGCTCTTAACCACTGAGCCATCTGTCCAGCCCCCATAGTTTGGTTCTTATTTAGCCTGGAGTACATGAGATCCTCTCTCTGTCTCTGTCTCTCTGTCTCTCTCTTACACACACACACACACACACACACACACACACACACACACACACCACCATAGGAAAGAAAAGAAGGGAGGGAGGGATGAATGGAGTGGGGGGGGGGAGGAACTCTCCACGATGAACTTTAACCTCGTTCTCCGAGCAGGTCAGGAGCGCCAAGAGCTAGCTAAACTGCCTGTGTGGAGAAGTGGAGTCATAGGCTATCATTTGCACCTACCTGAAAACCTTAATGTTCACAAGGAACAATAACAGTTTAATACAAATTCCCAAAGACAACAATAAAAAAGAAAGGCAGTAAGGATGGCGAGGTCGGTGACCACAGCCAGGAACAGCAGCAGCCACTGCAAGGGCCGCTTCCTGAGGAGCTCAGCGTGCGCCTGGTTACTTCGACTTGCTTTCCGATAGAAATTCACAGAATTTCTCCTCATGTAATTCAAGGGAAAACTCATTCCGTGATTCTCATTCATTTACACTTCAGTCATCAAAATATTGATTCTAAGAGTTATTTGAAGTATAAAAACCAAACAGAAAACTTAGAAAAATATTCTTAATAAAGTTTGGATGGAGTCGGCCTCTCCAACCCCAGCTTTGGTTTAGAACAGGGAGAGGCATCATCGGTCCATCTAAGGAGATGAGGAAGTCAAGATGATCGATCCCTCAAGTTCAAAGTAGGACCCCAAGCTGTAAAGTATTTAAGGGCACCCTGGTGCAAGCTGGAATCTCCTGGAAGCTCTCTGGCAAATGCATCCTCAAATGAGGAGAGGCGAGACATGGAAACAGGAAGCAGAGAGTGTTGGTATCAGGAATTGCCTTCAGCAGCACTGGTTGGTCACTGTTGCCATGGCAATGGCAAAATAGTCCCAGAAGACCTTTTGGTTCAATTTGCACCTCCACCTGGGAATTCTTATGGCACATTCTAAATAAAAGGCAGACTTCCTCTGTCCTCTCTCTTTTCTCTTCTTTCTTTCACCGCTTCCCCTTGTCTCATTCCCCCATTAAATCTCACCACGTGGAAACATTTGGCTGATACGTAATAACAATGAGATTTTAATAACAACAGACAGCAAGAGAGAAACAAGGTCACCCATGTCAGGTGAGTGGGTCAGGTTCAAAACTTACACCAGGGACACATGGGAAATAAGGCAATGAACATGAACAAGAGGAACCTTCACTAAGTGCTGAACTAGAGGCTGAGGCTTCAACAGGCCTGGTCAGCTGAGCTCATTTACACTGTGAATGGTGAACTGTGCTCCGTTCCCAGGAAGGCTGAGCTCAGGGTCTACCAGATCATCTCGAAATAAAACGGGAAGGCGTTTGACTGTCAAGGGCTTAAAGGAGGTTATTTGTGATGGCCAGTTTTAACTGTCAACCGGAAACAACCTGAGTCATGTAAGAAGAATGCCCGGGAGGAGGGGATTGCCTAGATCAGTCAATCTGAGATCATCTCAATTGTCCTAGGTGCTGTGAGGAGTGGGCAGCACCACTCCCTGGTTTTAAGCGCTGTGTCTAGGGTAGCAGCAGAAGCTGACTGAGCTTTCTGTGCACACATTCTGTCTCTGTCTTTGTCGGTGGATGTGATGTGACCAGCTATGTCAAGCTCTTGCCAGCGTGACTTCCCAGAGGTGACAGTCTATAACCTGGAATTGTGACCTAAAATAAACCTTCCTTCCCTTGGGTTGTTTTTTTGTCAGGGTATTTTATCACAGCCACAGAAACAAAGCTAGCACCGTGTTGCACACTCAATGGGCTTCAGGGCCAGGAGACACAGCTGGGTAAAGGGTTACATAGAAATGTTGTTGAGTACTAAGCAGAGGGTGCATGTCTCTTAAAGACAAAAAAGATAACACGCATTCAAAGGCACAAAAAGAGAAGCAGGGACCACTGTGTGCTAGCAGGAGTATGAAACATACATGCACACACGCAGATACACACATGCACACACATGTACACACTCATACATGCACTTACACAGATACACACATGTACACACTCACATGCACTCACACAGATACACACATATATATATACACATGCACATGCTCACAATACACACATACACACATGCATATGCTCACACATGCACATACACTGATACACACACATGCATGCACACATACACACATGCACATACAGACACACACATGCACACTCGTGCACCCACAGATATACATGCACACAGATAAACACACATGCATAGATACACACGTACATATACACATTCACACATGCACACACACACACAGATGGGGGCAGGGATAATTTCCCCTCATAAATTCCAGTAAAAGCCACTTTTGTGACACCTTAGTTTTGAGCTTGTAAGCTCCAGAACTGTGAGAGAATGCTTTTTTTTGTTGCCCTTGGCCACCAGGTTTGTGACAATCTGCTCTGGCTGCCACTGAAAACTAATACCCAGGCTAGGAGTGTAACTTAATCTCTCTCAGCTTCTAAAAAGGGAGTTGGTGACCGGTGGCAAGGATTGAAATTACTAGAAGAAAGAGAAGAAAAAGACCAGGCACATAGAACCAGTCTGTCTTGTCAGGGACAGGTGGTAGGGGCTAGAGATTAGGAAGAAAAGATAAGAATATAAACGAGGACATTTTAACTTAACAAACATAAACATATGGACTATTATGTCCCTGTCACCATTCTACTACTCTTACAAGAATTAACTAATTAATCTGCATAGTAGTCTTGAATGATAGACACCAATGTTACTCCCATGCTGCAGTTGATGAATTTGAGGTAAAGGGCATTAAATTACTCGTCTAGAAGCCAGGGAGATGGCTCTGTGGATAAAGGCACCTGTCTCCATGCCTGACCATTGGAGTTACATCATTAGGATCCACATGATTCCCACAAGTTGTCCTCTGACCTCTACATGAGCTTACTTGTCCAGCACCATAGAGGGCCGGAATTCAAATCATTTGTCCCAAGTCTGAATTCTTTGTAACTCCATCCTCATTTAAACACTTACGAATTATAAATAGGGTCTGGAGAGATGGCTCAGCGGTTAAGAGCACTGACTGCTCTTCCAGAGGTCCTGAGTTCAAATCCCAGCAACCACATGGTGGCTCGCAACCATCTGAATGAGATCTGATGCCCTCTTCTGGTGTGTCTGAAAATAGCTACGGTGTACTCATACACATTAAATAAATAATCTTTAAAAAAGAATAATAATCTCGCCCATCTCTCTCTCTCCCTTATAAATAGAAACAAAAACCCAGATCTGCCTATGTTCTTTCATGCTCCTGGGTTTAAGGGTCACAAGTTGGTTGCTGAGGACAGAGTCTAGCCTGGTGTTTGACGATTCATCCAGCGGACAGCCCCCATCACTGTCTCAGCAGCCATGTAATTCTAGTAGGATTTCTTGGGGACAGACTAGGTAAACTCTTCTGTTCTCCTAAGGGCTTGGGCAGAAGTTGTCGCTGCCCCTAGTAGAGAAAGTGCATACATACAAGACACAAAAGTCAGGCTATCCCTCCTGAAGGTGCACGGCAGATGGCACCAGGAGCCAGAGTGCTTTCATCCTGGAGTGACGCCTGGTCAGCAGCCACCTCCTGGGAGGTCCTACAGGCAAAGACCACCAAAAGCAACACAAGAAAGTCTAATTCTTAACTTCAAGAGCAGTAGCTCTCCCTCTCCCTCTCCCTCTCCCTCTCCCTCTCCCTCTCCCTCTCCCTCTCTCTCCATTAAAACTCCTACCCTTCAGCTCTGCACACAAGATTAGTGTAGTCATTTCAGGCTCAGGAAAGCGTTCTCTGCTTTGCTTCTTCAGCACTTAATGCTGTCCATTATCCCAGTTAAACTTTAGGCTCAAAGAAAGTCCTACCCGGCAACTGCTTTACCAACACTGGAGGCTTAGGAGAGAAGCTTTGTCTTACTCTAGGTCCCTTCTGCACAGAGGGACAGCCATTCCATTCTCTTTCTTCTTTCATTCTTGCTTGACCTGAAGTTAGATTTAATTCTTATAATTTATTCCCTGTCTGCTTCCCAAAAGGGAGGTTGGTGGTTTCCTGAAGTGTAGTCTTCTTGTGGTGGTGCTTGATGGCCAGCTTAGTGCCCTTTTAGACCTAGGACAGGGGTGTCAGTTGGTACCCATTTGATAAGAAAAAACATCTTTTACTTTACTTTCTTTCTTTTTTTCTTTTTTTTTTCTTTTTCTGGTGTGGTGCAAACAATCAAAGACAGAACCTTGCACAGGCAAGCACTTGCTTCACTACTGGGCTATGTCCTAGAGCTCCTCACAGGTTTCTTCATGTTGAGACACCTTCCAGAATGTTCTACACAGAATAGCATTGAGAAAATGGAGGAGAGAATAGTAGACTGGCGACTAGGAATTCCTGGTTACAGAAAGTTTTCCAGCATCCATCGATGACAACCTGGATAGGATTTCTCACAGGGTCCCATGGTGAGAATTAAGACAAGTAAGGCAGGGAAACAGGTTTATATAAACTGCACACATTGCCATGAGAAATCACAGGTTGCCCGTGCTAATACATTTCTATGCTCATCAAACAGTGCCCACCTCTTGGAAATAGTATTTTTTTTCTCTGGGTCCTCACACATAGTAGGCCATCACTGAAACCCTTAGATACATCCTCCATCTAGGATCTTCCTGGCTCAAATAGTTCTGGTTTTCTGCAAAATAAAGTTATTTAACTGCTACGACTTAAAAAAAAAAAGATAAAGTGTGGGATGTTTTCTTTATTCATGGTCACCACGAACTGGAAAAGCCCTTCTGCTGGAGAGCAGATACAGGGGTCCTGCTTGGTACTGGGAAAGAAAGCACTCTTGAGGGACACAGTGACTCAGGTGAGCTTCAAAAGCATTCTGCCGAGAGAAGACGTTGCTTTCTAAAGTCTGCATGGGGTGTGACACATATAGAACCTTTTGGAAAGAGCAAGACTACAGAGACAGAAAAGCCCATCAGTGAGCAGGAACATTGAGCAAAGGACCGAGGAGGAGCTTTCTGGAAATATGTATTTTCCCAGCTGTGGAGGAGATGTGCTGTTTGCCTGTGTTAGCCCAATCTTATCAAACTTTAATTTTACTGTATTAAGCTGTATCGTAATAAAATTGTCCGGGGTTGGGGATTTAGCTCAGTGGTAGAGCGCTTGCCTAGGAAGCGCAAGGCCCTGGGTTCGGTCCCCAGCTCCAAAAATAAAATAAAATAAAATAAAATAAAATAAAATAAAATTGTCAAGAGGTTGTTAGAAGGGAAGGGGGATATGCTCTTTTTCCTCTAGTGGGACCTATTCCTCAAAAAGCAGGACCTAAGCTTGCTTCCTTGAGCTGGCTGGGAGGAAGGAGCATGGCAGGGGAGGTGGCTTCTGACAAGAGGCTGTTTGCATCGTTGAGCATAGCTGGTTTTGACACTAAGCACTTGGCTGGAGGTCTGTGAAATTAACTCTGGTCGCTTGCACATCTCAGCCATCACAACTTTATCGACGAGAATGGCTACCAGCTGTCACCCTTGCCTCTGCCTCTGTTCCTGGCGAGATTTAGACTTCATGGCCACAGCAAATCAAACAGGGATCTGGCTATGGCTCGTCGAGCTGAGGTTTGAACTCCTGGCCAAATGCCGTCACTCAGCTGTGATGCTGCCAATCACCCGTCACTGCGGGTTAAACGTGACAGGTACACAGAGGTCTTCCAACACTTCAGACATCTGAAAGGCAGCTTGCTTTCCACACTAGCCTTAACCAATCTGGACGATATTTTATCTCTCGGCCCCTAGAATTTCTGGTTTTGCAGAGAGCCAGAAAGAACGATTTACTAGCTTCCAGAACAGGTTGTGAAAAGGGCCTTAAGCCAGGGAGTCGGGAAAAATGGTGTCAGGAACCTCAGTAGCTCTCAGCAGCATGAGGCTCCAAAGCCAAGAGGAAAATAAAAGTTCTTGAAATTGGTCACAGAGCAACAAAATGCCCATTGCTCGCCATCATAAAGATGTCCCTGTAACTGTATTTGCGGGTTGACAGGAGCTGTGTGCACATTAGACACACAGGTAACTTTCTCCACTCTTTATGAGAAATGATGGGATAGCCACCGTTTCTACGCTGAATTCCATACACATAGAACAGGGTAGGATAGGATTTTAACTGTTTCCAGTTTTGACTGGTGTGCACATCCATGGGCAATGACCAAGATGGAAACTAAAGGCAGAACGAAGTCTACTAAAGAGGCCTGAGTGAAAGGGCTGCAGATCCATGGTTCAACTCACGGAACACACAAGGGAAGCTCATTTATTCAAACCCAAAGCACGCATCTGCTCAAGGGGACACAAAATCTGACTTTGCATCCTCAAGGATCCTTTGATCAAAGTCCAAAAATAAAATCAGGGCTGTATATTCTCGCTGTGGCACAGGTAGCTTCTCTCAATGCTCTTTACCCTGTGTGGGTCCGGCCTAGCAGACTAATGGAAGTTAACGAATGTGGCAACACTTTACGACTCTCCATGGGAAAGGTGGATAACTCCAGTGTCATCAGAATGCTGCCTCAGACAGTGTCCAGGTGGCAAAAGTTTTGTGTTTTCTACCAGAGGGAAGAACGCAGGCTCCACCTGAACAGGCGCTGGCCACAGGCTGCCTTTGGAGTGTTACCCTTGAGTCTTAGGGCCACCAAACTGATGTGTTTATAAAAGATAAAGGGGGGTGTGTTCTATGGAGGTGTGGCGGAAGGGGGTGCCTCTGTGTGACCATGCTGAGGCATCCCTTTCCCCTGAGGGACCAGCCACAGGACGATAAAGTAGAGAGAGAGAGAGAGAGAGAGAGAGAGAGAGAGAGAGAGAGAGAGAGGTGTAGAAGAGTAGAGGCCGACCATAAGCACGTGGAGAGAAGGAGGAAGGGAATGAGGAGAGAGGGGTAAAGGGAAGAGCAAGAGAGAACAAGAGAGTGAGGAGGGGGCAAGCAGCCCCTTTTTAGTGTCAGGCAGACCTGGCTGTTGCCAGGTAACTGTGGGGGTGGAGCTTAGACAGAAGGCTAACACAAATGGGAAGCCCAGGTCTCACTGGGCAGCTCATTTTGACCTCTTGTCAGTGATATTACCCTCCAGTCCACAAGGACTTTACAGCTTTCTTCCTGGACATGAGGTAAACAGTAGGTGTCCTGCACAATGGTCTGTTTCACGCAAACATGGAAAATAGTTCTATCTTACAGCAAAGGATAGTTTTCTGTGTGGTGAACCAAGCTATGACAAGATACTATTATATGTGCGCTCAGGAGAGGTTAGACAGAGCGCCTTTCTCAGAGACACCTTGAGTCCACTGGCTGGCCCTTCTCCCCTGTGCAAACTACTCACTGCCATGCTTCTGGAGGTCCCGTGGCTCCTGGCTCAAGACCTTGGAAACTTTACCAAAGGAAATCATGATGCTTATTATCTGAATAGTTTCCTATCCAACATGTAAAGCTGACAGAAGTCAGCCCAGCTCTTTAGATGCCAGGAGCGGGAGACGATCTGCAGTTGAAGGCTCATGTCAAGCCCAGGTGCACTTTTCCTCCAGATGTTTCTCTGAGAATATAGGTGAGAACCCTCTGGAGAGGAGGAGGCAGTGCTCACTGCCCTCTGGCCAAGGGTTTGTCTGGTTTTACCTGTGCTTTCTCTAACTCCAGGTTTGTGTGAAATGGCCGGGAGGGTTTGCGAAATAGAGGCAGAACAAGGACAGAGAAGGGACTGGAAGGGCTTTGCTTGCTGGCTGTCTCCCTTAAGGGTGCATCTCTCTCTTGCTTGGCGAGTGAGCAACAACTTTCTCACACACAGCTTTATTGGGATGAAAAGAATATGTGCTCTGTCTTTTGATCCTGCAAGAATCATGAGTCATTCCGCTACACATCCTTAGTTATGATAAGGACTTTTCAACTGTAATTGGATAGATTCATTGTATACAGTTCTGGGTTTACATAAGGGCATATGTATACATAGTACAAAAAAATGACCTTTTGTTTCAGGTTTTCTAGAACTCCTTTCTGTTGATATAAAGTGGCAATTCTAACCTGTTCACATAGCATCTCTTGAGGGGAGCATGTTCTAGACTCCTGTGTTAGAGCTGAGATGCAGTGAGTCCTCTTTTTATCATGACAACCCAGCAAAAAGTGCTTAAAAAGCAGGAGATAATAAATGGACGGGTAATAGATGTTAGCATTTTGTCTGAGCTCTGCCCAGTTACCTGCCAATAGCCAGGTATGCCTGACTCACTGTGAAAGGGGTTGCTTGCCCCCTCTTCTCTCTCTTACTCTTGCTTTCTCTGTCTCCCTTTCTCTGCCTCTTTGCTCTGCTCCTGTCTATCTGCCTCTAACCCTTCTTCAGGTCCTCACTCCCCTCTCTTTCTCCAAATAAACCCCCTATCTACCAGATCTGTCACATAGTGTGATTTCTCAGGGGGACACCTTGGTATGGGCCCATCAGGTATTATATTTCATAACACTCTGGAAGAGCAGCCTGTGTTCTTAACTACTGAGGCATCTCTACACACACACACACACACACACACACACACACACACACCACTGATTGATTGATTTATTGATTGATTGATTGATTAAGCCAAGGTTACTTTGTGTAACCTGGGTTGTCCTAGAACTCTCTCTGTAGACCAGACTGGCCTCCAACTCAGAGTTCCACCTGCCTCTGCCAATCTGCAAGGGCTGGTCTGTGCCACCACCATCTGGCCTAAATTTTTATTTTGAGTCAAATTTTCACTGTGAAGCCCAGGCTTAGCCTCCTGATAGGTATGCACCAACATCAAGATATTTAAGGTTAAAAATGAGGCAGCTTACACAGGTGTGGTGATGTATAGCTTTAATCCTAGCTCTCTAGAGACAGAGGTTGGTGGATCTCTGTGAGTTTTGGGCCTGCCTGGTCTCCAGAGTGGGTTCTGGGACAGCCAGGGCTGTATAAAGAGACTCTGTCTCAAAACAAAACAAAACAAAACAAAAGGCTGTTTAAAAGTTTGATGCTGGTCAGGATGTGGAGAAAGAGGAACACTCCTCCATTTTTGGTGGGATTGCAAGCTAATATAACCACTCTGGGAATCAGTTTGGCACATCCTCAGAAAATTGGACATAGAGAACCTGAGAACCCAGATATACTACTCCTGGGCATATACCTAAAAGATGCTCCAACATATAACAAGGACACATGCTCCACTATGTTCATAGCAGCCTTATTTATAATAGCCAGAAGCCGGAAATGGATGGATACAGAAAATGTGGTACATTTATACAATGGAGTACTACTCAGCTAATAAAAATAATGACTTCATGAAATTCCCAGGCAAATGAATTGAACTAGAAAATATCATCCCCAGTGAGGTAAGCCAGACACAAAAGAACACACATTGTGAACACTCACTGATAAGTGGATATTAGGGAAAAAGCTTGGAATACCCACGATACAATTCACAGACCACATGAAGTTCAAGAAGAAGAAAGACCAAAGTGTGGATGCTTCAGTTCCACTTAGAAGGGGGAACAAATAATCACAGGAGGTAGAGGGAGGGAGGGACTTGGAAGAGGGGAGGGAAGGGGGCAGGATCGGGTATGGGAAGAAATGAAGGAGATGAAGGAGGGTCAGGAAATTGAGCCGAGGTGTGTAGCAGTGGGGGATGGGGAACTGGGGGTAGCCACCAGAAAGTCCCAGATGCCAGAAAAGCAAGAGTCTCCCAGGACTCAACGGGGAGGACATTACCTGAAATAGCCAACAAAGGGGAGAGAGAACCTGTAGAGACCATATCCAGAGGTTAGACATGACCCCTCTTTGCGGGATGGGGCCACCTACCCATCTCAAAAATTTTAACCCAGAATTGCTCCTGTCTAAAGGAAATACAGGGACAAAGAGTAGAACATAGACTCAAGGACAGGCCATCCAGTGACTGCCCCACCTGGGGATCCATCCCATCTGCAGCCACCAAACCCTGACACTGTTGCTAATCCCAAGAAGTACATGCTGGCAGGAGTCTGATATAGCTGTCTCCTGAGAGGTTCTGTTAAGAGTCTGACCAATACAGAGGTGGATGCTTGTAGGCAACCATTGGACTTAGCATGGGAACCCCAATGGAGGAGTTAGGTGGAAGGACTAAAGGAGCTGAAGGGGTTTGCAACTCCATAGGAAGAACAACAATATCAACCAACCAGACCACCACAGAGCTCCCAGGGACTAAACCACAACCAAAGAGTACACATGGAGATACTGATGGCTCCAGCTGCATATTTAGCAGAGCACAGCCTTATCTGGCATCAATAGGAGGGGAGGCCCTTGGTCCTGTGAAGGCCCAGGGTAGGGAAATGCTAGGATCACCCCAGGAGTGGAGTGGGTGGGTGGGTGGGTGGGGTAGCACCCTTATAGAAGTAGGGGTTGGGGGATGGGATAGGGGGGTTGTGGAGGGGAAACCCGGAAGGAGAATAACATTTGAAATGCCAAGGCATAAATAAGACAACCAATAAAAGATTAAAAAATAAAGGTATGAGCAATTTTAAACACTACAAAGCATGGCTTTAGGGTCAAGCACTACAGAGGCAATGTTTGCTTTTCCTTGTGGAAGACACAGTAGAAGCAGGCTTCACAGGCTGCTCACTTAGCCTGTGTATCCACAGCAGGCTCAAGGTGCCCCTTAGTGAAAAACTTTCCTTAGAGGACATCAGAGAAGTGGTCACAGTCATTGGCACTGCTGCCACCATCTGATGACATCTGTGATGTTGGCAGGGCCAAGGAGGGGGTTGTGCAATCTGATATGGTAGAATGGTGAGAAAAAAAGCTTCGACAGCCCTAAGCAATTCAATAAAAATGTACTGAGAACCAAGCTGGGTCTGAGCCAGCTCTCGCGGCGCGCGTGCGAGTGCGTGCGTGCGTGCGTGCCTGCGTGCGTGCGCGTGTGTGTGTGTGCTTGTGTATGTGTGGGGAGGGGCTGAATAAGCCAGATCTTCCAGGAAAACATTTCAATATTCTATTCTCACTCCTAAGAACCCATTGTCACCTACAAAAGAGCATGTCATCCCCAAGAGAGGAAGGCCCAGCACTTTCTGTTCTAAAAACAGATCCTGAATTAGCAGAGCAATTAAAAAAAAAAAATCAAAGAGAGGGACTGGCACTGTAGAGGTTTGAAAATTTCCCTGTGGCTTATTTCTTTTGATACTAATCATTGGGGAATATTTGCATCCCCCTCATAACAAACCCCCCACCCCGAACGAGTAGATAGGGTCTCCGAAACTCAGCAGCTAGTCAAAAAGTAAAGATTTGTAGCAGGATGAATATAACATATTTTTTTACTTGGAATAGCCTATCTGAATATTATTAGTAGGTGCATCCTTGTCTCCTGATTTTTTTTTTACAGAGAGCACACACCCCCTCCCAAATTATTTAGTAATAAAAACAAAACAAGCCAAGGTGACTGACATTCGAAGTTGTCTTCCGGTCCCAAATGGAAAACAGCACGCAGTTGGTTCCTGAGTCCTCGGGGCCCCTACAGCGCATGGAGGCTCCCACTGTCTGCACAGATATGCCTCACCGGAAACGTGTCCTCCATCACCTAGGGTGTTTTCTCTGTCTTTTTCTCTCCAACATTAGATCACTGGCGGGAGCACCCTATGGACCGGAGAGATCTCCGGACCACCAGCTCACGCGTATTTGAAAGGCATCTGTTTATTTTGAAAATGCAAATGCGCCTACCTCAAGGAAAGACTGACTGGGTGGGATAAGGGCTTCAGAGTCCTGTCCCTCTCTGCACCGCACTAAGGACACTACTTAACTCAGCCCTCGAAGCTCAGAAGCCCAGGGAAGAACCCACAATTAAACGCAGCAGGTTTGTCGCTCAAGATTTAGCCGGGCAGATATTCCGGGGTCTTGTTTAAAGTACCTCAGAGGCTCTTTAGGAAAGAACACGGGGAGCCCTTGAAAGGGTGGCTCTTCGTTGAGGGCTGTCTGGAGGAGGAAAGGATCCTGGGGCAGTGGCTCCTATCAGTGGCCGCCCAGTCCTCAGGAGCAGAAAGCAGGCAAGGTTAATGTGGACTTTGATCTCTGTCAAGGCATACCAGCTAGAATTAATTTACATTTCAGATGAAAAAGGTTGACAGCATGAAAAGGCGGCTTGTTGCTGGTATTCGAATGCGCTGGCTGTAATAGATCGGGAATTCTGAGAGGAAGTTCTAAGGAAGGGATAAGCTAGGCTGGGCTGCTTTTGTAGGGAAGGAGATGAAAGGAAAACAAATTTCACTCTGCGGCTTTGCAGCAACATGTAGGCCAAATGCTTCCAAGGGGTGTGTGTGTGTGTGTGTGTGTGTGTGTGTGTGTGTGTGTGTCGCATTTCAGCAACGTCATTAAGTAAAAGGTCTGTGAATACGAGCTAGAAATAAAAACAAACGCACTCTACGGAATCAAAATATCAAAGAAAGTAATTTGTTGGGAAAATAATCAGTGAGAAATTAACTTCAGAAATGGCTGTGTTGAGCTGGTCGTTCCTGTCACCTTTTGTAGGTTTTTGAAGTGTGTGGACAGTTGTAATGGGAGCCAGCTCTATAGCAGGAACAAGAGGAGACAGTTATGCCTTAGGGAAAACCACAGCCTGAGCCCAGCCCTCACTCTAAGAGCACATCAGTTTCGTCCCTGTTGTTGGCTGGAGAATAGACTCTGCTTGCTTCTTGCCACATTGAGGGCTTCGGTGTGACCTTCATGCCCACCAAAGCCCCTGCAGAACTGGTAACACACGCTCTGATTCTACCTGGTGAGGACTCTGGCTGGGAAGCTAAGGAGGGTGACTGCTAGCAACGCTGAAAAGGAAAAGGAGAACGTGCAAGGTTAGCCTTCCGTGGAACCCACCCACATGTGCTTCAGGGATGAAGCACACCCACTCATCACTGTTAAGACAGGGGTCGTGAAGCCAGCTCCTTTCTGCTTTGAAGCAGCATTCACCTGGCCCTCCAACATGATTTTCAGACCTCTCATAATTTTTTTATAATGGACTCAGTAGACAATATACAGGCTTAAAGGTTTTATTTTAAAACATATGTTGGACATATTGCAAAATCTGAAATCAGCCTGGTATCCTCCTGAGAAAAATCTGTGTGTGTGCGTGTGTTGTGTGTGTTGTTTTTATATGTGTTGTGTGCTTGTGGTGTGTGTGTGTATGTGTGTATATGTATGTTGTGTGTTTGTGGTATGCGTGTATGTGATGTGTGTGTATGATATTGTGTGTGGTATGTGTGTATGTGGTGTGATGTGTGCATATGTGTGGTGTGTATGATATTGTGTGCGGTATGTATGTGGTGTGTGTGTGTGGTGTGTGCATGTATATGTGTGCTGAGGGTCGAGGGATTAAGTAGTGAACACAATATGCACTTGGGGTTTCTGTTTCTTAAACCATAATAAGAATTCGTTCACTTTTCATAGGGCTTTGAAGTGGTTGAGGTTAAAAATTATTGGAAGATGGTGCTAAGTGAGACACATTTGCATTTAAAGGGCACCCTTACTTCCAAAGTATCTGAGTTCTTAGTGAAGATGCCTGGCCTCCACAATGTCCTAAGAATTCTGAGAAGGACCCCCCAGAGCTTGGGTCTGAGCCTGCTGGAGAGGGTCATGGATCACAGCTGTCTGACTGAAGGATTAGCCTCTGAAGCCCTCTCTCTCCCGGTGCAGTAAACTCCGCTCCCAAACTCCACTCTCTCAATCTGTTGACAGTTCCTTGCACTCCTGGAACTCTTGGCATGGTCAAAATCCTGCTTTTTCCAGAACCTCAATTAGGGATTTGCAGCTTTAAATGAGGAGGAACCTGGCAGCCCACACGGGACATGCCGTTTGCAGAACAGCCCAGTGACCTCAGAGCCGGGTACTGGGCCTGTGAACACCACACACAGCTTATAGCTCTCGGGAGCTGAGATCCTGAGATCCACTGTGTGCTTGCCCCATCCCCGGGGCCCAGAAGAGTTCACTAGCCATACACACAGTCATGGATATGGCCCCGAGGTCACCCCCTTCTCCGTGACCCTGAAAGTCAGGCAGGCCTTTAAGTCATTGTGCACCTTTAAAGCAGGTTGCTCTCGCTTCACTGATGAGGGACTTAGGGCTCCAAGTAGCAAGCATCAAGTCAAATGTGCTCAGTCAAAACTGCTTATATTTCAAAGGGAGCTCTGCGGTTAGCAAGCAGTGTGGTAATAGGTAAGTTATTTCCCCTTTAGGTGCCTCAGTTTCCTCTTCTATTGTACTGAGACTATAAGAACTCTTCTTGAGGACATTATTAGCAAGCTTGTCCCCTGGTGAACGTGCATAGTGTCCCATGATCCCAACCAAGAGGGTTCTCAGAAGATGTGAGCCCCATCCTCACAGACACACCCCAGAACTCCTGGCTCACTCCAGTGCTCCTCAATCACTAGCCTTCCAGCCCCTCTGGACTCATTTGAATGGAATCACAGAACATTTCAAGTGGACACTGCAAAAACGATGTTTTAATTACCTGCTTGAGTGTGAGCTGCAGACTCGTTCCTCCTGTGCCTTGTTTGCTTAAATTTCCTCCGAGTATCATATCCTCTCCAGGCTAAAAATATAAAACCATGTGCTGGGAATGACATTAATTTACAAACGTGCCAGTGAATTGATAGAAGCTGTTCTACCTCCAATCCTCGTCTCTCATCCCCCAAGCCCCCCACCCCCACCCTGCCTTCTCCCCGAGGAAAATCAAAGTCAGCAGATGAACTGCAGTGGAGGAAGGGCCTTTCTGAACTCTTGGTCAAGTTTTCAAAATGCTTCGGAGGAACCATTTTTAGGCAAACTTTCCCAGAACATTTTGAGTTCTGTTTAGTAATAGTGAGAGGCCCTGGTTCCAGGTGAGGTGGTTTCCTGTTATCTCAAGAATGGAGAAAGCCCTGTCTTGGGCACAGGGGTTAAAACTGGTGGTCAGGGCTTGGGAGGATGGCGAGAGGCTCTGAACTAGTCCTTTCATTCCTTTTAGGTTCAGAGGAAACGTATAATTGGGGATGAAGATAAAGGAGCAGAGGAAGGCGCTCAGCACATAGGGCTTTTTGAGGATGTGGCCACATTTCCCATAGAATAGGAAGGTAAGGAAGTAAGCCAAGAGCCAAGAGAACAGAGTGCGGGAGACTGACATCTTTCAGATAAAGGTGATGCACGAAGCCTCCACCCTAAGCTGGGAGGCTGTCTTCTGTGTCCTCATGTTGGCCTGAGCATCTCAGAAACGGCTCCTGAGGTCCAAAGCACACATGCTATGGTTTCTTGATATGGGAGTGCCGGGAAATTCAGCGTCTGCATTCCATGCCTGTCTCATCCTCAGGAGCATGAGAGTCGGGTACTGTTCTCAGCACCCATGATATGCACATGAACAGAGGTGTCAGTGGGCTCGGGTAAAGCCTAGAGGCCTGTTTCCTGTTTCTCAGTCTCAGCTGTGCTACCAAACCCTACTAGGATGGTGCTAGCCATTGTGATGGGACAATCTCTATAGCACTCGAAGTGTGCATTACCTCAGCCACTGCAGGAGACAGGCACACGTGGGGTGATGGGGTCTTACACCACTGGTCAGTTCATACTGCTGTCTCACCACTCGCGCCAGGGTGTAATAATGGTTGAATGTCCGTCTGTCTTTAAGATCAGAGAGTTTCCTTTGACCACATTCCCAGTGCCTAGTATGAGGCTTGACTTGTATAGGAGTTTGGAAAATGTTTGATGAAGTAAGGGGAGGAAGGGAGACAGCAAAAGGGGAAGCCCAAGGTGAGTGATCCCAGCACTCAAATGTTGAGGGGTGGCACTGGCCAGACCAGGCCACTTACCTGACTGGATGGTTATGGCGCTCTTCTCTCTCTTCTCTTTGGCTTTCTTGTATCTCCTCGCTCCGAGCCAACCCTTGGTATATGCCTGTAGCATGACCACTCGGCCCATAACTTCCCGAAGAAGCAAATTCAACTGCTCGATGTGGTAATATTTGAGAAAAACCTGAAAGGAAGGATGGCTTTAGCATTACGTTTGGGCATCTCAACAAAAAACGACTCCACTCCAGCCTGTTGCAAATATTAAAGCCACTGTCTAAGTAAAGTTCACAGTGATCTAACTTCTGCATAGAGTACATTCATTGTCTCTAGCAAATACAATTCCCTATCTAAAATGAGGTTGCAGGGTCTAGACAATCCCCCAGGTGCTGTCTGGGACTGCCACCCCATAGACAGGGGTTCTGTTTCCTCAGACCAGCTCTGCCCTTGTTGCTCGTCATAGCCTGCGATGGAGGTGCTCAGGGCCAATCTGATGTCAGCTGATAGTATGAAGGCCAGGAGACCTGCACGACTCATGGCTCCCCACGAATGAATTTCCAGAGAGGAGATCCACAGGCAGACTGAGAACTGGCCTTGCAGAGTTAACTATAAAAACCTGGGCTCCTAATGGGACATGCTGTTTCCTCAAATGAAAAGCTACCCACGATGAGACTAAAATCAGAGTATGTAATAAACAGCCCAAGTCTAACACAGAAATGAGCAGAACTCTGAAGGGAACCCATCACTGCCGTTACTGTGATTTATGTGTTAGCACGTGTGCTGGACCAGGAAGTATGGGAAGGGGACCCGGTAAAGTGCATTCAAAGGTCTCTTTCTAGAGATGCTAAAAGGTTCTCAAATTACGGAGCAATGCACAAACCCTCTGCCTCCTGCTTGTACGCCCCAGACTTCTGACTTAAGGCCCGCAAAGGCTTTCTTTAGGTTGGAGTCTTGCCTGCCGTGGTATGCCAGGTACAAAGCCATTTTTGCTAGCTATCAGTGACAGGAAAGCATCCCAGGTGACAGTGGGAATGAGAGAGAGAGAGAGAGAGAGAGAGAGAGAGAGAGAGAGAGAGAGCTACCTTTGTTTTTCCCAGGACCCAGTGATCTAATCTGGACTTTTCCAAGATAGCAACACAGCTCTCTTTGTTAGCTGGAGGTGTTTGATGTGCTCGGAATGCCAAGTAATAATACCTACAGAACAAAAGGAGAGAACAAAGCATCTTCAACCCTCATTTCACTTAATAGTAGAATTGTTAGGGCCCACTGGTAGGTCTCCATTTTTCCTGGACGCCAATAATAGTCCAGTAAGCAGCGAACGATATACAATTTATACCCCATTTCTTTTAATGTTTTTCTTTTAATGTTATTTTTCTAAACCCATATTCAATGTCTGCTCTGTGGCTTTCCTGTTAGATAGCTGTCCTAGTGGATGCCATAATGGTGCACGTTAGGACCACTGTCGGGATCATTTAAAGTCCATCGCATGTATTTGTACTGGGCTTTGAAAAGTCCCGTCTGAGGTACGGTGCCACTGGAAGGTGATTCTTGTGTTTCTGTCGGGAGGAGGCAGGATGTCCTCTTCATGTAGTCCCTATTAGCACATGTTTTCTCCAATAATTTCATTTTTATGATGGTCAAAACTTTAAGAAGAGAGGGTTCTTAGGTAGAGTCAAAAAGCACCACTGTAGAAAATACGGAGTCTCCATTCCTGGCTCATCACCAGGTTTGTGGCTATGGTTCCTGTAGCCAAAGGCAGAGCGACAACAAGAGAAGGCACAGACATTTACTTGAGGTCAGTTTTCAATGAGGCAGGAGCCTCCGTCCACAGGGAATTCCTCCCAAGACACAGTCACATTCGAATGTTTCTACGTCAGGATTGATGAGGCGGTGGAGACAGACAATGGAACAGGAGGGCGCAGCCTCCTGACAGCAAGACCTGAAGGCCTGGGTGCTCAGGTGTTCCTGTGAGTCCCTGTGTCCTTGGAGACCGCTCCTCTGAGGTCACAGTAAGGTCTTGCATTTAGGGAGCTCTCATTCGCCCTAACTGCAGTCTGTCTCCTGTGGGGACAGCAGGGCAAGGTCACAATGACCTCCTAATTCTATTTGCTCAGGTGCTGAGATGCCACATTTTGGGATAACATGCCCTAATTGTCATCACTGCCGAGAGAATTTCCTTCCTCCTCCTCTCTCTCCTCCTCCCCCTCGCCCCCTACTGCCCCTTCTTCCCCGTCTCCTACCCCACCCACGTGGCCTTGCACGGAGCCTTGCACACGGAGCACAGGCTCTCCCACTGAGGTACAGTCCCAGACCTTCCTTCCCTTTTCAAATCCCCATTTCCATAAAGTTACCTGACTATATTCTCCTTTCAGAAAACACTACCTTAGTGGTCCCCCTCAGGACAACTTTCAAGTTTCCTTTTTCTGCTCTTTGCTGTCATCTATAATTAAATTCTACCCTTTTGAAACTTGTGAATAGACTAAATTTCCTTTTCAGAGGAATTTTTCCCCATTCCCCAAATAATTCTAATCTGCTATCTCGAAATTTCTTTAAAATATAGACCTTTTTGACTTGTAAATGATAACCAAAATATGATACACATTTCTTTTTCCTGTCAAATAGACCCTTACCTGTTTGTAGAAAATAAACGTACTTGAGTCAGTTTATTACTGTGCTATGAGACTATTTTACAGGTAAGATATGAGGTCATATTTGATGGGAACATTTGCATCCAGAGGGAAGCAGAGTCCGTTTCCGCCTGTAGAGTTCCTAAGTGTTGGCAGGTCATCAGCTAAGGCCAGGAAGGGGCTCAGTCGGAGAAGAGGCTTCTGGGAGCTGATCTTGGGCCTCAGGTGGTTCAGGCAGCTGGGGTATCCACTCAATCTTCAACTTCAGCTTCTCTAGCTCTATCATTTAGTCACGGCTTCACTCTTGGCTTTGACTGCAGCCGAGAAAAGACTGTGGCCTGGTGTCCACAGGGATGGTGGGAATTGATGACAAATTTACATGAGGGGACGTACACAGAGAGCTTGAAGGGTTAGAGTCTGTGGAAAAGTAGGATTTTCTAAGTTCTTCGGCCCAGAGATAGGCCACCTGGAGTCTTCAGCAGCCCAGAAACCCAGGCTTGCTCGAGAAGTCGTCAAGTGAAACTGGTGCTAATAGAACAGATTTAGGAAACCAGTGAGGAAAGGGCAATTTGCAAAGCTGAAGGTGATGGAAGGTCAGGTCTGTTCTCCACTCAGTGGTTTCCCTTTCCCTTTTAGGAAGCTGTGTTTCTTAGAAATGTTTCTAACTGGGCAGAACTAACGTAAATATTAGGATTTAACCCACATCTCTTCATCTATTGTGACGATAATGCTCACATTTGGCAATGGCACAGAAAGAGGTAAACATTCAAGAGATACCCTAGAACCAGTGTTGAGTTTCCAGCACCCACATGGTGGCTCACTGCCCTCTGTAGCGTCAGTCCCAGGGCTCCTGATGATCTCTTCTGGCCTCCGCATGCACAAAGGACAGTAAAGGTTATTTTAATACTATTTCAGATGTTCGAAGAGTTATGAAGAGACATAAAAAGTATTTTTTTTTTAAAAACACAAGATAACTTTTAGGAGTCAGAACTACAGTGTCTGAGATGGCAACCGTTCAAAGTGAGCTTAGCAACAGGGCGTCATCAGAGGAGATGACTGAACTTAAGACCTGACAGAGAAGCTGTACAAAAGGAAACAGGGCTTGGAAATGGGCCAACGGGTAAGAGTGTTTACTGCTCTTGCAGAGGACCTAAGTTTGGTTCCCAGCATCCATGATGGAGTCTCACAAAGTGCTTGTAAGTCCATCTGAAGAGACTTGAAACCCTCTTTTGGCCTCCACACATGTGAAATGGGATGTACTTACACACATGTTCCCGTGTGCAAATGTACACACACACACACACACACACACACACACACACACACACACAAATCAGGTTGCTTTTTTGCAAATCAAAACAACCCTGAGATTCCACCTCACACTAGTCAGAATGACTAAGATCAAAAACTCAGATGGCAACAGATGTTGGCGAGGATGTGGAGAAAGAGGTTCCTCCATTGTTGGTGGGATTGCAAGCTGGTACAATCACTCTGAAAATCAGTCTGGAGGTTGCTCAGAAAATTGAACATTGCACTACCTGAGGACCCAGCTATACCTCTCCTGGGCATATACCCAAAAGATGCTCCAACACACAGCAAAGGCACATGGTCCACTATGTTCATAGCAGCCTTATTTATAATAGCCAGAAGCTGGAAAGAACCCAGATGCCCTTCAACAGAAATGGATACAGAAAATGTGGTACATTTACACAATGGGGTACTACTCAGCTATCAAACACAATGATTTCATGAAATTCTTAGGCAAATGGATGGGACTAGAAAATATCCTGAGTGAGGTAACCCAGTCACAAACAAACAAACAAATAAAAACACCCCCCGCCACATGATATGCACTCACTGATAAGTGAATATTAGCCCAAAAGCTCAGAATACCCAAAATACAATTCACATGAAGCTCAAGAGAAGAAAGACCAAAGTGTGGATGCTTCAGTATTAAATAGAAAGGGGGGGGGGGCTGGGGATTTAGCTCAGTGGTAGAGCGCTTACCTAGGAAGCGCAAGGCCCTAGGTTCGGTCCCCAGCTCCGAAAAAAAAAAGAACCAAAAAAAAAAAAAAAAAAAAAAAAAAGAAAGGGGAACAAAATACTCACAGGAGGAAATACGGAGATAAAGTGTGGGGCACAGACTGAAGGAAAGGTCATCCAGAGACTGCCATACTTGGGGATCCATCCCACATGCAGTCACCAAACCCAGTCACTATTGGGGATGCCAAGAGGTGCATGCTGACTATAGCTGTCTCTTGAGAGGCTCTACCAGAGTCTGACAAATACAGAGGTGGATGTTTGCAGCCAACCATCGGACTGAGAACGGGTTCTGAATGGAGGAGTTAAAGAAAGGACTGAGGTAACTGAGGGGTTTAGCAACCCCTTAGGAAGAACAACAACATCAACCAACCAGACCCCCACCCCCACCCCAGAGCTCTCAGGGACTAAACCACCCAACCAAAGAGTAGGCAGGGATGGACCCATGACTCCAGCTGCATATGTCGCAGAGGATGGCCTTGTTGGGCACCAATGGGAGGAGAGGCCCTTGGTCCTGTGAAGGATCCATGCCCCAGTGTAGGGGAATGCCGGGGTGGGGAGGCAGGAGGGAGTGGGTGTGTGGGGGAACACCCTCCTAGAAGCAGGGGGTAGGGATATGGGATAGGGGGTTTCCAGAGGGGAAAATCAGGAAGAGGAATAACATTTGAAATGTAGATAAAATTTTAGAAAAAGATAAATTTTTAAAAAATGGGGGAAAAAGCAAAATTTTAATGAATTGTGAGGCACTTTCAAGGGGCTTAAATATATCTAACTAGAGTCCTTAAAGAGAGTGAAAAAGGGACACAGTTTTTTTTAAAGTGTTCAAAGAAAGTAAAGAAAGTGACTTTAAGAGTTTTTTCAAAGTTACTAAAAGCTGTAAGCCAACATATCGAAGAAACTCAGTGGACACCACACAGAAACGGAAGGTAGCTACATCAAAGGACAGTCCATAAAACTGCTCAAAACCCGTGAACAGGAGGAAATCTTCTTAAAAAAAAAAAAAAAAAAGACCACACAGAGAGGAACACGGGCACATTTAACAGCAGAGCTCTCAACAGGAACAGTGCAAGGGAAGGAGTGCAACAGAATCCTGAACGCACTGAAAGAAAATACATGCAACATCCAGTGAAGACGCCACCCAAAACCAAAGGCAAAAGAACACTATTTAATACACATAAAAGCGGGCACACAGCAACAGGACGGTGGGCAAGGAGAAAAGGAGGGAAGACCGACCATCCAAGTGAAGTTCCGGGGTGGCCGGGAAGCCAGCGGTATCTTGGTGCTGGGCGGAGCCTATGTGCGAGACCCCGATGACCAGTACAAGCTGTCGGAGGACAAGCGGCAGCTGGGGCTCATAGTGTGTGGTGGCACCTTGGTGGTGCAAGGAAGCCATCCCTAACCACTTTGTGCAGCAGCAGGACATGTAGCAACCAGTGGAGGGTGGCCTGGTCCCAGGGACCTCACTTCAGTGGGAGGGACTTCTATTTGGTGTTTTAGTCTTTTGCTCTTGGTTTGTTTTTTAATAAAATTGTAAAAAAGAACTATTTCTAGTGATCCTCACCAAAAGAAATGCTAAAGGAAACCAGGTATAACAATTCCAAGAAATGATAATTCCAATGGGAGTGCCGATCTACCAAAAGGACTGATGGCACAGTGTGGGAGCTATCTAATGGTGAATAGCCCAAATACTTTTCTCATGACCTAAATCTTCCTACCATATTCTTGACTGAGCAAAAGTAATGGTAATAGATCAGGTTTATAATACACAGAGACATGAAATATAAGACAAGCATAGCACAAAGGTCAGATGAAAAGAAACCGAAGTGGATTATCACAGGAGTCCTACGCTACATGTTGATTTAAGGTAGGCTAAGAAAAACTAAAGATGTGTGGCATTAATCAAACGGGAAGCCCCTAAAATAGCCAAGCAAAGAGCTACAAGTAACAGATCAACAAAGATGATAAAATGAAACTGTACAAAATGTTCAATAAATCTTGAGGAAGGGGGAGGAGGAGACAGTGATGTCATCCGCTAAGATCAGATGTGAGTAATAAAAACCATGTAGCAAAATGTCAGAATAAAACTAACCATATGAGTAAGAATGCTAAAGCGGCCATTTTAAACTTCTACATACACACACACACACACACACACACGCACACACACATACATATACACACATATACACCATGCACACACACATGTACACACATACCTACATATAAATACACATGCATGCACATACACACCTACATACAAATATACATGCATGCACATACACATACACACATACACACTCACATATACACTCTAACACACACATGGCTACACACACTCTCATGGCATCTTTCTCTGTCTTTCTCCTGACCACACACATACATAACACATATTCATGGCTACACACAGACACTCATGGCTACTCATACACACACACACACACACACACACACACACATACACACACATGCACACACACACATACACACACATGCACACACAGATGCACACACACATATGCACACACACATACCTACATATAAATACACATGCATGCACGCACACACCTACATACAAATATACATGCATGCACATATACATACACACTCACATATACGCTCTAACACACACATGGCTACACACATTCCCATGGCATCTTTCTCTGTCTTTCTCCTGACCACACACACACGTAATACATATTCATGGCTATACACAGACACTCATGGCTACTCATACATACACACACACACACACACACACACACACACACACACACACACACACACAGAGCCACACACCACATACAAACATGTTCACTCTGTGCTTCTGGATTAGTTGATGAAACCCACCCCAGTCTTTGTGGCTGGCCTTTAGACACTGCAATCAGCTTCTTATGGTGCTATGATAGGTAGACACCAGCCCCATCTAAACCCATGAAATAACAGGCTGTTGTTGGGTAACTCCTTCCCCATTACCAGTTCTTCTTAGTAAGAAGTAGAATTCCATCTCTCATAGATGAGGTTTCTGAACTGCCTGCAGGAGCCGGGGGAACCAGTCCAACTGTCTCTCTGCATGCTCACAACAGAACTTCCCTGCCCTGCCCAAACTCTGTGACTCTGTTCCTAGGGCCTAGACAACCCCTCTAAGAAGCATTTAGATCCAGGAGAGAGCTTAGGTATTGATATGTGTGTATGCATATTGATAAACATATATTGATATATATAATCTATCATCAATCATCTATCCTATCTATATCTATATTTATATCTATATCTTCTATACACTTTTTATATGCCACATATACACACATCTATTATCTGTCTGTCTGTCTGTCTGCCTGCCTTTGAAACGAGGAGGAAGGCAGAAAGAAGCTTGGCTCACACTTGGGAATGTGATAAGAGGAAGATCTGAGACCCAGTCTACTCAAGGCAAACACAGGCCTCTGCTCCCATCACATCTGTCTCTAAATCCCTTCCCCCCTACACACACACACACACACACACACACACACACACACACACACACACACAGCATGCTCTGACTCTTTGTCACCTATGATGCCCCAGCCTTTTTTGCCTTTAAAACTGTGTGTGCCTCTGGCAAGCTGGATTACAAGGCTTTTGCCAACAGTGTTGATTTCCTAGGGCTGAGCACCAGCCATGAGGCTCCCTCAATGGTGAGGCATCTAACAGCATTTGAACTGGTGTATGAAAGTCATTTGTTTCCCAGTGTCTGTCTGAACCCTAGATTACCAGGTTCTAGCCTTTTTTGTCCTGCCTGAGCTATTTCCAACTCCTCCTAACTGGCTGGTACTGACAGAGGCTGTAGTCAGTGTGGGAGGGCCTGCTTAGCATGAGCAAGGCCCTGGAATCTGTCCTCGGCAGCGCTGAATGGCAGGTCCCGATAAATACATAAAGTCTGCACTGGTGGTATTTTAATTGATTTCTTCCCCACTATGGAAAGCCTGCATTGTTCCTGGTTATTATTCATCTCAACATTCCTTTAGTTCACAGGAGCCCTGCTGTTTTGACCATTCCTATGAGCCAATGATAACATCTGCCTAGTTCTCTCTTATCATAGAAAGTAAATCCTTTTAACACATTCATCTGGAGTTCTATATTCCACTCATGATTTTGCCTTCTAACAAGAGAAACACAGAATGCAAGCACCCAGGCTGGAGGCACTTAACCAAGAGGCACGTACCGACACGTCTTACTGACACATCTTAAGTCAGGCAGTCCTTGCACCTGTTTTGATGATACGGGGCAGCACTGACAAGCTTAGGGGGCCCCAAACTATGTATAATAATAATTTTCCTACTAATAATTTTCAAAAGTATACTATCAATTCATAGAATATGTCCGTGCTGTGCTGGGTGATGGTGGCCCACACCTTTAATCCCAGCACTAGGGAGGCAGAGGCAGGTGGATCTCTAAGTTCAAGGCCAGCCTGGTGTACAGAGGGAGTTCCAGGACAGCCAGGGCTACACAGAAATATCTTGTCTTACAAAACAAGACAAAAGAAAGAGTATGTCCAAGTTATACCTTACCAACAGAGCCCTTCATCCCTCTCCACCCGTGACAGTCCAAGGAGACAGGTAACTTAGTGATGACTGCCAGCATATAAATCAAACGATGCCGTTGCCCCTCAGTATCCATAGAGATTGGTTCCAGGATGCCCAGATCCACAGTGGCTCAAGGAAAATGTCTGTAATCTCAGCCCAGATGTGAAGTTTCGAACAACCTTGTCAAGACAAGTTGGTCAACTCTGTTGATACAGAGCCCAGGATGTGAGAGCTCACTATTGAAGTGGGCTTCTACTTTGCATTTCTTTCTTAAAAGAATGTCTTTATATTAGTATTTTATTATTGTTGTTGTTTGTGTATATGTGTGTTTGTGGGTAACTGTGGCATATCTGTGGAGGTCAAAGTTCACCATGTGGGGATTCAGCGGGTCATTTTAGAATTTGTTTACCCACATTGTCTCCATGAATTATTTCCTATAGTGTGTTATTTTCTCATCTCCTTTGCTTATTCATAAATAAGATTCCGTGCATGCGGTAGTCCAGCTCTTTCCTACAGGCTCTTGTAGTTGAGGGTCAGTCTTTAAAGTTGTGGGTTTTAGAGGTGGTAAAAGTTTTAAGAGGTGAGGACCACTGGAAAATGGTTAGATCATCAGAGGCCTCCTGGAATAGATGATTACAAAAATCCTGAGTCTGGGGCCTGCACCTCTGGTTTCCTGGTTCAAGATGTGGGCTATCCCTGCTGTTGTCATGGCTCCAGTGAGCAACTCACTCCAGAGCTGATCTCTTGCTAGTGTCATATACTTGAACATTTAACATTATGATGTAAATCAACTTCTTCTCTTTATAAGCTTCCTGCCTTGGGTATTTTGTTACAGCAATGAAAAAGCTGATTAATTCATGTAGGACCCAACTGGTAGAGGTGCTAACTGGCATGAGTAAGCAAAGTAGATAACTTACCCCGCCTCCTGAAGGACGTCAATTTGGGTAGGGATATATGCTATGAAGAATAACAAGTCAAAGTGTGTGTATGTGTATGTGGGAGGGGGAATCTCAGTATACTTAGGGATATTTTGGCAAGCAGCATTAAGCGATCGGGAGAGTGATTTGATTCTGATCATATCATGATAGCAGATGGTGAAGGAGCTGGAGACATTGAGCTTAGAAACAAAAGGCAAGGTCTCTCGAGGGGTGGTGCGCAGACCACCTAGATCGGCATCACCTGGAGGTTTTTCAAAAAGATGCAGGCTTCCAAGATCTACTGGGGATCCTTCTGACACAATGGAAATCTCTAGGGTTGACCTCAGGGATCTGCGTTTTAGTAAATATCTCTGGTGATTGAACTCAACTCTGAAATCACAGACTTAGGGAAACACGATTGACTCCCTCAAGTAGAGATGATTTGTTCAATGATGCCTAGAGGATGGGACTGAAGAAGATACTTAAAATGTGGATGGAGATTTCAGCCAGAGTTCACAGGATGTGGTGGTGATCAAAGGTGGGATGCCTTGGGGGTCAGGAGGTAAATGCTTACACCCTGGAACTGTTCACTAGAAACTAACTGGCAAAGTTGAGGATCTGCTGTGACTCTTTAATACAGTTCCTTTAATATAGCTTTGGTGACCCCCAACAATAAAATTATTTTCGTTGCTATTTCATAACTTTAATTTTGCTAGTATTATGAATTGTTATGTAAGTATCTAGTATGCAGGGTGGTCTTAGGTGACCCCTGTGAAAGGGTGTTCCACCTACAACTCACAGGTTGGAACAGAATGACCCTTTGAGTGGCCAAAACAAAGGGTCTAACAAAGATGGTATGTTGACTTCTCCCTTGTCCTAAAGAATTGTTCATGTACTCTTAAAAGCATGTTTCTGGGGGCTGGAGAGATGGCTCAGTGGTTAAGAGCACCGACTGCTCTTCCAGAGGTCCTGAGTTCAATTCCCAGCAACCACATGGGGGCTCACAACCATCTGTAATGGGATCTGATGCCCTCTTCTGGAGTGTCTGAAGACAGTGACAATGTACTCATATAAATAAAATAAATAAATCAATCTTTAAAAAAAAAGCATGTTTCCCATGACCTAATACTGTTATTATCAAAAATCCAGAACTATTGTTGAAATATTTGGATGTGTGAAGATTTCCTTAGAAACTATGTTTGAGCTCTTAGTAGCTCAGCCACATTCTCTGTCACAGGGCATTCATTCTTAACAGCCACCTACGGGGTACCTCTCAGCACCTAGAAAACTTGTTAAAATGCAAATGTGCCCCCTTTTCTCTCTAAAACACACTCTACTGGATGAATCAGAAACTCTGGAAGCAGGGCTCAGGAATCTGTATTCTCTCTCTCTCTCTCTCTCTCTCTCTCTCTCTCTCTCTCTCTCTCCCTTTCTTCCTTCTTTTCTTTTCTTGTTTTGTTTTATTTTGTTTTGAGATGGAGTTTCTCTGTGTGGCCCTGGCTGTCCTAGAACCAGCTCTGTAGACCAAGCTGGCCTCAAACTCACAGAAGTATACCTGTTTCTGCCTCCAGAAGGCATGTGCTACTATGCCTGATCTTAAGAATATATACTTTCAAAGAGCTCTCCAAGGAACCATGTTTAGTGAGAAGGCTGGAGAATCCTGGAAAGAAACAGAATTCTAAAACAAAGTGACTACCCTCCCCAACCCAGTGACAGTGTCTCCAAAGGAAAAGAGGGGAAATCCCACAAATCTCTTTGTTAAACCCAAAGAACTTATGAGGGCTTTTCTAAGGGAAATTACCACTTTCCCCCTGCAAAAGTCAATCCCTCAGAAATCACCTCGTAGAAACTTTCCCAACTGTTGGTTGAACATTGCTGGCTAATAGAAATAATTTCAATATCAACAGTAGAGAAATGGCTAAATAAGAAGCACAGAGCTCAATAGGAAGTGGGGAAGGACTTGTGGCTCTATAAAATACAGTATTGAATAGAAAGGCAGGCTGCAGAAACTACCAAGAGCATTACTGCAGCTCCTTTAGAAAGAGGCAGGGGGTGAGCAGATGCTGGGAAATGAGATCAGGCATGTGGGAAAAGGAATTCAGTTTTATATGTAAAATACTTAATAATTTTAGAGTAAATGAGCCACACATTTTTGTAATTAAAAATAAATTAAAGCATTAGGTAAAGCTTGTTATTTGGTCTAATCCTGTAATAGACCCATTCTAAGTCAAAAGATCATAAGTCTACCAGTTGCATCAAAAATCATTTACCTTCAAGTAGCAGCGTTCTGATCATGAGCGAGGAGGCGTATTCCTATGCCTCTTTGTGGATTCTCTGTCTCTATCCATGACCATCCCGACGGTCTCATCAGAGACCCCAAAACATTGGGTAATTATCTGAATAATCCAATCCACTTAAATAATTTTCTTTCATGTAGATAACAGAGATAGCACAGCAATTCTGGCTTGGATAATTTGATAATTACCCCCCAGTTGCCCACTTCCCTTTGTGTGTCTAAAATTTCAGATTTCGTTTATTAAGTTCTTATATTTACCATAAGCCACTTATTTTTTCCTCCCTTTGTGTTCAGCCATCGGTAAAGAGAGTGAGCAGCTGGCCACCATCTGCTACCAAACAAGAGAAATGATTATATCTATCACATCCTTAGAAATGGTTCTAAATGTGGGCCTTGGGATAAGAAGTTGTGCTGAAGGCCTGAGATTATGTATTTCTCTGATGTCCTATTACTTATTGTGTGTCTCAGTTCCCTTTCCTGTTGCTGATAGAAATGTCCTGGCAGAATCAACAAAAGGGCTAAAGGGTTTATTTTAGCTCACAAGTTCCAGGTTAGAGTCCATTACGGCTCTGATGTCAAAGTGACTGAAACATGAGAGTCAGTCATAGTCAAGACCAGAGGTCAGATGTGTATTTGCTAGTGCATGACTCATCTTCGCTGTTTTTACTTGGTCCTGATATCCTTTCCAGGCAAATGATATTGCCCACAGTGGGTAGGTCATCCCACATTCATTAATGTAATTAAGAAAATCCTTCACAGACACTCCACAAGGCCCACCTAGTGTGTCAGGCTGAGGGTTGACATTAACTATCACATGACACCATTTGGCTAACACTGGGTATGTGTTAACGTTTTTGATTCCATTGCTGACACTTTATAAGTTCAAGTGAAAGAAGAAAACCAGAGTGACACCAAGAATCAGAAATAATTCCTGCTTATTCATATATTAATGTGTAACAGAAATCTAAACTTTGCCTGGGCATGGTGGAATATACGTATAATACCAGCACTTGGGAAGTGGGGGGCAAGAATCTAGTAACATTCTGCTTCTGTCCTGAGAACTTGGATGTGGCTGAATTAGAAAGTAACAGATTTACTTTGATTGGCAGAGAATAGGAAGACAAGAGGATCAGAACTGCAAACTCAGGTGCAAAGGAAGCTCCCAAGAGGTGTGTAGGAGGGTAAAGAAAAAAAGTAAAAATACTCAGAGTAACAACAGGATGGTTGCAGCCTATGTCTAGCTTCTCAGACCCTTGATGAATATAAAAATTCAGTGACTAGCCCACTAGTCCACAGTTACCCTTGTGTTTCTTCTCACTTGCACATTTGCTATGACATCATCAGGAAACTCAACAGGCTTGTATCTCTTCATTACTTTTATTTTAATCACAAAGGGAAGGTATAGAAAAGGAAGGGAGAAATATCAAAGCACTTGGCGAGATGATTGCAAAAGAAAACATGCAGTATATTGCTCCCATTAGTTAGATCTCAAGTCATCTAGACATCACAGGCTAGCAGACCTCCTCAGAATGGAGCAGACAGGGGCTGGCCTGGTGTCTCAACAGGTAATAGTAATGGCTGCCACACTTGGCAATCTAAGTTTGTTTCCTAAGACTCACATCATTAAAGGAAAAGACAGAAATAAAGAAAGAAAGAAAGAAAGAAAGAAAGAAAGAAAGAAAGAAAGCAACTAAGGAAAATAAAAGAGGGAAAAAGAAAGAGCAAGACAAAAGAGGTTTTCTTCAGTTGGACTGCTTCAAAACGGGGATGTCCTAGGTCAATAATTCACACTGAATTGCTTTCTTTTAAATTTTTTCTTCTTAATTTTCTTCATTTATATTTCTAATTGGGTGCTTGTATTAGTCACCTTTCTGTCCTATGATAAAAACACTCTGATCAAAGCAACTTAAGAAAGAAAGAGTTCATTTGGCTTTATGGTTCCAGAAGAGTCTGTCATGGTAGGAAGCATGGTAGCAAGCAGCAGCCATAGGCAGGAACAGACAGCCGAGAGTTCATAGCCTTTACTGCAAGCACAAAGCAGATAAAACAAATTGATGTGTGGGTGGGGTTTAAAGCTTTCAAATTCCACCCCAGTGCCATACTTCCTCAAGCAAGGATGTGCCTCCTAGACCTTCTAAACCAGGGCAATCAGCTGGGGCCCACATGTAATAGGATGCCCTGATGCTGCTTGTATTTTAATGCTAAATACTGACTCAAGAACTGGTTGCCCCAGATAAGCAGATCCTCACGTACACCAAATGATGCTATGTAAAGCTTGCTCCTCTCTGATTTAACTGGTCAATTAAAGGCTAGAGTCTGTGATTGGACAATAGAGGAAGAAAGGTGGGGCTTGAAGATGGAGTGGGGGAATACAGGGAGGTAGAAAGATCGAGGAAAGAGGGAAGGGCATGCATGGGTGGGGGTGGAGCGGAGGTCACCATGAGAAGAGATAGATCATGAGCACGTGAGCAGGAAAAACATTAGAAACAACCAATTTATAACTATAGAGTCCAGCTTTACACCCTCTGTGTGAGCTCACAGAAACTGTCTGAGATTGTAGGATCCGATCAGCCCTATGTCCAGAAGGTCCCACTCACGAAAACACGGAGATGGAAATCGATGCAATAAGCAAGAGGTTTAATGATCCAGTACACTGGGGTGACCCTGTACTCGGGGCAGAGGCGACCCTGAAGAACAAAGGTCCACACCCTTTATACTGTTTCAGGGTATACGCTTTAGGTTACAGCATGAGTTGGTTATTTCTCATTGGTGGCGCCTATTACTTTTTTAATTCATTGGTGGCCACCTATTGTCCTTTGAATTCATTGGAGGCCCTTGGTGGGGTAATATCTTTGGCATGCTATTAACTGCTGAGCCATCTCTCCAGCCCCAGTATATGATTCATTTTCCAAGTTAACATCCTGGGTTGTCAACAAAAAGTTTGTCCTTGAAAAACGTTTTAGAGGGCCCAAGATGTAAATAGATGAGGATAAACTTTCCGTGTGGTTAGGGGTACAGCACTGTCAAAATAAAGAGTAATACACACTTGGTCTTTTAGCCTATGGTTTCCCGTCTTTCCTTCAGTGGAGTCCCTAACACTACGGTTCAAGTGGGGTTGGCCTCATCCAGGCACTCGACCCCACAGTTCTTCCTTGTCTTAGAGACTGGTCCAAGGGTATGTATGTGATCCTTACTGTTACAGTCTGTTTACTGTATAAGAAGTAATTCTCAGAGACAAAGCCAATCAAAGGGCTAGGCCGGTGGCTTGGTATGACTGCTCGATGCCCTGCGTCTGACGCTGTGCTGGATTTCATAAGCCAATCTATTAATCTTTTTTACTTTTTACAGCTCATTGGCATTTGGGCCACTTATTACTGAGAGATCCATGACTCACGTCAGAGGAGCAGGAAGCCTGCCTGCCAGCACTGCTTTCCATAAGATGTATTCATTCTCTGCAGGAAGCTCCAAGCGGCTCCTCTTATCTGCAAGTAAGATGACAGGCAGGAAGACAAGAGAAGAGGCTACAGCGGAAGCCACAGCAGTCTCCTGTGCCTTGTAGAGCTTGTTCTATTTGAGTTCCCATAAAAACCTCAGCACATATACAGCAGAGGACTCCCCAGGTTTGGGTTCAGTCAGAGAAGATGCACCTAACCCTCAAGAGACTGGAGGCCCCAGAAAGTTTAGAGATCTGGTGAGGTGGGTGGGGTGTGGACATCCTTGTGGAGACACAAGGGGTGGGGAGGTATGGGATGTGGAACTGTCTAGGGGTGGACTGAGAAGGGAATGAAATCAACTGTAAAAATAAATTCAAAACAAAACAAAATAACTCTCTTTGAGCCAGGCTTTTGATGCTATATGCCTTTAATCCCAGCACTTGGGAGGCAGAGGCAGGCAGGTCTCTGAGTTTGAGGCCAGCCTGCTCAACAGAGTGTGGGACAGCCAGGGATATATAGAGAAACCTTGTCTGGAAACCAAAACTAAAACTAAAACCTCTCTCTGTTACAGAGCAAAAGGAAGGCAAGGTGAGGTTTTTATTTTTCAGACTTCACAGATATTTCTAAAGCAGCTAACCTGAGCCTCGATACGGTACAGTACAGTGCTGGCCGTGCCTCGCAGGCGGTTAGGGTTGAAAGGAGAGACAGGTGACCCGTGTATCAAGGACTTTCAATAAAGCATGCCTGGGGGACTTCTAACCCGGTCTGGGTTACATGGAGTACCGCAGAGAAGAGAACGTGGCTCAAGGTCCTAAAGAATAGGCTTGCCCAAGTGACTGAGGGCTCAGCGAAGTGAACAAAGGCACCAAAGAATGGAACCAAAGAAGAGTGTGTTAGTGTTTTGAGGACTCCTGACTCCTTTGGTTTGGACTGGGGCTTGGTCTGAGAGGTGAAGGATAGAAGAGGTAGCTGGAAAAGCAGAGTAGCAAAGCAGGAAGACCCCCACCCCATTCACCAAGCAGTGGGGCCCAAACTTCCCCAGTGGTGCCTGGATGGTCCTGTTAGTGGAGGAGGCAAAATGCTTCCATGGGAATTTTAGATAAACCCCATGCTGGCACCTCAGAGAGTGAAATGGGCAAAAGTCCATTCAGGATGCTGTGGTAGAAGGACAGACAGGAGTTCAATAAATAAAGAAATAATAAAGAAATCGAATTCATTCAAAAAGGCCTCTGAAATGAAACTGAATTCAGGATCCCAAAAAATCCTAACATGTATGGTCCAATCATACTTAACAAAATGTAAAGATAAATCAGGGGAAGAATGGAAGCCAATGGCCACACCCGAAACAATGACTCAAGACCCCTACCTCACATATACACATACACACACATACATACACATACACACACACATACACATACACATACACACACACACATACACACACATACACATACACACACACAGACACACATACACACACACACACACACACACACACACACACACACACACACACACACACCACAGTATTATAAGGTGGATCATCACAGGTATGAAATAGGAGAGCTCAAATTATATAACAATTAAGAAAAAGAAACAGGAAGAAATCTCTGTGACCTTGGATTATGTGGTTGTTTAACTGGGACACTGAGACACAAAACAACAAAAGAAAACGCAGGTCTTCATCCAAATCAAAAATAATATGGGCCAGAGGAACCTATCAAGAAAGTGAGAAGACGGGCTGGAGAGATGGCTCGGTGGTTAAGAGCGCTGACTGCTCTTCCAAAGGTCCTGAGTTCAAATCCCAGCAACCACATGGTGGCTCATAACCATCTGTAATGAGATCTGATGCCCTTCCCTCTTCTGGTGCGTCTGAAGACAGCTACAGTGTACTTATAATAAATAAATAAATAAATAAATAAATAAATAAATAAATAAATAAATAAATATTAAAAAAAAGAAAGAAAGTGAGAAGACATTGGGTATAGTGGCAGATGCCTTTAACACCACTGCTTGGACAGAGGCAGGTGAGATCTCTGTGAGTTCAAGATGGTCTAGATAGCAAGTCCCAGGCCAGCCAAGGCTTCATGGTAAAACCCTGTCTCAAAAAGAAATAGGAGGAGCAGGAGGCAAAAGAAGGGGAGAAGAAATTAGAAAGAAGAGGAGGATAAATTAGAGAACGAAAGAAAATATTTGTTAATCACATATCTTACATCACCCATATGTTAATTGTATATGTCGGAGGGCATGGATGAGAGGGAGGTATGGGGAGCAGTTGGGGGTAGAGCCTTGGGCTCAAAGACATGTGGTCTGAGGCTTCCCCTCCCCAGACTTTTTTTTTTGCAGAATGCTGCATAATTCAGCCTTTGGATTCCAGCAAAGCCTGGGAGAATCAGTTCCACTGGACCTGAAAGTGAAAAATTTATCCAAATTGGTCTGAAATCTCTATGTGCAAATTTTTGGGGAACCATGCTCTTGCCCCTCCCCTCCTTCACTGAAACACAACTTCAGCAGATGAGCATGTCCACATAAGAGATTCAGGAACTGCCTAGCCCTGTCCCCGCCCCCTCCTTCTCATCCATGCGAGGTCTTGGTGGTTGGTGATGGTGATGGTGCTGGCAACAGTGGTGGTGAGGGCACAGCCTGCTCAGTTTAAATTACCTGCCATGGCTGCTTAGCTGTACCCCAGTGGCTGCCACCTTGACTATAGGATAAATAAGATTCACTGCCAGGCTGATTAAGGGCAGCCACACGACTACCAGCCATCTCTGTTATGGGAAACTCTTAGCTTCACTGCCACCTTAACTAAAGGGAGCCAAAGTCATTCAGTAACTTGCTGACATCCAAATCTAACTTCTCTGTCTTTTTAAGCTTTAGCTGTTTGGACAAACTAAACTATACATAAAACTACAATTGTCTATAATGATGCCATACAGTCAGTTCAGCAAAGTTGCCAGTTTCTCTATGAACTGCATCTATGGTTAAAATTTTTATTTTAACACTAGAAGATCTTCAATTAAAAAAAATCCTGACTTTTTGAGGCTCAGATCTAACAAGACTAGACTTTATTACCCACTGAATATGTTTTCAAGGTTACACCTTCAAAGAGTTATTAGAAACTCTTTGAAAAGTTTGTCTATTCCAATAAACTTTAGATAGATAAATGGTCCCCAGGCCTTTCAGAGACCTGCTTAATGTGGCATTTAAGATGCTTAAACTTCTCATGGCAGACAGAGACTCCCAAATCCTAGCAGTGACTTCACCAAGGTCCCAAAAAGATATGGGCACAACAACAAAGGACTTCCTCTAGACTATGGTATGCTAACCACTGAACAAGACTTGCCCGCTGCCAAGACTTGCCCAAACTGTAGACAAACAGGACACTGAACATGCCAGAAGGTTAGTCTTCCAAGTTCCTCCTCCATAGGAAGGGCTATCAGATTTGCTGGGCCAGTCAGCAAAGACTGATCCTACCCTGGGACCTGTGTCCCCAACGCAGCTGTGGAGACAACAGGAACCTGGGACAACTAAGGAGTGGACTTTGGACTAGTCTCTGTCATTTTAATTGATATATAGACATTTAGATAATAATTTATCCTTCTCAGGGGGGTTGTGGACTTGTTTGAGGGTCTAGGAAATTGTTTTAAGTTGGTAAATGCAGCTATGAAGGTTGGAGTATGTGAAAAACTTAAATGGTGATAGAAAGGTGATTTTAAGGTATCTAAAAGAAGTGAGAAATGTTTCTGATTTCTTCCACTCACTGTGCTCCTGTTGTATTGAGACCTCAAAGTTCCAAGCTTTAACATTTAACAGTGGTAATACTAACATATCTAAAATTTATCTCTTTTTGTAAACTTAAAACAATTCTTATAAGTTTCAGGGCATCGACTCGAATCCACCTCTCACAGGTCAAATGGCCTCCAGATAAGTACAGTCAATCAACAGCCTGTTCCCCTCTCTACCTGACTTTCCCTGGTTCTGGAACTCCCTTCCACCCCCCATCTAACTACGAAGGCCGTGGGCCTCAAAGTCCCAAATGTCCACCCAGCATACATACCTGTTCCACCATCCTGCCACGTTCAGGTGTTTCCTGCAACCAGAAGAGCTCTGAAGTGTCTACCTACAGATGCTCCCCCAAAGTCTCACAAGCTGCTTCAACTGGGTCTTTGACCCTAGCCCCAGATAGTCCTGCAGGGCTTGAACAGAAGCCTGCTGTTCTTCCCAAACCTGGCCAACATTCCAGCTTCTACCCCCTTCCCTCTGTCTCCCACCCCATGGCAGCTTCCCTGGCCTCCCTCCTTAGGACCAGTAAACCCACCCACCCAAGAGCGGCTTCCCAACAAACCTGCCTTTATAATCTGGCTTGAATTGAGTCATTTCACCAGCAGAGAGTAACTTATCACAAATAGCCAATAAGCACACGGAGAGACGCTTTGTATCACGAGACGCTTTGTATCACGGGACACTGTAGAAACGCAAGTGAAATTACTAGGGGAGACCACTTCCCACTCAGTAGAATGGCTAAAGTGAAAAGATCAACCACAGTAAGCATTGATGAAGACACAGAGAAAAAAGCTGGAATCTTCAGAATATTCCTTATGGGAATGTGTCAGTTGGTTAGCAGGTTCTTCTTACAGCTATGAGTGTTGTTACTTTTTATGGATGGGTGTTTTGCTTGCATGGATGTCTGTGCATCACAGGCTTGCCTGGTGCTCGTGCAGGTTGGAGGAGGGTGCCCGATCCTCTGGGACTGGAGTTATAGATGGTTGTGCTCCACTATTTAGGTGCTGGGAATTAACCTCAGCCCTATGGAAAGATAGAAAGCAAGTTTCCTTGCGCTCTGTGGGTACGCGCGCGCGCGCGTGCGTGCGAGGGTGCATGCGTGCGTGGGTGTGTGCACGCGTGCGTTCAGGTCTCCTGCACAGATGTGACTGGGAGCAAGCTTGTGTGGGATCCTGCGTAGCCTGTTGCCAGGCAGATGAGAACATCTTTTACTGTGTTTGGTTACCTGCCAAGTATGCCTAAAAGGAGGCTTGAACTCGGGTCTTTTTATTAGATCGCTCAAGTTTCTAGAGTAAATAGGTATTTGTTGGCACACGCTCAACACACGCAGGCCAATGTGTCCACCCAGGGCAGGCCTTCTTAGGCAACTTGCTCCAGAGCCTCCTGACCAGGAAACATGAAGCTGCACCTCGGTGTTCTGTGATGCCCTCAACTGCCTGGCTTCCAGGGAGTCTCAGTACCCACGCAGCACTGCCACGTGGCCCCTCAGTGTCTACCCGAGAACAGATAAAGATGCTCAACTCACTCAGCTCCATCGATGAGCTCCTCAAAGGCCCTTGACTGGAGGAGAAGATGAAGCTCTCCCAAGGCACTGTGCCAGAAAATTCAAAAAGGACACAGAGGGGAAACAGGCTTGGCTGAGTCTACAGATTTGAGTGATGGCGGGGAGGAGGGATTACGGATGAAGGACACACACCGTAATCAGAAGAAACAGGACCTTTCAGGGTTCAGACTTGAAGATCAGAAAACAGGAAGAGCTGGAGAGCAACATTAAGGAAACATTACCTTTTATTTACCTCTGTTTGATAAACCTCTCGCCTCTGCTCCCTGCCTTTGATTGTTTTGTCTGCCCATTTCCTGCTAAGAGTTGACAAAATAGCATTCCTGAGTGGGAAGATAAGGAGCGCCTATTTGCTGACTGACATCAGGGGATGCTGCTGGCTCATCCATTTCCTTGTTTAGTTGTTCAAAAGGCTCCAAATACCAATTAACTCGCTGGCTCGGAAATCTTTGATACCCTCAGATTTTCTGACATTTTGAAACTCTTGTTGGCTTTCTGATCGTGAACAAAGAGGTGCCAGTCTGCTTAGCATTTGACCTGTTTTCTTAAATGTTTTTATGTATTCAACGTTTTGTGCCTAATTATAGTTACACTCGTGAGCTAAAATTACCTTTGCTCCCTCTCATACAGCTCCAAAGTTAGGATTGAAGAAGAAAAAGGCCAAGAGATACAGTTAAAATATTTTTTCTATCTTGTTTTAAGTTTAGAAGTTCTACTGCAAGCATTTTTTCCCCTTAACCTTTTCATGGAACTTAGCAGAGTTTGGAAGATTCGATGAAGCAACCTACCATACACACACACACACACACACACATACACACACACACACACACACACACACACATATAATATTCAGGATATATATATATAACACATATTATATATAGCATATATTAATTATATATGTTTGGGATATATAGATATAATATTATATATTCAAGGTTATTTTTCTATATATATTTTACTTCCATATTTATATAATGTATATATATTCTGCTATATATCAGAATGGGAGTAAAAGGACAATTCAGGTGAGACAGATTTTAGAAGATTCTCTTACTTCACTCTGTGCATCCTTTGTGTTTCTCAAAGGTGAGTTCTGTTGTTATCGCAGTTAGTTAGTTTTTCTTCAGTGGAAGTCCTACCTGTGACTATGTGACACCTAAGGTGCCTTGAACCAGCTGTGGACAGAAGAGCAAGCTAACATCTTTAGATAAGGCAGATTCTGGGTTTAGAAACCCCCACCCCTTTGCGATTTATGTGTCATAATAAACACAAGCTGAATGCATTGGATTGGGGAGATTAAAAAACGTAAAGAGGGAAGCTAGCCTGCTGAGGTGCAAATCCTGGCTGTCCCATTTCTAACATGGGATCTTGGAAAAGTCACATTACTTCTGTGTCCTAAGATCTTCGCCTTTCAAGCAGAGAAGAGTAAGGCTGGCTCACTGCCGTCCTATAGATAAATGAGACCGCACTTTTAAGGATAGTACCTAACATGCCCTGGATTCTCCTAACACCGTAGGCTCTGGGAGAGTACTGATTACCTCCTGTAACAGTATACTGCACCAGACCCTCGGAGTGGAAAGAGTGCTAGGGCACATTCAAGTTCTCCAGAGCACAGCTTGCTTCTGTTTCCACAGTGGGATATCCAGAAAATTTGCGACTGAAGAATTTATAATATAAAATATTTATGAACATTTTTTAAAAATGTGATCAGATGTCAGCCCGGCCTATTCTTGAACTGTCTGCAGTAACATTTAAACAGGCAGCCGATATTGATAGCAATTGCATGTTTAGAGGGAAGTTCTGGGTGGGGTCTTGTGAGAAAAATCAGTCTTCCAGGGACAGGGACAGACAGGGTGAAGCTTATGTACAATGTGCACAGCCAAAGACACTGACCGTCTTACAAACTCTTCGAAAAGGATGCGATGGGAGTAGCCCTGCCTGCGGATGCTGACAGTCTCCAGGATCCCTGTGGAGCGAAGCTGGGCCAAGACTCTGTCTTGGGAGAATTGCAGGGCCTTGCGGTCGTCATTAGGCTTAATGCAACGGACGAAATGGGGCTGTCCAACCACCATTTTGGAGAGCAGATCCATCAGAGAATACTAGCAGGGAGAGAACAAGCATGAAGTGAGAAACAAGGTACCAGTCCCAGGGGCCTGCTGAGCAGCAGGGGGCTTCTGAAGCACTAGAGATTGTTGAGAAAGAACATGAAAGCAGTAACAGGGGGCGGCAAGGTAAGTTCACTTCACAAGGTTGAAATCACTCTTTAAACATTCAGGTGCTGAAGTAGTATCTCTACAGGACAGAAACCCCTTATGAACATGTTCTAGGTTATCCTGGAATCCCCTCTACTATCCAAAGGGATGACATACTATAATAACCAGCATGGGGTCATACTGCTTTATTCGCCTGAGAACCACCAGAAAGGTCACAACAAATCATACTGATAACATTGGTAATAAGGATGAGGGAGGGAGAGGGAGAAAAGGAAAGGAAGAGGAGGAGGAGGAAAAAGAGGAAGAGGAGGGGTAAAGAGGAGGAGGACTAGGAGGAGGACTAGGAAGAAGAGAGGAGGAGGACTAGGAAGAAGAGAGGAGGAGAAAACAAAGAGGAAAAGGAATAGGGAAAGATTATTAGAGGAAAGGATTATGATGGTCAACTATTACATCCCTTACAGAGAAGAAGAAACACATGAACAACAAGAAGGGTTCTTGTGGGACAGGGGTGTGTCCCTCAGGGTTGTCCATTATTAGAGTTCTCAGAGGCAGTTATAAACCACACAGAAAACAAGTTTCAATTTGCTGAAGCCACTCCTCGTAATGATCAGAAGTTATCTAACAGACCAAAGTATCTTGTTTTACTGCTCTAGCATTTGGAGACCAGTATTTTGAAGATACCGAACTGGTTGGCATGGTCATACTTCTCAAAACTATAAGCTAGAGACTTGTCCTCTGATAGGGATGCTGAGAATATTGAGGATGACATCACAACCATAGAGCCTCCAAGTCTCAAGGGGAAACACACACACACATGAAGGGACACATGCATGTGTACACATGCACCAACATATACTAGGAGGACAAGAACATGGTTGGTAAAGAGGACTAGACTAGGCTGAGGAGGATAAGGAAGAAAGGAAATCACAAATATCCAAGAGACATGCTGAGAGCTGCTTGCCAGAGACACTGTAAGGCACAAATGGCAGCATTTGTGGAGTCCTGGACTTCAAGGTCTGAGGCCCCCCCACCACTCATACTGTGAGCCCAGTTCACTCTGTCTATGAAACTCCGCCATCTTTGCTGGACTCTGATAGCTTTCTATTAAGAAACCTTCTTCTATCTCTGCTGCAGATTCCCAAGTCCTACTCTTTAGCTGGCCTTGTCTTTCAGCCCATGGTCCAGCTCCCCTAGCTCAAACCATACCGTCAAATACTTTTCTATGCCAACCCTGTCTTGCCATCTCATTCTCCATCCATGAGATCAGCTCCTGCTTTCTCCTAACAACAGCACCTCTACCATGAAACTACCCAAACTCTCTCTCCCAGGGCACATCATCTCTGAGGGGTCTCCAAATGCTGTTTCATAAGGATTAGTGCCAATTGGTGGAATGGCCCATGTGCCTTCTCTTTATCATACAAGTATTTATAGAACACTTCTATGTGTACTGTTCTTACACAATGGGAACATTTCTCTAGACAGAAACCGGGGTGGCAGAAATGAGAGCAATGCGACTCAGGCAAGTGGGTCGGTCAAACCCGTGAAAATAAAGCCAGTGCTTTTCTCAGTGTCCAAACTTGAAAGTACTTCCTAAACTTTATTAATTGCTATTGCTCGGTGGGAAAGTATTTCCCATCGCTTTTAAGCCAAGAAGCTGCTCCAAGACTCCCAGCACAGTCAACAAAATGGGCTGTGTGTGTGGTATTCTTTATCTGCAGCCTCCTCCTTTCTCCTAATCTTTCTTCCCTGTTTTCTGAAAGAAGGACTCACTGTGGAGGTCTGGCTGGACCCACTGTGGAGGTCTGGTTGGACTCACTGTGGAGGGCTGGCTGGACTCACTATGGAGGGCTGGCTGGCCTGGAACTTGGTATGTAGATTTGGTTACCCATCTTTTTCTTAACTGGTATTTGTGTCTGGCCCTAGTTCTGTGGACTCTGTCATCATCTGAACCTCACATGGTGTGCTGGCTTGAATGCAACTGTTTCCCATGGCTCACCTATTTGAATGCTTGGGCATTAGGGAGTGTCACTACTTGACAGGGATTAGGAGGTGTGGCCTTTTGGAGTAGGTGTGGTCTTGTTGGAGGAAGTGTGTCACACAGGGTGGGCTTTGGGATTTCAAATGCTCAAGCCAGGCCCAGTGTCTTTCTTTTCTTGCTGCCTGCTGTTTCAGATATAGAACTCACAGCTATTTTCCAGCACCATGTCTGCCTCCTTGCCACCATGTTTTCTGCGTTGATGAAAATGGACTAAATTATAAGCAAGCTCCAATGAAATGTTTTCCTTTATGAGTTGCCATGGCCATGGTGTCTGTTCACAGCAATAGTACATTGAGTAAGACATATGGGAAGGTTAGGCTTCTGGAAACAGGTAGAACACAGAAAAGGTAGCCTTCGTACCCGGAAGTAAGAAGCCATGGTTTGTCTCTTCATGTTGGTGGTTTCTTCTGGATGTCGAATCACCTCCAGGGTGTCTACCTGGAGCCAGAGAAAGAGGGAGGTGGTTTGAGGGTATGGACAGTTCATTCATTTTTCAAAACCCGAAGGTCTATTTAGTCAATAACCTCAGGAAATGAAGTATTTAGGACATTACTAGGTATACTATGAGGAGAATTATGAAAGATATTTAGAAAAAAGAGGAGTCAGGGGAGGAGTCAGGGGAGGAGTCAGGGGAGGAGTCAGGGGAGGAGAAAGAGGAGGAGTCAGGGGAGGAGAAGGGGGAGGAGGAGAAGGGGGAGGAGGAGAAGGGGGAGGAGGGAAAGGAGGAGGAGAGACTTACAACATTCCAGGAAACTGGACAAAGGCCTGTGAAGCTGTTCCATTTTAAAGTCATTTGTCATTCTGATAAAAACATGAGGAAGAAGCTACTTTTGGGCTGAGGGGTTTATTTTGACATCTGGTTTTGATGACTCTAAGTCCTCAAAAGCTTTAGGTAGTTGGGCATAGTGATGCATATTCATAAACAAACTCTCAGGATCCGGAGGCAGGGGGATGATGAGTTAGAGGCTAGCCAGGGCTACCTAGGGAGACAGAGCCTTAAGACAATGAAAAGAGCCTCCTAGAGCCTCCTGTACAGCTGGCGGGTGTGACTGGGTGGAGAAGCACCAGGCTGTGCGGCTTTGCCTTTCCTGGGCTGCACTTTGGGTGGTAGCGGTTCACCCACAGGCTGCTCAGTGAGGGTCCGCCTGCCGATGGATTTTTTTTTCCCTATTTAAAAAAAAAAAAAAGGAAAGGAAAGGAAAGATGTGTTTTGAAGGAAGGCTGAGCTTAAACACATGAAGAAAAGGAAAAGAATGACATTGACCTCCCCACTCCCATCCACTGGCAAAGAGAGAGCCCACCCTCCGACAGAAGGCTCTCCACTACAGAGCCCCGTCTTGTGCCAGTGAAGAGAGGGCTCAGGCCTGGTAAGAGTTGGGGCAAACTAACCAGGTCCAAAGGGAAGACCCTAGCTAGGGTCAACCTTTGACTCAATGGTCAATTTGGAGAATTTTCTTCAACACTTAATCTTAATTTTTTCCTTCATTCTTTACCTCATCTACACAACTGTAGATTTCTCCACCTCTGCCATTTACTCATCACTCCTCTCCCAGTCCATGTAATGGGGATACAGAGCCTCATTTGACTGTGTATTTTCTGGCTTTTGTTTTATCCTTTCTAGAAAATGTCTCTTTTCTACTGCTACAGGTAAGGCACATTTTCTCTATCATCATCTACCTATTTATTATCTGTCATCTATCTATCTATCTATCTATCTATCTATCTATCTATCTACCTACCTACCGACCTACCTACTTATTTATCATCTACCTACTTATCTGTCACCTATCACCTGTCAATCTAGCATCTATCCACCTATTATCTATCATCAATCTATCATCTACCATCATCACTATTATCTGTCTGTCCATCTGTCTGTCTGTCTGTCTGTCTGTCTATCTATCTATCTATCTATCTATCTATCTATCTATCTATCTATCTATCTATCCATCTATCTATCTATCTATCCAAGATGTCTTTTCTCTTGGCATGAGTGCCTTTTTGGACCTAGTGTTAAGCTTTATGCCTAGGTATTCTGGTAACAGTTCAGAATGGGTGGGCTTAAGCAATCCAATCGTCTCATCTCAGCCTCCTGACCAATAGGGTCTACCTGCCATCTGGTGCAACATTGTTTAAAGAAATAATACTATTTTGAAGTTCACTAAAACCAATCAACTACAGCAAAATGGAAAACTACAGAGTAAAACACCAACTCATATTCAAAAGCTCTAAGGTTGCTCTGGGCAGGAGGGGGTTCCGAGTGAGTACAAACCTATCTGACCACCCAACATCTGGATTTCCACAAAGTTGCAGAGTGAAAGTCTGTTCTTCATTACCCACGCTGTGGGAATGCTATCACCTGTCTGTAGTCCACTGCCTACATCCTTGGTGCTACAGTTTACCAAGAAGTGAAAAGCGCCCCCACTGGGATCATCTCCACTTTAAGAACTTCAATAACGTAAGTGAGCAGGAGCTGTGTGAGCTCTCTTTCTGCTGACATGGCTATCCTGTGTGATTCCTTGTGTGTGGTGCTAGCTCAGAGTCCTCATGTGTAACGTACCTCCTTGGGTCACAGACTCTGGTCCCCTACTACTGAGCAGACTTCCATACTCTTGTAGACCCCATCACAGAATCTTAGATGGCTGCCAAAACTCAAAGCAAATACCAAGTGTACATGATACATGGGCTCACTCTCCCCAGGCTGTCACAGAATTGTCAAAATGACACTCTGGTGCAAGGACAGTTTTTATTCCACTATCATATGGAAAAGTTAACGCTCATAGACTTTTAGATAAGTGGTCCAGTCACGCAGCCAGTGTATGCGGTGCCTAGGGCTGAAACCAGATCCGTTCTCTGAGCCTTCCTTCTTGTCTCTCTGCACAGCTCTCTGTGTGCTTTCATATATCTTACGAAATGGAAGAAGTCTGAAAGTATGGCATAATCACAAAGATTTGCCTCATCCGTCAACCGGATTTACTCTCCCATAAAGACGGGGACTCTAAACAATCCTACCAACCAGCCAGAGCTCGGCAGTAAAGGAGAAGCTGAAGAATTTTCTCCTCGTCTGCGTAAGTGCCCACCATCTGCATCCTAAAACCTCAGAAGTGCCTCTAATCATCTTCCTGACAAGGCTCTCTGTCAGGAACTTTTCCTATCAAGTGATGGATATAGGCAGCTCTTAGGGAGAAAAGGCCCTATAGCACCCCACTGCCCCTCTCAGAAGGCTCTGTGGCCTGCCTCTGTAATAGCCTATGCAAACTAGTGCATCCAGGGTTAAAGGATGCACACACACACACACACACACACACACACACACACACACACACACCCCACATCTGTTCAAACAGCAGAAGCAGGAAAGCCTCTCTAGCCTTTTGTTTTTCTTCTATGAACCATTTCATAAAGCCTGGACAAGTCACTCCCTCTGACATCCCTACCCCCTTGAAGGTATGCAGATGCCTTAGCTTACATTACAAGGAAGGAGGCTGCACAAGCCACCAAGAAGGATCTGAACTAACAAGGCTTGCTACATTTTGTCCTCTGAGTATCTCTGCCTGGCCGATTAGACACAGTTTCCTTGTGCTGCTGGTTCCTCATTTCCCATGGCCCAAGTCTGTCCAGGAGCTTTGTGATAGGTAACAAGCACACAGTAATCTTTTTACATCCTACCAAGTCCAGCTTCATCCAGGGCCCTGTGTCCCCTCAGATGAAGCAGACCTCAAATGATAACTTTTCCGTCTTGCTTTGCTTTTTGAGGAAGTCTTACTAGCACAGGCCGGTCTTGAATGCAAACTGGCCCTGTGTGTGGCTTTGGGGCTAGGGTGACAGTTCAGGGCTGGTTACAGGTGTGGGCCCCGTGCTTGTCTGTGTGGTGTTGCTTGTTTTATTATTACTGTTGTTGTTTGTAAATCTGAATGCCTTACTCAGAACTTTCAGCTCATCAGCTTTCAAAGAACAAGCAAATTCCAGTCCTGTGTACTGATCGAGTATATGCTTTTAAATGTAGACCACACACTGGACAGCACGCCTCTCAGGTGGGCAGCACTGGACAATACTGTATGGAGCAGGGAGGGAGATAGCACCAGGCTGGACTGTAAGTTTGAAGGGCAGAGCACAGGTCTCAGCAGGACTCCGAAATTTAGAAATCAAGTGTAAGAAAGAAAAGAGATCTGGACAACAGGGAATCTTTTTGTGTTATGATCTCATTTAGAATTTTGTGGAAACCAATAACTACAAAAAGAAAAAAGAAAAGAAACCCCCAAACACAGAGATACTACAAACCATCATAATGTGCAGATTCCAGGTTGTCGAGTCGCCTGCCTGCTAAAATTTATCTGAAGCCACATGTCGACCACCAATGCTTTTTCCTGGTCATTCACAGAATGTGTATAATAGGAAAACAGGAGTTCGCTGGTGCCCAACTTTCTGATTAGAGTCAGAGTCACAGCCAGCCCTTCTGGGTCAGCTCTCCTACCACACACACGGGTCTACTCTCAAGGTCTACTGAAATGCTTCTGGTTTTGCATTTACATGTGCATTATAGGTAAGTTTTCAGTCTTGGGGGCCCCCAAGTGTAATGTTGAAGTGCTGTATAGTGTTTCTAAACACAAGAAGAGGGTGATGAACCCCGGGCAGGTGTGTGCTAACAAGCGTCCCTCAGGAATTACAGTGAAATTGTGACTTTAGTGGCACGAATGCTCTGAGTGAAATATGATTTTTATAAAAACACTGTACAGGATCAATTGTAAGCTGTGCGTGTCTGCATGTGTATGTGAGCGTGTGTGTGCCTGTGAGCGTGTGTGTGTGTGCCCACTGTCTGTGAGTGTGCCCATTGTCTGTGAGTGTGTCTACTGTCTGTGAGTGTGTCTACTGTCTGTGAGTGTGCCCACTGTCTGTGAGTGTGCCCACTGTCTGTGAGTGTGTCTACTGTCTGTGAGTGTGTCTACTGTCTGTGAGTGTGTCTACTGTCTGTGAGTGTGTCTACTGTCTGTGAGTGTGTCTACTGTCTGTGAGTGTGCCCACTGTCTGTGAGTGTGTCTACTGTCTGTGAGTGTATTTATGAGAGAGAGAGAGAGAGAGAGAGAGAGAGAGAGAGAGAGAGTGTGTGTGTGAGAGAGAGAGACTAGGTCTCTCTTCAAACAAAATCATGTAAACTGAGGGTTAGGTTGGCTCTGACCAGACTCTTGCTCGAACCTAACCATGCGTTACCCTCTGGGGGCAGTGATTCAGCACTGCTGTTTGCAGTGACATTATCATACATACAAAATTACAGATCATGTTTTGTTTTGTTTTTACAAATAATGAGAATCAGCTGCAGTTAACATAAGCCACATTCTTATGCAAGATCAAGAAATTCTTAGGCACATTTACTCTCTTATACCACATCTCTCTCATGGGCCCATATAGCCATGGTAAATAGTTCTGATATCTTGCCACAAAGAAACAACATTAGGGGATTCAAATAGGTCATAGTAGCAACATGGGCATAAAAGTTATTGTTAGATAAAATCTTTAGAGTCCTGCTATGTGCAAGTAACTCTTTTATTCTCAAGAAAGTATGAGTATATGCATTTGTATCAGCTCTGGGGTAATAGTCAATGGAATTATATGTGATCAAATTTGTTTTATTTTATTAAGTAAGTTAATATGTTGTATAAATAAAAAGTAAGAAAATTCAGAGGTGGGAACTACTTATTACCCTCACCATTAAGGTAATTGGGTTTCAGTTAGGGTATGGTTTTATTCTCGTCCTTGAAGGATGCACTGAAGAGATACCTGAAGTCGTGGGCTTCGTCAGACTCCTTTTCCTATGCACACATTTGTATGAGGAAGTTTAATTTGTGAGTGAGGCACAGTAAGAGACGAGCAACAATAACACAGTTATCATCTCTAAATGGTACTGGACTAACGGTCTTAGGAAGCTTATGGTTTTCCCCCCATATAAAAATTGCCAGCATCTCATGTTTGAAAGACAACATCAGGTATAAAAAAGAGCACTGTGTTGTCACAGGTAACCCAACAACTGAGATGGCTACTAGAGGACTAGCGGGTGGATAGACTCACAACATGGATTCACCTCGTGAAAGGATGATTCTTATCTCGTCAGAGCCCAGAGAGAGAGAGAGAGAGAGAGAGAGAGAGAGAGAGAGCATGAGTTCGTGCTGTCCTTAGGCAAGAGCACATGCAAAACTTACCAGTTACTTTTTTGCCTGACTTTTTATTTAATACTTTTGAATTTGAATCATGATTGACCGCTGGTGGCTAAAGCCACAGAAAACCAAACCACAGACAAATGGGGAATGCTGTCTCCACTGCAGACGTCAGTCAGGTGCTCCTTGCGGTCCTGTTTAAGCATCAGTTAGGAGGGCCAAACAGCTGGATACTACTTTATGGTTGGATATTTATGAAGCCTTCTAACATGGCTACCTCATAACTCATTTTTAGAGGACAGGAGATGGTTTGGTAGGGTTTTGTTGTTGTTGTTTTGTTTGTTTTTGCTTTTTTCTCCTTGCTGATAGTGTCTGGCCTCACCTTCTGCAAGGTGGCGTTCGTCTCACAGGAAATCGACTCTGTGCAGACGTCATCATCCTCTACAGTAGGTATTTTTTTTTCTGACTATCAGGATTGTAAGGATTCCATGATTCAAATTGCTTAAACTTCCCCTTGTTCCCCAAACACCGCAGGCCACTTTTGCAGCCTACACGGGCAGTGGCAGAGGGAGAGAAGCCTGTGGCTTGCTCTGGCGTTAGCACCCACTCTCAGCCCCATCAATGGCACAAATGAACCGCTCACCTTAGCCCTCCCAGCACTGAAATGTGGAGGCAAAGATCTCGAGGAGGCTGTGATCCTAGCTCTCGTTTGTGCCAAATTACCTGAGCAGAAAAGACAAAAAAGAAAGGAAAGCCTTAAATTAAAGGGAAAGTTGAGAGGCCAAGTTACAGATCATCTTTCTTTTTATGTCCTTATGTTTTTCTGGCAGAAGGAAAGAACTGATGGCCACAAGTTGTCCTTAGACCTCCACATGCACACCAAGGTATTGCTGTGCCTACACACACACACACACACACACACACACACACACACACACACACACACCAAAGCTTAAAGAGTTAATTCGAGTGGTTGGATATTGAAGACTTAAATATAAGACTTGAAACTATAGAATTCCCATAAGAAAAGTTTCAAAGCCTTTGGTCTTGACAATGGGTATGACCTAATGACACAAGTTGAGTGTGCCTGCATATAAAAATACAAACTCCAAATGTTTCAAGAAGCAGAAACTTTGAGCACTGTTGGGAACCACAAGCAGAACCACCTACCCCACCTTGAACTTTGTTCCATGCACAAAACTATACCTGGGATTGAGCCCAGGGCCTCTCATGCTGGGAGTCAGTTCTTTAGCTCTGCCTCTGAGCTACGGACATCCCAGCTACATAACACAAAACTCACTACATATATGGTGTAAGTAGGACTGGGTGAAACTCAAAGACCAGTTGGATTTGATCCCTAGCATCCCATATCACACACACATACAGCATATGTATATAGTATATAATATTAGATAATTATATATAATAATATTGTATTATATATGTAATTATATATAATATCTTATATAAAGAATGTGTGTGATGCTGATATATATACATATATATATGTATATATATATACACACACATATCTCCAACACTTAGCATGTACAAAGCCCTGGGCTCAATCTCTAGTATAATAATAGTATAGGTTTGTGCATAGAACAATATATATATTATTTTAGTATAACATATAATACATACATGTATATATTATATAATGTTAGGTAATTATATATAATATAATATTATAATTATATGTATAATATATTATATGGAGAGTATGGTATGTGTATATGTGTATGATGTGGGGATCAAACGTGTTTGATACATAGTATGTGAGGTGTAGACATATATGTGTGTGTATATAACATATATGCACATAAATGTGTATATATATACATAACCTGTACCATGAGTTTAATGTGTGTGTATGTATAAATATATGTACACTAATACTGTACACATATATGCATATGGTTGAAATTGCCTTCAGGTACTTGCATACATATATGTGGAACCTAAATCTTGTGTTTAGACTTAGTCACATTTCCCAGACAGCTCATTATGCAGATGCGAATATTCTCAAACCTAAATCTAAAATTTTGAAAATCCTAAATCTGCAAGGCTTCTGTTCCCAAGCACATGGACAAGTGACCATCAGATTCACTACTGTCATTTACGGTGAACAACTCATGTAGGACTTAAAACACAGCACAGAGGATGAGAGATCTCCCTGCCCCCCTCTGGGAGCGAGCATCCTAGCATCCTTAGTGAAAGGCAGATGTGTGGGCCAGCTCCTGAGGAGGTTCACTCCTGTGGCTCACCCCCACTCTCTCCCCTTCCCGATTTACCCTCAGCCCTTGCTTCACCAACCCCGGCGTGTGAAGACGGTTTGCATTTTTACTTCCGGAGCTATTTTGTGCAACAGAATGAAGACTTGTCAATGAAAGGAAAGGCCAGTGTGTGCTTATGCGAGATGCTCAAGATTTCAAAGTTTTAGCAAGTCTAGCACAGAGATGTCCAAATGTTTTCTCTGGTGATATCTTCAGAGGCTAAACTGTGATTAATAGCCTGCAAGGAACCCTTTGAAGGAGGATTGGTGACATCAAAGTCGTAATCCAGGGGTGGCAGGAGCTTTATAAGGAGTGGGAAGCATTTTAACACATTTCAAAGGATTTACAGCACAAATAAACAATAGATCCCAGCCCTGCCACACACACCTTCCAGAAATGTAACCTGTGAGATCTTTCCATTTTCATTTATATGTAAATACAGTGTTCACAATGCTTTCAGGTGTTAAGCATCCTCAGTGCTTCACCCGGGACAGCATCTTCACCCGGGACAGCATATTCACCAGGGACATCTCTCCTGGCCCAGAGTCTCTTCCTGTGCTTCTGGGAAACCGATTACCAAAGTGTTTCCTGGATTGGGTGAGATCCTTGAGTAGAGGCAGCAATCCAGGGGAGATCCTATGCAGGAGCCGGAAAAGGGCCTACAGGCTCCCACCTCATTCTCCTGCTTCCAGCCTTTAAGTTAGGAAGGGACGGGTGGTCTGAAGACCGAGGTGGAACCTTAAAAGGTGGTCATTTCCTGCCTTCTGAGGACTTTAACCTTCGGTTACCTCATAAGAATTGTCCCAAATGCATGGTCGCTGGTTGCTGCAATTCTGCCGACTTCAGTGCCCTCTGCTGCCCGCCGGGCCATCTGAGCTTGCTGCAGAGCACTGGCAGCTCAGTGAAAAGCACACCTTCCTGTCTGTCTGTGTCTGTCTGTCTATCCTACCAAAGCCTGTGCTGGTCCTGTCTCTGGTGCAGCTTTGTTTGAGGGAGTTAATTAATGGTGCATGCTCCCTGGGAGGTACTGTCGATTCTTTCACTGAAAGTGTCAGCAAAGGGAGAGAGAGAGACAGAGAGAGAGAGAGAGAGAGAGAGAGAGAGAGAGAGAGAGAGAGAGAGAGAGATCATTCTACACACCCCACTTCCACATCTGCCTGGCCTGTTATTGGATGATCCTTACCCAATCCTAATGGAGGGCTTCATTTGGAAAGACCTACCAGATTCAAACTTAATTTCTCAACTAATTCTGACCCTGGCTTCCTTCCTCCAAAGCTTTGGCCTTCCTTGCTGTCCAGAACCATCCTTTGTTCTGACAATGTGTGGGGAGCTGGCACCAGGGCAGACCTGTGCCTCTGTGAGGGTTGCAGTGACTCAAATCTACTCACTGGAGTTTCTAACTCGGTGGCTAATGTAAGGAGCTAAATTCAGTGGCTGAGTGAAACATATTGTAATATTTTATATGTTAAAGGGCACGTAGAACATCTTTCTATAACCATCTAAATCTGTAACAAGGACTAGTTGTAGATTGGATACATGAAGGAAATTTAAAATAGCCACAGAATTTGGATAAAAGGAGCCCAAGGCACAGAGAATGTACACCATTAGATTTTTGTCCTTGGTGTTTTTTTTTTCTTTCTCCCCTGGCATTTATCTATGATTTTAGGTGTTGATATCAATAAATAGGCAGAGTGGGTGGACAAGTTTAGACACTGCTAAATCTCTCATGAAAGGAGACTGGATGATTATTTGGAAAGAAAAGTCATCATTCTGTGGAGTAAAGGAATAGAGAAGAAGTAAGAAACCAGCCTGTCGTACATCTGCTCAACTGAAAGAAAGGTATAAACTCCTGCGGCAAGATGGGAGGTGGAGACAGAAGAGCCATCTGGAATCTCTGAGGCCATGTAGTTTGCAGGTTATAGCATGGCAGAGGTGGGAGAGGCTGCCTCACCACGAGGGGCGGGAGAGTCTGGGTTCATAAGAGCCGCCCCCTGACTCCCATGCACATACCACAGTGACCCCAGTCTGGCACACATTCACCAAACGTGCACAGCAGTGGACGGATGAACTGGAAATACCCAGATACCACACTCACTAATCTGACCATACAACTTTACCTTTATGATACCTGTGAAAAATTCAGAACCCTAAAAAACAGCTTTCCTGGTTTTGTACCGCTTTAACATAACATTTCTCTTCAGATTTATTTATTTTATGTGTATCAATGTTTAGGCTGCTCGAATGGGTGTTCACCATATGCACACCTGGTGGTGTTCTCAGAGGGTCAGAAGAGGACATCAGATCCCTTCAAACTGGAGCTCTGCATGGTGTGAGCCATCATTTCGGTGCTGGGAACCAAACCCAGGTAGGTCCTCACCAAGTGCATTTAACCATCACTCCAGCCCTTGTATTGTCTTTTAATTGTCTGACATTTTAAAGGATTTTTGTATAATTCATAACTCTAGACTATGGGCTTAAAGGAACCCAAACCCAAGCTTTCTCTGATGTCCCAGACAGCTCGAAATAGATCTGTCATTTAATAATGTCCAAGTTATTCTCACTTCTATAAACTTAGGATGTAATTAATTACTGAGGGTACAATTAAGGAGGAGAGGAAGAGGAGGAGAAGGAAGAGGAGGAAGGTGAGGCAGCAGCTACAGAGAACAAAGGCCAGCAGAGATTGTCTACCTGACAAGCATTGTAATTCAATGCTAACTAAAGCTTGTCAATACACTCCAAGTCCTCTTGGGTCAAGGCAGATACGCTACCTTATACTAATATTAATCTCTAGGGATGCATAAATGATTCCATTTCTTTTAGATGTCTTTTAGAAACAACCACTGGGTTTTTATTTCTGTTCCTCTCCATTAATTTGAATTTTTTCAGTACCTGGTATAACACTTATAAATTAGGGCTGGAGAGATGGCTCGACAGTTCAGAGCACTGTCTGCTGTCCCAGATGATCTGGGTTCAACTCGCAGTACCCACATGGCAGCTCACAACTGTCTGTAGCTCCAGTTCCAGGGGATCCGGCAACCTCGTACAGATACACATGCAGACAAAGCACCAACACACATGTCGTCAAAGCCAAAAACATTCCTTAGTGATGGCACATTGAAAACTGCCCAGGCAGCTCACTAAAACATGGTGCCTCTGACTCCCCTTGGCTTCTAAGACAAGCATTTAGGGCAAGCATTGGCTTTTGTTCTATACCCAGCGTTTAGCTCTATATGCCTGTCTCATAACGAACAGTAAACGTGTATGAATGCACGCAGGAATGAATTGTATAGCGCTGAATTTTATTTACGAGGCCCCTTAAGACCTCAGAGCCCACAGCTCATCTCTCTTCCTTCCGAATGTCTTGAGCTCTTTGCTGGTCTCTGGTCCTGCCATCCTCTTTTTGTATTACAGATCCTTTGCTTGGGCTGTGCGATGCTTGCATTGCAGAGAGGCTGTGGTTAAAAATGTGACGTCCAGGGTCAAACTGCCTGGGGCTTGTCTCAGACCTGCCACTTGTGAAGAAGGCCTGAGCCAGTTGCATGCCTTTACTCCCGGGATTTTATCATCTGGAGAGCTGGACAGATGTTTGCTGTGCCTGGGGAAGAACGTGGTCCTGTTCAGTTTATAGTTAACGGAGTTGAAATTACAGCAGAGGTGCATGCAAGTGTCGTTGGCAGCACAGAGATCGATGGCAGCCGCGGGAGACCTCTGGGGTTCTGGTTGGTCAAGTGCTGGTTGAAGCTAAATGTGGCTACGTCATCATTTCTCCGTCTTACACTCTGAGAGTGATGAAAACGCTATCAATTAAAGCTTCTGGCTGAGTAGAGTTTGATGGAAGATCCATTTTTTTCCCTATTGCTTGGGGTCATTAATGTTGGGCTGGACAATTAATTAGGAAATAAGGATTAAATGAATTGAGGACTTAAGGGTCGAGGGCTTACATTATTCTTTCCATTTGTCTTTTGAAGATATACCTTTTAAAAGCTAGAAATCATAAACTACCAACCACACACAGAATTTATAGTATTGTTTAACGCCACTTTGCTTTAAAATTTCTGGGGAATAAGGAAATAACTGGAAATCAGATTATTTTCCTCCACTTAACTACTAATATTTACTGAGTATTTACTATCTTGTAGATATGAGGCTAAGGGTCTAAAATTAATTATTTAATACAACGAGACCACAGTGCAGCTCGTCAGTCCACAAAGAAGGAAACCAAGACAAAAGGTGCTAACGCTTCCTGCTCAAGGTCAGAGTCCTGAGCAGCAATTACCAGACAGCTCCCCCCATTTCAATTCAACCCTGGTTGTATCCAGTATTTTGATATTATAGGCAAACCACTGAATGGCTGATGGAGTTGTTGGAACTGATCGCACCCCATAGATGATCTGAATTAGGGGTGGGCCACTTCCAGACCAAGTCAGATCAGCCAAATGCAGATCCCAATGATTACCCAGAAATCAGTTGGCATGGTTGAGCTAAACCTTATCAACTGGGAAATAGTTCATCTGGTTTCTTTATAATTTGAACTACCCCCGTGGGATGTGAAGAAGAGAAGCCATTCTACTAATACTGGATCTTAAAATCTCAGTGGTCCTCTCGCCCATCCTCCTATCCTCCAGTTCAGCTGAGCAACATTTAATTTCATTTAGGAAAGTCTCACATATGCAAGCCAGTAGAGTTCATAATTGTTACTTTGTTACTCCGCACAGCTGGGGTTTACAGCTTTGCTTTGCACACACTGGCACCAAAGCAAAATGATTAACTTTATATGTATCTAACATATGGACCAGACTGCGAGAAGATGGTCTTGGGTTCTGAAGGGAAAGAATACAGATTCTATGCACACGACCCAGATTCCTGAGTGGGGGTAGGAGAAGCATGAAGTTTTGATCCGTATCTAAGTACAGAGAATAAAATTCTAATGGCTTTGTTTCTGGTTTACCATCTTTAAGGAGCCTAAGGTTAGCTTTTAGGAAGGTGGGGGGAAGTGAGCTGAAAGCCACACTGTAAAGAGATTTTATAGTGGAATATATTAATAAACTATAGGGCCATGGGACCTTTTCTCCAGTGCAAGCTATGAAAATATGAAATAAATAGGAAAATAAAAGAGGAGTCTTACATTTTAAGCAGGAACATTTTTCTTTTTTAGTCTTTGAGACTACTGGCAGAGAAAGATGGAAATAACTTTTTCATATATTTCTGACCATTTTAAAAATCAGAGGTGCTATATTTAATGGTTCTTGACAGAACCATTAAATAAATAAAATAACCCTACATTGAACCACCACTTAAATACAAAGGTGCTTTCCTAATAGATTTCAGAGCAAGACAGAGAATATTCATAAGAGAGTGGACGGGTGAAGCTGGCTTATGATACTAAGTTTTCTAGTATCAGGGCCCTTTTTGTAACTCATTATTAATACTTGTTTTAGGTTTTCCTTATGTCTGGTTGGTTGCTTAGTTTTAGGTTTTGTTTTGTTTGTTTGTGTTTTTGTTGTTGTTGTTTTTTAAAGACAGGGTTTCTCTGTGCAGCCATGTTGGTCATAGAACTTGCTCTATAGACCTGGTTGGCCTTGAACTCATAGAGCTCCTCTTGCCTCTGCCTCCTGAGTACTGGGTTCAAAGGTGTGTGCCACCACACTGAGCTTCGTTTTAGGGGTTTTGTTTGGTTTTGTTTGTTGTTTGTTTGTTTCTCTCCTATGATGGGGCAGCATTGGAAACCTCTCTAGTACTAGGAACTCCAGAGGAACTCTGGAAGATGGATTACAGCTCCATACTGGCAGAGAGTCCTAGATGAGGAAGGCAGGGAAGAAAGGCTGGAGGTCCGCAGTGCCTCAGAGGGACCCACAGAGCTTCTACCCTTTAAATGCTTTCAACAAAAATATCTTACAACCCATAAGATCCATCTAGGTATTTCTGTAGTAAAGATGGCTGTGGGACTTTCATAATCAACATTCTACACATTTTTTGATTATGAAAATCTCTTACTTGGAGCTGGCAAGACAGATCAGTCCCTAAAGGGGACCCGCATAAAAAGCCAGTGAGCCGGTATACACCTATGATCCCAACACCGGAGAACTGGGGGCAAGAAAGGTCCCACAGCTTCTGAAGGGACCATTCTAGCTGAATTGGTAGTAAGGTCAAAGTTCAGGGAAAGACACTGTCTCAAAAACTAAGGAGGAAGCAAGGCATGGCGGCATACACTAGGGAGGAAGAGGCAGGACAGCCTGGGTTACACAGAGAAACCTTTTCTTAAAAATCAGAACCATCCAACTAAACAAACGTGGGGAAGCCATTGAGATCGAGAAAGATGCTCAATGTTGACCTCTGGCTTTCACATACAGGAACACACATGCATCCATTCCAGCACATGCACATGCATGTGTACCTGCATACACGGAGAACATATATGCACATACATGAGTGTGCACACATACCACGCAGAGGCACACACAGGCACACACACTCCCTTCATTCATTCATCTTGAATTCCTTCAGATCTCGTAATTCCTTTATTTCATGAAGCTTTGAAAAGCCCCATTTCATACTGGAAATCCTAGACATGTCTATGTGGGAAGAAAGCCATAGGAATGTTACACTTTTCTGGAACTCTGTAAAACAGTAATTTCTGTAACACATTGGGAGATGGTTGGAAATCAGTATATTAAATATATATCACACATATAAATATATTATATATAAATCATATATATGTATATACACACACACATATATATGACAAACAAACAAAACAAGGGTCCTATAAAACAACTCAGTGGTTAAAGGCATTTGCTGGTCTTTTAGTGTTTAATCCCCAGCACCCACAATGGACAGTTCATAACTACCTGTGAGTCCAGCTCCAGGGGATTTGACACCCTCCTTCTGACCTCTAGAGGCACCTGCCCACACATGGTATACTCTCATAGACATGCATATATAATTTAAAACATAAATACATTTAGAAAGAAGAGGATCCACAGCACCATTCTGTCCTATCACCTGGCATTTTCTTCTGGAGAACTGCTGCGATCCTGACCTGTCTGCATTTCTTTCTGGGAGCAAGTCTGAGGTGCGTCTGTGGCAGGGCAATAATTCTCCACAGCCATGCCAGTCACACAGCGGTCACTGAGCACGTAAAATGTGTCTGGCCTTAGCTGAGATGTGCCCTACCAAAGGTAAAATATCATTTTATGCTGATTATATTTTAAATAATTTTTCATCTATGAATTAAAAATATGATTGAAATTAATTTTATGTATTTCTTTTTGCTTTTTAACATGCTCCATTCTTCTCTAAGAAAAGCCAACAGACATTTCAAACCACTGGCACCTAAGTTGGCACATGGACTAGAGATTGGTAGGGGTTCCTTCTAACTGAAACTTTACTTGGCGCTGAGAAGAAGCTGGGGTCAGATACTGGTTCAGGGGGTCTTCAGCCAACTGGCTGCTTTCCAAACCTAGCTGATAGAGTGGGAGAGACTGCGTACAGAATTTTAAGAGGAAAGAAACATTGAAATTGCTGTATCTATCTTGGAGAAGAAAAATCCAAGTCTAAAGGCATAGAGGTGGGGAGCACAGAGAATGCCAAGGGTTACTTTCTTCACCCCACCACACCACCCCCTTGGCCTGTGGAATCTAATGAAGACCATATCTGTATGGGCGAGCACTGGATACCATTAACAAGCAGAGGAGGAGCCGGGAGAGTGTAGGGTTTCTCCTGTGTCAAGGACTCTGCTTCATCCTCCAGCCTGTCCCAGCCTATGGAGGCTGGGGCCCTGGGGAACTCACAGGCCTCTGAAGCTCCAGGCCGGACAGACCCTGAGCAGTGATCTGGGGTGTGTGTGCTCATGTCTACCCAGCCCTTGGATCCTAGGCCATGATTCTGGGACACTCTGCTCCTGTGCTCGGATGCTTCCTGGTACCATCTGTCCTGGGCCTCCAGGAGAGACCCCATGCTGCCCTCCTCCCTGGGAGGCTCCAAAATCACTTTCAGATGCCAGAGTGACTGTTGTCACATCTGCCTTCCTGGTGAGTGCTAGAGGCCTTACACTTCTCTCTGGACTGTGAATGCAGCATTCAGTGGAGTTCCTTCCCAGTTTATTAAAAGAAACCCGAGGCTCTGGCAGGTTGGCAGCCAGCACGGAGAATCACAGACCGTCCACATTTCTAATGCGCTTCAAGCACTCTTACGACTACCAGGAAATGCCATTCACAAATGCTCTGGGGCTGTACAGAGCTTCACTGCGACAGCTCCACTCCAGCAGCTGGGAGGAGGCGCCACCCTTCCCTTGTCTCCAGCAACTCACATTCCAGAGGATCCACACACTTCGCCCATCCCAGGAAGGGAAGCTGGGAGGCAGGGGAGGTGGGAAGAAGGAAGGTTGGAGTGGGGAACAGAAGTAACACTGGAGCGCTGGGTATAAGCTCTGTACATATGTGGAACAGAAAGCTCTGCCTCAAGTCTCGTGCAGCTCAGTCTTAGCAGGGAGGCACATAGCGTGACCACACAAGGCAGAAGAGCAATGCTAGGTAGACCAAAGCGCTCAACCGCAGAGCTCTGGTTGTCCATCATGGTGTGAGGGGCCTGTGTAACAACACTTACTATTCCTGTAAGTCTCAAGCGCCTGACTCTGCCAGGCACTGTCTGAAATAGTCCACTTGCAGGCCAAAGCATGGTCATGTATGAATACTACAATACTACTTGTCCCTGGCTATTCTGGCTGGAACTTTCTTCTATTCCTTCTAGAAAGTACTTATGTGTGGAACAAGATCTTGGTGTTTCTGCTAAGGGCATGATTATCTATAGACTTAAGGCACACACCACTCTCTGGTTAAACAGGAAGAAGAGGGTCTCCTCTGTGTGAAAAGGAGCTTGCTGTCCAGGGACTCCCATGGGACAAAAGTCATCTGGGCCTCTCCTTCAGAAAGAACCAGGCACTGTGCTGCGTGTGGCCCTGAGATCCTGTCAGTTTGTCCTGGTCCTGCTCCAGACCTGTCTGCTAAATTGTCAGAGCAGAGGATCGAGGAAGAAGGAGAAAATGGAAACGGTGAGACCGGGTGGCCCACTGGTGCCCTCTTTAGGGCTTAATGCTATTCAGCTTGCAAACATCAGGATTCCACTGAAGGGCAAGCCGGTGAGGGTGTGAGGATCCCTTAACAAGACAGGTGCTGCTCACTCCACACTCCAAATACAAAGAGCGACCAATGGAAGCCGGGGAAGGGAGAGCACTATTTTTACTAGAGCTCTACTTCCAAGGAGAGATACACATGGCCTCAGATTGGAAGGTAATGGATGCAGAACTCGGCCGTGGGCTCTGAAGCTAGCCCAGTCTTTGCGATTACAGACCATTCCCTCCCATTTTTTTTCTTCCAGTTTCTTCTAAGTTCTTAACTCCTTCAAAACCCCAAACTACTATTCGAAAGTCAGAGTTTTGATTCAAATGTAGGGATAACTCTTTCAAGTTCTTTTCAAACCTCTCTCCCCTCCCCAGAGCCTTTTACACCTTCCCACAGCTTACTATTAAACAACAGGACATTTCCCAAGCGTGTCCAGATATTGTTTAGACATCTTTCCTTTTAATGTTCTTCTGCCTGGATCATTCAGTTCGAGGAGCCGCCACTGAAAGGTTAGACTGTGTTTCTGCTGCCTTGTCAAATCTGTACCCATAAAACTACCTTAGAACTTCTAATCAATAGGAAGAATTATTAAGCAGATATTACCGTGTCTGAAATAATCCATGGGCAGGCAAAAGCCTGGTCAGGTCAGCATGCCAAGAGAGAGAGGCTCCCTGCTGACTATGGCTGCCTCTGTTTACCCATCTGATGTGGCTGCTGCGAGAGAGCCCAGGAGTGGCCCTGTCTCCTGGCTGCCCCAGGCCTCACAATTCCCCCTGCACGCTCAGTCTCTTTAGTAGTCAATGAGAACAGGAAAGCTGAAGGATGCATTGGAGGGAGATGCTGCATGGTTACCATCTCTGATTTCACATGGCAGTTACCATGGTAACTTGGATGTGGAATGTCCCCCAAAGGCCCATGTGTCAAGCCACAGTCTCCAGCCCTGGTACTACCGGCAGGAGATGCAAGCCTCTAAGAGGCAGCAACTAGTGAGAGGTCTTCAGACTGGTGGAAGCGTCTCCCTAAAGGCGATGATGGAAACTTGGCCATTTTTTTTTCCTCTTAAGACAAAGACGGTTTTGCTCCACCGGGCATACCTGCCACAACGTGCTATCCCAGTACCAAGCCAGCAGAGTCAACTGACCGTGCACTGAGACTTCTAGCACTGTGAGAAATAAATCTTTTCTCCTTATGAGTTGATTATCTCTGGTATTTGTTAAAGTCATGGAAAGTTAACAGAGTTATACACAGTCCAGTGTTGATCTTTTCAACCATGATAAGGAACTAAGCCAACACATCTTTACTATAGCCACTGATTAAGGCAGGCTTCTGGGACGCCCAGGGAAGAGGCTCCTCTGAAAGGGCAAGAAAGCCAGCCTCGGGCAGTCGAATGCCTGACTTTGGAAGTAAAAGACAGTTTCTAGCTCCCATGAAACCTGAACTTAGCTGGAAGAAATTCTTTGATAATGAAATTAAAGTTTTCCTTTGAATTTTATGGGGCTTTCCTTAGCTTTCAGCAGAAGCCCGCATTACTGTGAAACGGAATGTACGTAGAAGAGAGTATAAAGCATAAATCTGCTGCATGGCGAACATTGTGAAGCACGGGTCCAGGTGCCCACCATTCAGACCAGAAGCCAGAGCATTGGAGCACGGCTGGCGCCATTTAGGCTACCACTTGTAATGTGTGTTGCTATATGTTAAAAGGGTTTGTTTATTTTATTTTACATGGATAAGTACTTCACCTGCATGTATGTATGTGGACTATGTGTGCCTGCTGCCTATGGAGGTCAGAAGTGGGCATCGGATCTCCTGGGACTGGAGTTATAGACAGTTCTGAGCCACCATATAGGGGCTGGGAATGGAACTTGGTTCTTCTACAAGAGCAGCAAATGCTCCCAACCAATGAACCATTCATTTACATTTTGAAGCAGGGTAAATAAAATGACATAAGCAATGGGTTTTCAAGTCCCGGAATTATTTTGCCAGAGTAACTGGGCCGTCTTTGTCTCTCACAGCAATGTCTAGCCACTTCTACTCCTTCAAAGGGACAAGCATACACCTGAAACAAATGCTTTCAATTTCAGTGAAAAAAAAAGTAGCCTTCTCTTGGAAGATTAGGCTACAGTGATAGACAAGCAGACAGACAGACAGGCAGACAGACGATAGATTGTGATGGATGTTTTAGATCTTACAAGCTTCGTTAACATTCTGTCATTCGATGGAAGACACAGCACCATTTTTTAATGAAGGTCTGAGGACGATTATCATTATAAGGTAATAAATTGGGGACCAGCTCCAAATGGAAAGTGAAGGCACAAGAAAGTTCTGGTTTCCCTAGTAACACACAGTACTAACGCTGCTGTAGTAGCTTCCTGTTGTCTCAATAGGCACTTTGTTACCAGAAGACTTTGGTGTCTGTTAACTGAATGCATTTTTGCATGAATAAGTCCAGAAAGCAACAAACACTCTTGCTTGTTAGTTCTGACACTTACAAGTAGCTTTTTAATATTCAAAATATGAAGAAGAGTGAATTTACAATTCAAAAGAAGCGGCATAGTGCACAGCTCAGAACTACAGAGTAGCTTGCTATGATATCACATTTGTTTCTCTCTCTCTCTCTCTCTCTCTCTCTCTCTCTCTCTCTCTCTCTCACACACACACACACACACACACACACACACACACACTTTTGTTACTCCCAGATGATATGAGCTTCCATCACCAGGCAAAATTCAGAAAAGGTTATGAACTCTCTGGAAGACAAATTAAAAATTAAAATCAAGAAATAGAAAAGGTTCTTCTGTGTTTCCTTCCTGCTTTGGAGTGGCTCCAGGAAGACCAGGAGGCTCAAGGCAGAGCACGGCTTTCTGCAGAGAGCCACCTAGTGCTCACGACTATGAACTTGTTTTTCTTCAGCCACAGGTTGAAAGAGAAAATTCCAAAATCGTGAACAGATTCGACAAGTCATTATTTATGTTTATAGGAGAGTGCAAATGTCAGCCGAAGAAGAGTTCTCCAGATAGATTTTATTCCAAGGACTACTAACCCTGTTATTAACCGTACTTCTTCTGCTTCTTCCCAGAAACCAGCTGGAGAGGAGTCTGAACTCCAGAGGGGAAACGCCAGCCAGCTCTGCCCATGGCTGCCCACAGAATGCCAGAGGTCCACATGAATGAGTCCTGGCTGCAGCCAAGAAGCATCTACAGGGGAAGCTGGCAGCAGACTTTTGGTCTGCACTGGGTACCAGAGAAGCATGTTTGAAGGGCATTAAGTTTCTTGTTCAAGTTAAGACCAGCACAGGTAGTAGACTAGCTTTTTGTTTTCTCGTAGGCAAGTTTTCATTCACTCTACATAATCAATACACTCAGCTATAAATTAGACATGGTGACAGTTCCATCCTACCTTGCAAAGGTTTCAGGTGAGAGACACAGGTGCTGATCATTATAGGAAAAGGAAGGAGCTGGGAGAAGAAGACTGATGTGGCCCAGGCTGAGACAGCTGGATCCCAGGTCAATCAAAGGAGCTTGGTCCAGTGAGAATCCATTGAGCTGGGAAATCTCTCTTGGGGCCCTAGCATCCTGCTTCCTGGCATGGGGACCCACAGTTGGGCAGCTTCAGCTGTCTGTCAGCAAGTGAAGCCACTAATGCTCCAGGGTGTTAGGAGAATAAGAGAGTTGAGGTGAGAACTGGACCAGGTAATCTCTGAAGGGCTCTTGAGCAGAAAACCATTGATGGGCCACACACCCTTTCCTTGGAATCTTGTACCAGTAGAAAGAATTGTCTCCATAATTCTAGGTAAACCAAGTCTAGCCTGGATGCTTAGTGTGAATTAATATACAATTTTATCAAGAGAGGAGTTAAAAGGAGGCAGAGACAATGAGAAGTGTAAGAGCTGATGTGGAAAGTGTGTGTGTGTGTGTGTGTGTGTGTGTGTGTGTGTGTCTGTGTCTGTGTCTCTATGTGTGCATGTGTGTCTGTGTGTGTATCTGGTGTGTGTGTGTGTGTGTCTGTGTCTCTACGTGTGCATGTGTGTCTGTGTGTGTATCTGGTGTGTGCATGTGTGTATCTGTGTGTATGTGTGTGTCTGTGTGCATGAGTGTCTGTGTGCATGAGTGTCTGTGTGTCTGTGTCTCTGTGTGTGCATATGTGTGTATGTGTCTCTTTGTATGTATGTGTGTCTCTGTGTCTGTGTGTGTCTATGTGCATGAGTGTCTGTCTGTGTGCATGAGTGTCTGTGTGTGTGTGTCTGTGTCTCTGTGTGTACATATGTGTGTATGTGTCTCTTTGTATGTATGTGTCTCTGCATGTGTGTGTATGTGCATGTCTGTGTGTACACATGCTCATACGTGTGGGTGCACGCACATGCATGCATGCATGTGTGTGTGTGTGTGTGTGTGTGTGTGTCTCGCACATGCACATACATGAACAATTCTTCTCAGGAGTTAATTTACAAAAGAAGTAGTTATGTTCTTTTCTTGAACTTAGAACCGTGACCCTGGTTAAGGCAGTTCAGTGTTGGGCTGGAGAGATGGCTCAGTGCTTGAGACCATTTGTTGCTCCTGCAGAGGACTCAGATTTGGTTTCCAGTGCCCACATCACAGCTCATAACTGTTCGTAACTCCAGTTCCAGGAGAGCTGATGCCCTCTTTTGAGCTCTGTGGGCACCAGGCGTGCACATGGTTCATAGGCAGACACACAGGCACAACACTCAGACATAAAATAAAACCAAATAAAGTAAGTGTTTAAAAGGGGGAGATCTGGGGGTTGGGGATTTAGCTCAGTGGTAGAGCACTTGCCTAGCAAGCTCAAGGCCCTGGGTTCGGTCCCCAGCTCCGGAAAAAAAAGAAAAGAAAAAAAAAGGAAAAAAAGGGGGGAGATCTGATGTTAGCAGTGCACATGTGACAGTATTTGAATGAGAGACATCGTGTTGGCTCGTGTAGGCCCTGGACTAAAGCTCTGGGGGTTTCTCAGGTACCTGTTTTGGTCAAAGGAATTGAGAACAGTTGCTGAAGGAGCTTGTTCTCAGATGTCCTCAGGACTACCACCACATCAGCAGGGAGGGTGTCTCTGTTTTTCTCAAGAACCCCAGAAGCATCGTACAGCACCTAGAAAACAGACAGCAACGTGTGCAAGTTAACAGAGGCAACTGACCATGGCTGGTGACACTAGCGGGCTGTCCAAGTAGTCGCTGCCTAGAACTGGATACGAACTCACCCTACCCAGTCACACGAAGCCTTTTGACTACTGAGCACCAGATAAAAGAGAGATGCTGTACTTTGATGGGTCAGTTTATCTTAGCTTCTTGTCCAGTTATCTTTGAAGAAAAGGGTCCTATGGAGGATACAGCATATTAGAAAAACTAAATACCAATCGCTTATTGTGTGTGAAACACCCATCCCCATTCTACTGATAGGCAAGTAGGAGCTGAACGAGGGGCTGAATGAGGTCAGGCAGCCATCATACTGGAGCAAATGGGCTTTGAGTGCAAGACCACCATGCCCTCACTGCCTCTCAAGGCATTCATGGAATCCGAGTGATCACTCAAAGAGTCTATGTGGTTCTTGGTTCTCAGCAATTCGAGAATCCAACATAGAGATATTTGGAAGGACCTTCTACAAATCCCTGTGGTACGGACAAATCCCTGGAATGGTGCAGTGGTTTGAATGAAGATGCCCCACATAGGCTCATATGCTTGAATGTTTGGTTCCCAGTTTGCAGTACTGTTTAGGAAGGATTAGGGGGTGTGACCTTGATGGAGGAGGTGTGTGTCATGTCGCTGGGGGTTGGCTCTGAGGTTTCAAAAGCCCATGCCAAGCCCAGTCTCTCTCTCTCTCTCTCTCTCTCTCTCTCTCTCTCTCTCTCTTTCTCCCTCCCTCTGCCACTGTGCTCCCTGCCATGATGACATTGACTCCCATTATGAAACTTTAAGAAAGCCCCCAACTAGAAGCTTTTTGTTAAAAGTTGACCTGGTCATGGTTTCTCTTCATAGCAATGGTAACCCTAGCTAAGATCAGTGCTAAACAAAGTGGCAAAGAATTCACAAACCAGAGGGAGAGGGGTACAGAGTAGGAAAATGTACATAAGGGGAGCAGTGACAGGAAGAGAGGCACCAAGCATGCAGAAGGCAAGTGCCCTTTCAAGGAGAACACAAATATGGAAGATAATTTGGACACATTATGCATCAACAGAATGATTCCAAATGCCTTCCATCGACCCAACCTCCCACTTTCCGGATCTCGGGCTTCAGCAAACCTCCTGGGAACTGGTCACAATGTAATTGGTTTATCTGGGAGTGACACAGCAGTGAGCTTCAGACTTAAATTTGAATGGAAGCATAATACATAAACACTGGGAGTGCCAGTTCATGTGTTAAAAGCTTACCATCTGGATGAGTGAGATTGTGTTCTTTCTCCAGATATTTCTGGTAGCCCATAGACATGTGGAAAGTGCTAAAACCAGCCCTACTGTGTTATCAACTATCCTATGTCGGCTACACTTCAAATGCCTTCAGAATGAGAACATTCACCATGAAACCCTTCAAAGACAGGGTTTCCTGTCAGTTCTGTGCTAGCCCTCGGGGCAGGAAGCAGGTTGTAGCTCTACAGGCCACCACATCTATAAACCGCGCCACTGAGGACATTTGGGGAATGTAATTAGAATCAAAAGAGAGCAAAGTCTGCGAGCAGTTTCATGAGGATCCCCACTGGGATTTCGTTGTTCTTAGATCCTATAACTTCCACCCCTCTTACCGGTCCAGCATAGTGCTGAATGCCGAAAGAGAGTTCCACTCCTTTGGGCCTCCAGAAGAACTTGCATCGTAGGTTGTCTTCAAATTTATCTGTGTGTAGAAAAGAGACTAGAGTGCTCAGTCTAAATGGGACACCTCTCTCTCTCTCTCTCTCTCTCTCTCTCTCTCTCTCTCTCTCTCTCTCTCTTTCCTCTCTCTCTCCTTCCCACCCTCTCGCTCCCCCCCCCACTCTCTCTCTTTCACACACACACCAATGCTCAGGGATTACTGCAGAAGAAGAGGGAGAGACAGAGCAAGCAGATGACCGGAATGAAAACAGCATTTGCTGTACACGACAGTGCAGTTACACACATGAACTCACAACAGTTCCAACATACAATCTATGGCCATGTCTGTGTCACAGATCACAAGACCTGTACTAGATTAAGTCTCAGAATCGGGGAGGGACCTATGAAGTCCTACTTCTAGCTGAGGGTGCCTACTAGGGGGAGGAAGAGCCAGTTTTTTTCAGGGATGCAGGCCTTGAGAGGCTACCTATGCTCCCAGAGATGGCCTCCCTCTCACACATATATAGACCTAAATGGACTTAGAAGGCATGAGAGAGGAGGAGGTCACACACGCACACACACACACACACACACACACACACACACACACACACACACACACACAGGATGTTGAAAAGGGAAGGTAGTGGTAGACGAAGGGAAGAGCTGGAACAAGAAGAAATAGGGAGTGGATTTTGTCCAAACACATCATATGCATGTATGAATATTAAATAAAATTTTTCAAAATTTTACTTATGTGGCTTTCCATGTTGGAGAGAAACAATGGAATTGTTTGCTCTTTCAGACAAAAATCTGCTCCTCCAGCCAGACACAGGATAAGACTTGCACACAGCCCTAAGCAGCCCCAAGCAGCCCCACTCAGACAGGCATGTCCCGTTTTATCTTCCGTTAGCTGTTCAGATGCCACATTCCCCTCCTGCCTCTAAGAAATTCTAGGTGTAGACACCCAGAGCAATCTCAGACCCTGCCACAGAGCTTTGGAACATACAGACAGGCTAGAAGGGCAGATAACCCCAGGTTAACTTCATTTGGGCAATATTCAGATAAGAGAAAACCATTGGTGTTGACAACTTCAACACCCTGAAGAGAGTCTCCCATACATCAATTTCCTTTTGAGGAAAGAGTTTGAAACTTTCTACTCACTCCCCACTACAAACAACTTTTGCATTATTGTGAACATGACTGAGAGCTCAGCATGAGGAACCACCATACCAGGTGGTAAAGGCAGGTTAAACCTGGGGCTCCAGGCCCTACAACATATCACAATATAGGTAAAGAACAATGCTCATTTAAGCTGGAGATTCTAAAAAAGAAGATCATGAAGGACAGGGAGCAGGGATAGGGCAGGAGAGCATGGAATAGAGAACTTGGCTATGGACTGGCAAGATGGTTCAGCCAGTGAAGGTGCTTGCCACTAAGTCTGATGCCCCTAGTTCAAGCACAAGGTAGAGGGAGGATCGACTCTGATAAGTTGTCTTCTGACTACCCCTACACACAAGATAGATAGATAGATAGATAGATAGATAGATAGACAGACAGACAGACAGACAGATAGATAGGCAAATAGATGATAGATAGCAGATAGATAGATAGATAGATAGATAGATAGATAGATAGATAGATAGACAGACAGACAAATAGATGATAGATAGCAGATAGATAGATAAACAAATAGATGATAGATAGCAGATAGATAGATAGATAGATAGATAGATAGATAGATAGACAGACAGGCAAATAGATGATAGATAGATAGATAGATAGACAGACAAATAGATGATAGATAGCAGATAGATAGATAAACAAATAGATGATAGATAGCAGATAGATAGATAGATAGATAGACAGACAAATAGATGACAGATAGCAGATAGATAGATAGATAGATAGATAGATAGATAGATAGATAGATAGATAGACAGACAGATAGATATGAACATAGAGGACTTTAGATACTAGGAGAAGGTAGATATCTCTATTCAGGAGATACTAGTAACCTAAGAAAAGGTAGCTTTAGAAAAACTAAACCAAGGGCTGGAGAGCTTGGTAGAGCCCTTGCCTAGCAAGCACAAGGCCCTGGGTTCAGTCCCCAGCTCCGAAAAAAAAAGAAAAAAAAAAGAAAGAAAGAAAGAAAGAAAGAAAGAAAGAAAGAAAGAAAGAAAGAAAGACTAAACCAGCAACAATGTCTACAGAAGAGAGGGCACTGTAAGTCTGGGAATACAGGGCCCCTTAGCTACCTAGGACTAGAGGTAAATAGGAGCCCAATGAAGACATGACACAAAGTTTGCAAAGATCACTTCTCAGCCTTTGGGCCAAGATAAAGTGTGGAAGGGAGAGTGGGCAGTGCCGACTGTGAGAACTAACGGAGAGGAAGGTCTGAGATGATATATTCATAAGGAAATAATACATTTACGCTGGCAGGAATAGGAGGATGCGGAGAATTTGGGGGTGGTGAGAGATTTAAGCCACAGATTCTATCAAGACATTGCAATTCATTTAAGAACAATGCTTAAACTTAAATTTGTATTTATGTGTCTGTGTATGTTCCTGCTTGTTCCTATATGCACTGCATGGGTGGGGACGCCAGAGTAAGCCGGAAGAGGGTGTTGAAACCCTGTGAGTGGAGCTAAAGCTGGTTGTGAGCTGCCCAATAGGAGAGTTGGAAACTCAACTGCATTCTCAGCGAGAGCAGAGTCCTCCTAACCCCTGAGCTGTCTCTTCAGCACACCAAGGTCCATGCCCTTACAACCCCAGGTGCCTGAAGGAAGACGCATCTACCTAGTGCCTTGTACTGAGTTCCACACACCACGTTTATCTTTTTTCCTAAAAGGTACTTACCAACCAAAGTCTGGTCTGTTCCTTGGGGAAATCGACTTTCCTCATCCAAAAGTGCTAGAAGGCCCAAGGGTTTTTGCAGGAACATGTCCAGGAGTGGGCGATTGTCTTCGTACTGCACGAGGACAGCATCGATGCCTTCCTTTTTATACTCCATCTGGAGGAAACAGACCATGACTCTCTGGCCTGAAACTGACCTCAGATCCACCAGGGCATTTTAGCTTCGACTTTCTGGGTCTGGCCACACTGAGACATGCGAGTGACTAGGTGTGTTAGAGACATATAGCAGAAGAATCCGTGCGTCCCAGCCTTCATGCTGTGCACGCAGACTGTGAGATTTACCGTTGAACTGCTTGGGGAGTACATTTCCATGACTAGGGATTCAAGGATATCCGCTCCTCCTCCCAGGAGACACCCCTCCGTTACTGGGGATCAGACGCAGAGACAATGGGAGATGAAGAGGGTGAATATGGGTTCTAAGAACCCCCATCTTGTGCTCAGGGTCACCTTGTGTCTTTTTGGACACCATTATAGATATTTGTCATCAGAACAGGAGAGAATGAAGCATACGCAACAATATATGTGGAAGAATTTTGAAGTAAGAATTAAATAACTGGACTGTCGTCAGCTCCACACAAGCGAGGGAATACACCTTTCCATAGAAATCAGGACCATTTTTTTTCCCTCCGACTAATTTTAGACTGTTTGTTTTGACAGGATTATCTTGCCAGGTGGGTTTTCTGTAGCCGTCTACCCGACAGCCTGACTAACCAGGTTTTTGCTTCAAACTGTGCACAGCCTGGCTCTCTCCTGATCCACCCTGCCCCACTGCTTTAGCTTCAACCACTACCTGCTCAAGAGCGAACACGTGCTGATTGAAGTAGAACTGGACCTGTTCGTTGGCGATATTTATGCAGAGCTGTTCAAAGGAATTCCTCTGGAAATCCTCAAAGCCAAAAATGTCCAGGATGCCCACATTCATCCTGTCCTCTGCACTACTGTGAGAAAGAAAACAAATCAGGAGACGTTACATCCATCTCAAGACAATGAGAATCCAAATGCACATGTCACCAACATCCAGATCCACTCAGGGAAAGATGTCTCCTACCTCCTCGGGGACAAGTTTGAAACTTAAAATAAAATTCCTTTATTTCATTTTTGAAAATAAAAATAAATAAAAACCTTGACAAATAAAAGTCTTTAAAATCATACTCAGAGCCAGGCATGATACCTGTAAAGTCAGCACTTGGGAAGCTAAGACAGGGACTGTGAGGAATTCAGGATCAGCCTATGCTAGAGAGGAAGACCCTGCCTCAAAGAGAGAAAGGAGAGAGGAGAGAGGAGAGAGAGAGAGAGAGAGAGAGAGAGAGAGAGAGAGAGAGAGAGAGAGAGAGAGAGAGAGAGAGAGAGAGAGAGAACAAAACAAAAATCTACTCAGATCTTCTATATAGATCACACAAAGGGGCCTTGGCTTCTTCTACATAGTCTCCCATCTACCCAGCCCTCTACCCTGCTTCTAATGAGACTTCAGAATTTAACTGTCCTGACTCTTCTACAGAAAAAGACTAAAGCCAGGGAGAGAGAAAGGAGTTATAATAACAATAACAAGAGAAAGTCTGTGCTTTAAATTTTTCACAAAATGTATCAATTATTTCTAAAAATGCCCCGAGGAGGACATGTTAACTTCACTTTTACAGAGATGAAAGTTGGCAGACTCTTCAGTTGATGATGTAGATGTCAGACATGACCCTGGTTCATCCAGCTCCCTGCTAAGCCTCCTCCCTGCAATGGCTGTCACTCATTCTCTTAGGAGTAAATGCTTCAACTCTCCTGTTTCCCAATGATGCTTTTTTATTTTAATTTTTTATTGGATATTTTTAATTTACATTTCAAATGTTATCCCTTTCCCGGTTTCCCATCCATAAACCTCCTATCCCACCCCTCTTCTTCTATGAGGGTGTTCCCCCACAAATCCACACACCCTTTCCTGCCTCCCCACCCTGACATTCCCTTACACTGGAGGGTCTAGCCTTTAAAAAGTGAAAAAGGGAGCCCTTTGCCTAAAGAAAACCCAAGTCGACATAAGGTTCTCTCTTGCAGATTCTAAAAGATACCAGAAGGTGAATGATCACTCTGGGCCTCTGCTTCCGGGGCAGGAGGTGGGGGTGGGGGACTTGCCATATGTTTTTATCTGGCTGCAGGAGTGTGTTGATTCGATTCACAATCCAGCTGAACAGCCTTCCATAGAGGGCCTTAGACATGGCGTCCCTGACATCTTCAGCCCTGTCCACTGTGTTGGCTCGGACAATGGTCTCGCCTCTTGTGACCACACAGTGGGACGTGAGGGCCTCCTGAAGCTCTTCAGAGTTGATGCAGAGCACGGAGGCAGCTGGAACACAGAATGAATATGATCCTAGACGTGTGGCCACCTCTTCACGCAGCCCACACCAACCAGCACTAGAGCATCCATTGTGCCAGGCTCCATCCTTCAGACTATCCTTCAAAGCCAAGACAATCAAGCAAGGTCCCTAACTCCAAGTAGCACCTGGGCTAGACAGCACAACTCACAAACTGTTCCGAAAGCTCCCTACAAGTATCTAGTAAGAAAAGGTATGAGGGATGGGTCTCAGAAGGGACAAGTGGCCTTTTATCAAATAAATTGCAAGAATACATAGTCACAAACACATGGTATAGTAAAGGCCCTAAAAGAGCGCTACAAATTAACACAGAAAAGCTTTTGGTTTGATTTGGTTTGGTTTGGTTTGGTCTGGTTGGTTTGGTTTGCTTGATTTGGTTTGGTCTGGTTGGCAGTCTGATTGGTTTAATTTTTGGTTTGGTTGGTTTGGTCTGGTCTGGTCTGATTGGTTTGGTTTTTTGGTTTGTTTTGGTTTAGTTTGGTCTGGTCTGGTCTGATTGGTTTGGTTTTTTGGTTTGTTTTGTTTTGTTTTGGTCTGATCTGGTCTGATTGGTTTGATTTTTGGTTTGGTTTGGTTTGGTTTGGTTTGGTTTGGTTTGGTTTGGTTTTTGGAGACAAGGTTTCTCTGTAGACCTGACTCTTTTGGTCACTCTGTAGACCAGGCTGGTCTAGAACTTATGGATCTACCTGTCTTGGCCTCTTGAGTGCTGGGATTAAAGGTGGGCACCACCACAGATTGGTTAAAAGGTTTTTAGTCAATTATTTGGGGAACATTGACTCTGTAGCCTAGGCTAGCCTCAGGTCCTGTGTCCTCCTGTGCACTGTGGTTGTAAACATGCGGCATCATATCCAGCAGTTGCCTTATCTCCATAAACAATCCTCGCCCTTTCTTTCCCCATGATTGCTGATAGGTCTTACAAAACAGGCAGGTGCTGCTTTCTGTCCTATGGGTTCTGATTTCATGGGTACAAAAATGGGCCAAACTCATATATTTCTTTAAAACAGATAAATGGTTTTGAAAAGCAGCAAAGGTGGAGAACCCTGTGTAAAGTTACTGCAGACTCGTTTTCTGCAGAATAGCCACCTGCAGCACCTGCAGCAGGGGTGAAGGCTGCTAGTCCACAGGATGACTGCTGGGAAATGTTGGCTAGTGGAACCTTCTAGAGCTAGTAGGATGGGTTACAGTTACATCACATGCTACAGAGTCTTGAAAAGCTGTGGACACGGAGGACACATGAACTTTGACAAGGAAGCACTTAAGTATCAATTACCGTTTTCCAAAGCTTCGGGATTGGGAACCTCACTTTTATCAGTCTGGTGTTGAGAGGAAATAGCTGCAAACTCAATGTTGCCGATGTTCAAAATCCCAGCCAGAATTCTGTACACGGAGTGTACCTCCTGAAAAGGACATGGAGAGCCATGCTCAGATGTCGTTGGCACTGCACCTGACGAGTTGCTCACCCTTTAGCTAAAGTACTGTGGTTGTCCATCACACTCTCTTCTCCCTCTTTCTGCACACACACTGTCCCCATTCTTCCTGACATTAGAGGCAGTTCTGTCACTAAGTCTTAATGACCAGACAAGTGGAACGATGTGCACCTCCTCAGGTTCCCGGAACCTCCTCGGGCTCCAGACCCTGTGCATGCGAGCACACTTGCTCTGTGCTTCCCTTCTCACTATCGGTGGCTAGAATTTCCAGCGACTGGCCTCAGCCATATCTTTAGAGCAGCAAAGGATCGTGGAATGGAGCTGTTCTGCCACCTGGCATGGTGACCAAGAGGGAAATGACCTTTGTCCTTTAACTCTCTCTTTAGCTATTCAATTAATCCCAGCTCCCAGATTCAGAATCAGGCCTTTCTGCAGAACTAGAGATTAGGTGTTCCCTTGCCTCTTTGGGGTATAGCTTCTTATAAAATATCTCAGAGGGCATCCGTTGATGGCTTCCAAGGATATCTCAGAGGTGACAGGTTGTGGCTAGGCGTGAAGTGAGCACATAGTTTGAGAGACTGACTAGAAATAAACCACGATATTATGAGGTCAGAAGAAATAAGTATTTTGTCTCTAGTTCCTACCACAGGAGTTTTCTAAATTTGTCTGGGTAAACAGAGCTTTGTGGTGGAAACAAGTGCCTTTCAACCGTGCCTGTGTTTACGCTAATAAGGGAAGTTTTGTGGACATCTAGATAAGGCTCAAAATTGGAGAAACTGGTTGCTCAAGGGAGAATCAGTCTTAGGACTCTTAGTCCCTTGATCACAACAAACTCTAGGGAGGGCTAGGACTCCAGACTGATTAATCACCAATGGCCAATAACTAATCAGGTGTGTGTGTGTGCATGTAACTCCACAAAATCCCTAAACAGGATAAGGGAGCCTCCAAATAGTTGAATTCATGGGGTGCTAGTAAGTGGCATGTCCAGAGAGTTAGAACCTTTACTATTTACTGCCTATTCATTTTTCATTCATTCATTTTTTTCACTTGTCTGGCCCTGGGTTGTAACCTTTACAATAAGTCTGCAGGCTTAAGGAAAATGTTTTCCTGAATTCTGGGAGCTGATGTGCCAACTAGTCAAGCTATAGAAGGTTCCTGTAACGTCAGAACCATTCGGAAATGTAAGAGGCCTGGGGCTTCCAACTGGTCTTTGAAGTAGGGGCAGTATGGTGGGACTGAGCCCTTAGCTTGGAGCATCTGATACTAATAACGCTACATAAACAGATTTCATAGAATCACTGAGTTGGCATAAGAGATTGATGGGGGATTTTAGGAAAAAAATAAAACCCATAAATTTGAGTAAAATTCATTCAGATTACCTAAGTCCTGTTTTCATGTTCCAAGTTGAACATCCAGGTAGAATTAATGGATGAAACACAATGCATACTTTGTATAAATTTTACATTTCTCTATGTAAAACAAGGAAGCATCTGGTCGGAAATTTTCTGAATTTTATGCTAATAGGCAAAACTACCTCCATAAAACATATTCAAAAGCGCTATTTGATTTAATACTCTACACAGCAGCCAAGTAATGGGAACTGTCACTAGACCATTGATAAATACTGCCCCCCAAACAGAGTCTCCCTGTGGGCATTACTCAGCAAAGCCTAAAGCCCGCGTTCAGGCTGTAACACTGACATCTGCTGGATGCCTGATAAAGCTACGAAGACAAATGAGAATTCTAAGCCCGGCTTCTGCCATAGATAAGTACTGTTCTTCCAACTTCTAAGCCAACGGCAAGATGTCATGTTCCAGACTTCAAGAATCACCATTTAATCACACGACTTAGAAGTGGCTAAGAGGAACACCTACCAAATGGATTTTTTTAAGAACTTGCCTGGATTTAACATGACAGCTCCTCATTACCATGATCAATACAGGGCGAGTCCTGCCGCCTGCATCAAGACTCCCTACGGTGGTAGATCTGAGCGTCTGAAGCTGAGGCTATAGCGAGTTCCACGTCTGCCGTGTCTGTATCCAGCCTCCTTGAGGGGTTGTCTAAAACTCTCCTCCCTCTTAAGGAAAAGTGTAGTTCCTCTAATGAATGCACACAGTCCCTACCACACAATCCATGACTTCTTCCCAAGAAAAGGCTTTAAGCACTTTAGCAGTAGGAAGATGAACTCCAAAGAAAACGGCCACCTGAGAGCATGCTGTCAAGATGGGCAACTCGCCATGTTGCTTCTCTGGCCACATTCTCTTAATGCTATGCTCAGGGAATCAACAAAAGCAGAAACCTACCTCGGACATTCAGTGAGAACATTTAGAGTCAAACACCATGTGGATGGCTAGGGCTCCTTTCTTCAGGTCTCCTTCCTTAGTTCAGTGAAGGAATCAGGAACCAGGCATCCAACCTCTTTTAAAAGGATTTAGCCTCAGTGTGCTCCCTAAGGGACATCTCTGGGATTTCCTACCACTCTGTTAGCCCAGCTTGTGTGTGTGTGTGGGGGGGTCATTACTCATTCTTTTCAGATCTAGGAACCTCCCCCTACCACAGAGGTCAGCTCCCCAGTGCTGTGTCTATCACGAATGTCTCCACCTTCCCAAAACTTCTTGATCGCATGGGAAATCTTTCACTTTCCTTGGATTGTTTCCCTCACCTCATCACAGTCTTTTCAGGAATCTCAGCCTTTCCTGGGGAGTCTTACTTTTTTATTTATTGAGGCCAAGTTCAAAATTAAGGAGTATTTAATGTGTCTGCTGAAACCATTCTGGCCTGGCTCCTGGGCACCTCAGGTCACTGTCTTTCTTGAACCTCCCTAGAAATTTACTTCATCTCTTTCTTTTCTCAAAATCTCTAATTTTTCCAGCAGTTCTGCCTCACACACGGTCTGGGGTCAGCTGAGGATCATTGCGTCTTCCTCCTTGGCAGAGGCTCGTGACATCTACCGCCTTCAAAGTCAATGCATCCCTTCCTCAGGGCTTTCTCTTAACATACAACTCTTTGGCACCTCCTTTTGGAAGTATTACTTTGATTTGTGATGCATTTTGAAGGAAGAAAGAATTTTCCCCTGAACACTAAGGCCCTGAACTCTCGCCTCTGCATTGAAGGACCTAAGTACACACCCACTGTATCGTCATATGCAGCGGACAGCTTCATGCGGTTTTAAATAACTACAACTCAACTTACATGGTGTGTTAGAATAATGTGTTTACCACAGGGCCAGCATTATTTAATATTAAACAGAAACTGTGATTTGACTGAAGACATAGAAATGAAAGGGTGGGATCCTCTCAGTTGTGTTTAAGGTCAAATCCCCAAAATCCCTTGCACATAGTTCCTGGAGGGCTCCTTCCACCACAACAGTTACTCCCATGATGAACTGTCCCTTTGAATGCTTTTAGCTTGTGTCCTGGACTTAAAATCCATCCTCCCAGGTCCACACTAAGGTTTTCATGCCATAATTTTGTTGCACAGTGTTGTAGGGGAAGGGAGGGCAAGCAAACACTTGAGGAGTATCCACGGGGAACTAGAGACCTTCTACGAAAGGACTGGAAATATAATTTTAATTGAATTGGCTACTTCCTTTAAGCTCTATTGAGAAGTGACTGGCAGGAAATCGTTAGAGAAATTGTGTCCCGTCAGCTATTTGGCATCTGCTGCCTGACTCCATACAGCCGAGGCTTCCTGGATTTAGTCATGTTACTGTGACTCTATAAACGTGATGCGAAGTGAGATAACCCAGCAGAACAGGTTCTCTGCAAAGATATACCATAGATTTCAGGGTCAGAGATAAAATCCATCTCCTCCCTGGCATTTCTGAAGCTACTAATTAACTTTGGCTGGTTATTCCCAGATGAACTAATGTAGGACACAGGGAAGATACACATGATGACACAGGGTCACGCTCCTTGTTGTACACCAGAGAGATACACACAATGACATACTGCCACGTTCTGGTTATAAACTGAGAAGGTAGACACAATGACAGAGCACCATACTCCTGTTACATGCCACAGGGGTATACACACAGTGACATCATGCCACATTCGTGCAGTTACACGGTCGAGAGGATACACAGCAACAGGCCACTCTACTCTTGATGTTTGTTGACCAGGTACAAATTAAGAACGTTTGCCACCTTTCTCATTTCTTTTCATACCCATTTACCCTGGCATTCTTTCTTTCTCTTGTACCCAGCACCTGTGGTCAGGAATGGCCTGTTTTGATGACGTATACTGAGTGGCAAGCTCAGCTATCTGTTTCGTTATCAGCAGCCATGCTGGCTGGCTTTCACATCGACTCAACACAAACTAGAGTCATTTCAGAAGAGAGAACCTTAGCTGAGAAAACAGTCACCAGACTTGTCTGTGGCCCAGTCAATGGAATGCTTTCTGCATTGATGACTAATGCAGAAGGACTCGGTTCACTGTGGGCAATATTAGCCATGGGTTAGTGGTCTAGGCTGAGTGAGCCACAAGGAACAAGCCAGTAGGTATCTTCTGTGGCCGCTGCATCAGTTCTTGCCTCCCAACCCCTACCCTGAGTTCCCTAGACAAGCTTTAAGATTAAATAAACCCTTTTCCTCCCAAGTTGCTTTTGGTTATGGTGTTTTACACCATACAGCAATAGAAACCCTAAGAGAGAAGCCTATTTCTATCGGAATAATATCACTGTGTGTTCTCCTCTGAAACCAGGGCCAATCACATCATAGGGCCAATTCTGTCACCGTCTTTTATTCACTAAAAGCAAAGTATCACCTCCCCTAAAGGGTCCCTTCGTCATGGATCCTGTCCTCTTTTAAGAATGTACGTCCCACGCTTTGGCATGATCTCAGCTATGGAGTTGTACTTTAAACAGCTCATTTCCACCTCTGCTAACAACTCTTCTGATGAAGTGTAATTGACAAAAGTGAGCCTGGTAAGCTAGTTACCATGAAAACTCTTTAACAATGTGAGAAACTGTTAAATCACCCTCAAAGGAGCGGAGAGAAATATATTTCTATTTTTCTCATAACTTTTAGGATATCCCCTGCCCCATCCACTTATGGTCTGTGAAAAGCCAACAACCACAAAACAAACGGCCAGCTAGAAAAAAGGGGAGGTGTTATTAGGACTAAAATCCACTGTGCTAGGAATAAAATCAACTATTTCGTAATCTAATCCCCTAAGATTTAACACTCTAACCTTCCTGCTAATCGCACACCCTCTTTGCCAGTAAAGAGAAAGAACCTGTATGTTCTTACAAAACTGAATGGCATAAAGCCCAGAAACTATGAAATAATACAGCATGGAACAATATCTGATCCTAGAGTTATAAATACCATGTGTCAATCCTAGCATGTGTTTAATAGCAGAAGCCTATATGTAGTAAGATGGGCTTGGTGTTATGCATACAGCCATAGTGAACAATGCAGAAATGTACCAGGGAGAAAGTGGCTCCGGGGATGGTGGGAGATTTTAAAAAGTTTGTCATACAACAAGGAGCTACTTGTAGAAATACGGCCTAGCTTAGGTATAACCTAGAGACTCCCGTATCCCTCTCCTTTCAGAAGTGATGTCAGCTCAAAATAGGCCAGTATTCTTTTGGCATCTGTTATTATAACGAGGGTGGATTTATGATAATGGTAATAGTTGCTAGGTGCTTGGCCAATAAGACAGCCACGCCTCTCATGATTCGAGTTCATTTGGGCATCTTGTTCCAATTCAGATTCTGTTTCAGTAATTCCTGGGTGGACCAGAATTTGTGTGTGTTGCAAACAAGTTCCCAGAGAATAGCAAAGTTTTGGGTGTTTAGACCACATGTCGAGTAGGCATACCTTATCTCCCAGATGACAAGACTTTGAAAACTGTCCTGTAAGCTAGAACACACACACACACACACACACACACACACACACACACACACACACACACACACACCTTCTCTCACATCCATCTGCAGGCATCCACACCGAGCTTGTTTCTCTGCCGACCAGCATATACCTTGTCAGTGAATCCGATAATCCTGAAGCAATGCTGAATCACGTCAAACTGTCTCCGGTAAGACTCTTTGGACGTGATGTCCTGCGTGACTCTTTCTGTCTCAGCAGCTATATATCTGAATAAAACAGACCATGACCCAACACGGTAAGCACTCACTTAGCAAACAGCACCATGGGGCAGGGCGGGGGGCCACCTGGGTTTCTTCCCTTTCACAGGCTAATACTGTGGTGGAGGAAAGAAAATGGCGGCAGTCGAGCTTTCCATCACTCTAAATAAATTGCAAGTGCACAGACTGGGTTCTTGCCCTCTCCTCTTGCATATTTAACTTAACAGAATGAGCCCCCAGTTAAAGAAACAGCTCCATTTACTCCTAGGTTTGTCAGCTGCTCAACTGAACGCTTAGCCAGCAACCTCCTCTCCACCAGCAGCAAGGGGTCTTGCAGGAAAACTTACCTAGGAGGCTTTTCCTCAGGAAGTCTGAATTCAGCAAGTTTCTTTTGGTGATAAAGACCAGCATAAATATAGTAAAATATGTGAAAATTTTTCTCTCCCCTAGGGGAAAAATATCAAGGAAGAAGCTTTATTTGTAGAATTTATAGCAGGCTTTTCCAGACCTAAATAATTGATTCCATTTCCTTTCTGTGCAAGATATTATTTCACAACAAATTTACATAAGCGGGCAATTAAATACGTTTCATCCCAAAGACGAAATAGAAATCATCACAACCTCACTTTACCAAACACATGTATCTTCACTATAAACTGAAGAATGTTCCAGAACTAATTCAAGTAGCAACTCAGTTGTATGCAACAATCTTTCCATGAAGCTCCTGGTCCTGTGCGTTGGTGACCCAAGCCCCAAGCTTCAGAGGGTGAGAAGTCTGGCCTACAGTGACCAACCAGATACCCTGCTTTATGGTAGGAAAGGTAGGAAATGTGTGGGAGTCCCTCAGCACTCCAGAAAGAAAGAATTCCTCTGGGGCAGAGGTTTGCACTCTCCCAGGGTGCTATGCTTTCAGACACTGCTATAAACGCCATTCCTCAGTCCCTGGTGGCTGTTGCTGTCCACATCCTGTGTTGTTTTGGTTTGTTTGCTTGTTTTTCCTTTTTTAATGTGTAGCCAGTATTTTGCAAGCATGCCTCTGTGCATCGTGTGCATGCAGTGCCCATGGAGACCAAGAGGTTTTGGATCTTTGGGAACTAGAGTTACAGAAACTTGCTAAGTACTACCTGGGTGCTGGGAAATGAAGCTGGGTTCTCTGCGAGGGCAACAATTGCCATAAACCCCCGTCTCTCCATTCCTTGCCCTCATCCGATAAGCTTCACTGGATAGGATGCCCAGCATGTTCCCTGTGTCAGAAAATGACACAGAAGGAACCGAGGAGCACACGCCTAGATACAGTGCAGCAAATGGCAGTGCCACGACACCAAAAGCGTCATTGCCTTTTGATAATGAAATTTCATTGCTAGATCGCCATGGGTCGGGGAGCTTTGGAAACTGATACAGAGGGCAGATTTGGAAAGTATTGCCTCCGATCCCTTTCTTCCCTCTGGAAGAGGGCAGCCTTTCAGGCTGATATACTTACAGCAGGAAACCCTACTGCCCACCAGACTCACTCTATAGGAAGAAGCCTGGTGTGCTTCTCCTCTTTCCCCGTCTATGGCTTGGTCCTGCTCCTCCCTTTATCCACTCCCAGGTATCTTTGCCCTCCTCAGTCTCTTCAGGATGTTTTATCACTGTGTTCTAGATACCTCTACTTGCCATTTCTCATTCGTTCACAGAACATTACTTCATTGTTTTATTTATGTTTTTTTCCCCCAATCACAGGAGGTTGAATCCAAGATCTTTACTTTCTAGGCAATACTCCACCAATAAGCAACATTCCAGCCATTGGCTTATTTCTCATGATCCTCCTGCCTCAACCTCCCCAGCACTGGAATTACATGGTGCACGCCACCATGTCAAGCTATTGTCATTATTTAAAACAAATCTCATTGCGTGCATTTAAAGCATCCAGTGTGGTACAAAACGCACATAGTTTTAAAATTTTATTATTCAACTGATAAATGTATTGAACGCCATTTTTGGCAGGCACAGTGCTGAACACCAGAGAAACAGTTCTAAGAGCATTCACACCCTTTTGGAGCATTTCTTCTAGATGGAACTAAATGAACTAAGAGGAGAGCTTGAGAGGATGGCTTTAGAAGAAATAAACAGGGGCATAGGATAAAGAATAATGTTGATAATGGAAATCACTTTATGTCAAGTCAGGGCAAAGACTCCAGAGAAATAACTTTACAGTGAAGCCCTGAAGTTTGAGTGGGAATTGTAAGGAGTTATAGACAGACAGGAAGCAGAGACAGATGTCTGCACACGAGGGCTCAAAGGGCTGCCTTACACTTGGCCAACCTCTGAAAGGTTGTTTATTCAATGTACATTGGTCAGACCTTCACATAACTTCATCCAGAGATGGGGGACCAGGAAACGAGATATTCAAATGTGCCCAGTGAAGGGTAGAACCACCACTGTAGATGTAACTTTAATTCACCCCATGTGATTGTTGCCTCGGAGGCTTACTACTGAATAAGCTTGTCCTTTTCTAGTTCTTTCTGAACGCTGGCTGGCTGGTTCAACTCAGGTGTTCTTGCTCAAACTCCTCTCCAAGCTGACTGACTCAGTCTGGCTTCTCTCAGCTTCTGAATGACTTGCTCTGCGCGGCCTCAAATGAACTGTAGCAGTCTACTCTACTCTTCCAGCTCCTTCTCATTCTGGCTCCTTCTGCTTTAACCTGTATCTGGTTTGTTTTCCCTGTAACTTGTCTGTAAAACCGTGCTGCTAAAAGCTGCCTCTTAACTCCACGAACTGAACTGAACTCAAACTCAACTCCACTGCACTGCCTCCTGTGCTGATTAACTGGGCTGAACTCAACTGACTAAACTCAACTGCCTGAACCAACTTCAACTCAAATCAACTGAACTCACTGAACTGAACTGATTGAAACTTTTTTTTTTTTCCGGAGCTGGGGACCGAACCCAGGGCCTTGCACTTGCTAGGCAAGCGCTCTACCACTGAGCTAAATCCCCAACCCTGATTGAAACTTCTTAAATAGCTTCTGTTTCCTGTCTGTTCCTGTAAGATTTGGGTATATCCTATCCTGTCAAATCCCTCTCTGAATTGTCATGTTGTCTGTCCCTCAATTGAGACCAAATCTTTTGGGTTCAGACACCATCTTAGAGAACCTCAGCTAAGGTTGAAAACAGGCAGGTATCTAGGGCCAGTTTCCAGGTTACCATCCAACAAGACCTACATCTAGCACCAGTTTCCAGGTTATTCCCCAACAGATCTGCACTTCTAGGTGACAAGCCTGCCCCCGACACCTCACTTCCTAGCCATCATCAATCAGGAGGAAAACAGAAGTTAAGTTTATAGTTTGGCTCCCTATAGCAGCCAAATATGTTAAAGACCATAATGGACCCCAGTAAGATGTGTGTCAGGCTAGATACCTCTTTTCTTGTCTCTATAAATGCTTGCCTGAAACTAAGCTTAGGGCTATCCCCTCCATTCTGCTACATCAGAGAGAGTGGTGTGGCCCAACCTCAAGCTTGAATAATGAGATCTTAATGTGACTGCATCGGAATTGCTCCTTGTTGGTCTTTTGGGGTTCACGAACATTTCCTAGCACAATAAAATTAATGTTTGGAATTAAAGGTGTGTACTAAGGGTGTGTCTGAAGCCTTACCCTCTCTCCATCCCATTCAATTCTCTTAACAACCTTGGGAGGTTGGTGTTATTAGGCCTGTATGACTCATGAAAAAAGTAAGGTGAGACAATATTTACGGCTAGGAGCAACATTCCACTGGAAGAGCATGGCGCACAGGACACAGCAGTGCCTATTCCGTCAGAGACAGTGCCTTCAACTTTAAAATCATACCAGTGTGGGGAGGAAGAGACAGAGAGATTCACCCAAGTGATCAAGAAGCTACAGGGAAGCTTCAACCACTTGTAGCTTCACATTTCTTCATTCCTGTGTTCACTGTGCAGACCCGTGTCTACTGTGCAAGGCAATTCTCTGATGGAGGAAGGTGTTTGGTGCTTCTGGTGTGCACATATGTTCATGTGTGTGTGCATGCGTGTGTACAGGAATGCATGCATGCATTCGTGCCTATGTGTGTTCGTGTGTGTGCGTGTGCGTGTGCGTGTGCGTGTGTGTGTGTGTGTGTGTGTGTGTGTGTGTGTGTGTGTGCGCGTGTGCTGGAGATCTAACCTTGCATGCCATATCCCACCAGCCAAACACACAAATGCTTGGATTCTTAAGCTGGTCCTAGGCCTGTGGCTCTCATCTGCCCAGTATCTAACTACCCCGTCTCTCTTCTTCTCCACTCTACTACCCTTATTCATTCGGCTTCTCCGCATCTCCATTGGCCCACTGAACTAGAGTTAGCATTTCAAAATGCAAGTTAGTGGTGACCACTCCCCTTCCTGAAAACATCCTCCAGTTTCCTAGTCTTTTTAGAAAATATTCAAAGCCCCATGTAATCCATTCTTAGTGCCCCCCCTCTCATTCTCTGCACTCCCAACCCCATCGTGTTGGCTAATTCTTAAGGGATCCACAGATCTCAGGAAATCTTAAATCCAGGAAACTCATCTCTCCTTCTGGACCCCCAGGTGTACTGCCTGGTCTCTGGTTTCTTGTCAACCTGACACAAGGCAGAGTCATTTAGGAAAAGAGAACACCCACTGAAAAAAACGTTCTTACCATATTGGCCTGTGGTGCATTTGGTGTAAGAAAGCAGGCTAAGCAAACTATGGGAAGAAGCCCGAAAACTCCTCCATGGCCTCTGCGTCAGTCCTGGTGTCTGTCCTGTTTGTGATCCCATTCTGACTTCCTTTGATGTTGGACTTTGATGTGGAAGTATAAGCAGAATAAATGCTTTCCTCCCTGAGTAGATAGAGTAGAACTCCCCTTTTCCTCTGTGAACCCCACACAACTCTTCTTCCTAAACCAGATAGTGTGGCCTCTTCACTGGTTTGTTTCCCCAGCACTTACTTGAAAGCTATTGCTTCCGAACACTGATCACATCTGCTCTATTGACATCTTCCTATAACCATTGTGAGCCTCTCACCCCTCCCCCACACCCACTGTGGACACAGGGACCTTGTCTTGTTTTCTTCTGGCATATAGCAGGCATTCAATATTGACTGGCTTGTGTTGTATGCAGCCCTGCTCCTGAGAAACTCTGGTGCCCTGGAGTGATCAAAGCCAACAAGAAGAAGAGTGGCTGACCCTGTTAACATGCACTGTCTTGAGTGCTTTTAAGTAAGTGTACACAGATAAACTTGTGGGTCTTACCAACAAACCCATGGGGCCATGGCTAGTGGCATCCGCATTTCACAAATGAGCTTCAGAAACATTCGGTGACCTGCCCAAGGTCTCAGAGTGTCAGAGGCAGCATTCAAGCCCAGAACAACATGCTGTTGATGATTATTACCTATGACAATAATGCTTTTCTTAAGACAGAGTGTTGTGCTTTAAATATCATCCCCCACAGGCTTGCATATTTAAGCACTAGATCCCCAGTGGGTGGCACTGTCTGGGGAGATTATGAAACTTTCAGGCAGTGCAGCCTGGCTGGAGGAAGTGCATCATTGGGGCAGGTCCTGAGGTTTGACAGCCTAACCGGATCTCCCGTCCTCACTCTTGGCTCCCTGTGTGCCCACGAAGTGTGATATCCTCCAGCCTCATGCTCCTGCCATGCTTTCCTCGTCATGATGGACTGTGTCTCCACTGGGATTGTAAGATAAAGCCAACCCTGTCTCATTGCTTTTCATCGTAAGATTATCACAGCAACAAAAAAGCAATGTATACTTAATATAATTTCCTTCTTTTCTCCCCCAAGTGAAAAGAAAATATACGGGATATATTCAGTCCTTTTCGTTATTGAGAACTTCACATTTAATGGATAAAGTGGATCTTTAAGTTATGTGCAAATTAATTGTTAGATTCTATCTTATACAACCAACTCAAGAGCATTGCCCCTGGCCCTTGGCACTCTTACCCCTTAATGCGTTTTAGGTAAAACAAAAACAAAAATATAACCACCACAGAGGGCTGAAGAGACGGCTTTGCTGTTGAAAGCACTTGGCACTCTTGCAGAGGCTTTGAGTATGGTTCCCAGTGTGCACACGGCAATTTGCAACCATCTGTAACTCCAGTTCCAAGGATCTTACTCCCTTTTCTGGGCTCTTAGGGTAACAGGCACTCATACTGTGCACAGACACACATGCAAGTGAAAACACAACACGCATGCAAGACAGACTAGATCTTAAAAAGCAAATCGGCTACCACTGGTACTTTGCTTTTAAAAATTGGGAGAGACTAAAGAGCAAAGGGGAGATGGAACTTTCAAAGTTCCCAAGTTCTTCAAGTTTATATCGGCAGAGCAAAAAAACAAACAAACAAACAAACAAACAAACAAACAAACAAACGGTGATAGAGTAGAGGGGCACCTACGCTGCCTGCTGTATAACTCTGGATTTTTCAAGGAGATACTCGGAGATTCTCGCCCCCATGACAGCTCCCGTTGGTGTGAACATCATTTCCAGATATTTCCCGAAGCGGCTGGAGTTATCGTTGATGGCTGTGCGGGCGTTCCCAAAGGCTTCCACCAGGGAGTTTACTTGGAGAATCTTCTGGCGTAAGGTCTGATTGTTGGCCTGGGAAGAACAGAGAGCATTCAAGAGAAGCCTTCAGAAGCAGCGTTCCAATCACATTGCCCTGCACCCCTCCCAGGCTCCCTTTCTAAGGGCTCTACTCTGGGAAAGTTAGCGACAACACCACCCCACCTCCACCCCCGCCACTCCCCGCATGGGTTTCTTACATGAAGGAGTCATGAGGTACCATGAATCAGAAAGCCAGATTCGGTGGTAGGTTTTTTGTTTTTTTGTTTTTGTTTTTTTTTTTTGGTTCTTTTTTTCGGAGCTGAGGACCGAACCCAGGGCCTTGCGCTTCCTAGGTAAGCGCTCTACCACTGAGCTAAATCCCCAGCCCTCGGTGGTGGTTTTAAAGTCTGGCTGCATCACATAGGAAATCTTTCACGTGTTTACTGCTTAACAGTTTAGAAAGATTTCTAAACACCGGCATCTTCTAACTTTTTCACTATGCTCTTTGAGAAACCTCAACTCAAATAAAGGAGTCCTCAAACCCTTTCTTAGTCATATGCACTGATGCCAAATAAGGCAGCCCCCTGACTAATTTTGTAATCCTCCCTTCCATGTCTGGGTCAAGGATGGAATTTTCCTTTTCCTTAGCTGTTGTTGCACAGTGGTGTTTCCCTTTGCCATTTTCCTAATCTCCACAGTACCCCCATCCCCCGCCCGATCTGACTCAGGGTCTAACCACTCTTCCCACATAGTGGCTCAATGTTTCTAATACAATGAAAACACACAAAATAATTAGTAGCCCGCGGTCTAGTAAATCCATGTTGCTATTATTTTTCTCACGGCATGGAGTGAGAACAGCATGCTGGCATCTTAAGAGCTATCAGGAGGCAAACACAAAAAAGATGAAATCTTATGGTGATTTCTGATGTAAAAAACAAACCAAAACAAAACCATAGTACTGTCTTCTGCTATGAGGGCTTCTTCAGGGGCTTCAAGCCATGGCATGCAAAGCCGGTTGGCCCATACCTTTCCTAAGAAAGTGAGGTGCTGGACGATCAGATGGGCGTTTTCCGTCTTCCCGGATCCGCTTTCCCCACTGATGACAATGCACTGACAGAAAATAGAGTCAAGGGAGGGATTCAACGAATTGCCACACCGAAACAACACGCACACTGGGTTGTGGTTTTCCGTATAACACCGTCCACTCTATCCCTTCATCTTACAATGAACAGCCGTTCTATTCTGGGAGAGCGGCTTGTCACTGCAAGGTGGAAATGTAGCATTGTCTGACGGTACCATTGTCCACTGATTCCTGTGGGTTGTTTGGTCTCTTCCTGTTACAAACCATATTGTAACGAATAATCCTATACACAGGTCACTGTATCTACATGCAGATTCGCCTGCTGGGTAAATTCCAAGTGGACAACGTCTGATCAATAGGTAAAGGTATTCATAAAACAACCATTCCTGTGCTGCTCTGCTAGGGACCACAGCGGCTGGCTAATCCACTAGAGCAACAATTTGGGTTTACTGGCACGTTAGGAAGGGTACACGATGCAAGGCCAGCTCGTAGGACACGTACATACATGGGGCATGGGGTTTGGGCTGGTGCATTCGAAAAGGTACACAACCCAGGGCCAGGTACATGGGAGACAGGCATGGGGCATGTGGAGTTAAGGCAGTAGCATATAGAACGTAGTCTGTAGCCTCGAGGCCTCACCACACAGTATATTGATTTGTGTCAAACTGATAGGTTAAAAACTGGTATTCAGTGCGGTTTTAGTCTGCGTCTCTTTTATTATGGGTGGGGTCAAATACCTGCCAGTGCTTAAGGTCGATCACTTTTTCTTTTTTGTTTTTGGTCTTACTTAGAGCAGTGGGCTGTTTTTATTGTACGGTTAGCGTACACAAAGAAAATCAATGGTGAGGTAGAATAAAAGCAGCGTATTCTGCCTTTGTACTGGCTTCCTGGCATAAAGCTTCTTAGAATTTCCTGACTGGTGGAAGGACAGGAGCATCTTCTGCTCCTCAGGAAGAACAATGGCAGCCACACCTCAGCTATGAACGAGGTGGTTCCAAGTGGGAGCCAGATTATCTCAGGACAGGGATGGACACCAATAAAGAACAGATGTATAAATCAGAGGACGGAAACTTTCAGACCCACCTCCTGCCTTCCGGGAAGACAAAAAAAAAAAAGGTCGAAAGTTGAGTTCAATCAAAACTTGTATTGAAAAGAACCACTTTATTTATTATTATTATTATTACTATTATTTTATTATTCAAAATATTCTATTAGCATGTATTCCCTGCACAGAGTGTTGGACTCAACAAAGTTTCTTTCAAGTCTACCATATGCTTTGACTGAATTCATCTCAGTCTTAATCCCTGAGTTATAAACACATTTTTAATGATTTATTTATTATCTTATATATATTTGGTGTCTCACCTGTATGTATGTCTGTGTAAAGGTGTCAGATCCCCTGGAACTGGAGTCATAGGCAGTTGTGAGCTGCCATATGGGTGCTGGGAATTGAATTCTGGTCCTCTGTGCTCTTAACCGTGGAATCCTCAAGATATATATATATATATATATATATATATATATATATATATATATATATATATATATATGTGTGTGTGTGTGTGTGTGTGTGTGTGTGTGTGTGTGTGTGTGTGTGTGTCTTAAAGAAATGAGATTCAGTGAGATTTGGGATTGATGGATTGAGGGTCCTGGGAGACGGCTCAGATGAAAGGCAAGATCCTATGTTTCCCCGCATCTCCTCCTATCTGTCCCATGTATGTCGCTGCTGTGGGTTATATGCTAATATGCCAGTAAAAACAAACTTAGTGTTCTTAATTCTTTGAGTTGCTCTAGTGAATAAGCCAGCCTGAAAGGGTTGTTGGAACCCTGAATCTGTACTTGGGTTGGCAGAATTGAGCATCTTGGCTATTCCATTTGTAGCCTGCACCTGACACACGGGCACTTTTGTTGAAGTTAAGCCATAACCTGTGGGGTGCGTGTTAACTCCAGAGTAGAGCAGGATTGCACTGAATTGTAGGGCAACACTGGAAAAGCTGTTTAGTGTTGGAAAACTCACAATTTGGTGCCAGAAACAAAACGGGGGAGGGGGATAAAAGAAAAAAAAAAACACAGCAGGCAAATTTGAAAGTCGAGTCCTGTCTTTCCACTAATTTTCTCTCTGAGAAACCCGTGGACACTTGGTAAGTCTCCACAATAGTACAGAGATTTCCCTCTCTTGTCATCAGTCAACCTGAGTGTGCTGTCCCGTGGGTTCTGCTGTGCAGTGGTTTGAGTAAGAAATGTCTCTCACAGTTTAGGGCACCTGAACACTGAGTTCCCATTGGTCAACGGGGAGGTTCAGGAGGTTCTGTCTTGCTGAAGGAGCACGAGAGTGGGGATGTCTAAGCCGCTTGTCATTTGCTCTTTTTGCTTTGTGTTCGCTGTTCCAGGTAGGGCTCCCAGCTGCTCCTCCAGCAGCCACACTTGTTTGCTGCTGCCCCTTCCCACCTCTGACTCTTAGACCTTGGGAACTGGAGACCAAAGAAGTCCTTTCCTTCTGGAAGTTGTCTTGGCCATGGTGTGTTAGCAAGTGACAGAAAAGTAACTAAGACACAGTTATTTGTTTACCCTCAACTGACCCAAAATATCAGACTTGTTTGGTCTCTGGAGGTACACGCACAGTGAGCTCTCATAAATGCAGAAATAAAGGAAAATAAACCTAGGAAAATGGAAGTAGGGTCAAAAGTAGAATATGCCATGCTGTGAATTATAAGCCTAGACAATTAAAAATTACGAGTTAAGTTTGTGTTTAAGTAACGTTGAGCTTAAATTTTATCAGTCTTAACCCTAAGCCATTGAATTTCCCAGCAGCTAGATGATACAGGACCCGGTATCTAGCAAGGGCAGTATTTCACATGCACAGGACGCAGCCATAAAGATTCTGAGATATTAACAGGAGGGAATTTCATTTATGCCGTTATATATTGCATTTTTTATTACAGCCATTGCATGTAGTCAGGTTGTGGTTGTCCTACGTCCTCATTATGTTCATATTAGAAATGTCTTTATGGCGCTTCATGAGAGAAAATGAGTGCTCCTGACGCACGTGTGTTATGCATCTCAAAAGGGCTTTCTCCTTCTCAGGCTTCCTGTTCCCTCGTGCAGCAAATTTACTTCCCATTTCCTCGGGGTAGCCTCAGCAACTACAGGTCCAAACACAAAACGGAAGATGTACTATGTCTTACCTGGTGAGCTGGTAGGAGCGGAAGGTGAGTCCTTACCTGGTCTTTGCTGAAGGTAACTAAACACTGGTAAGCATTATCTGCTGATGCGAATATGTGGGGGGGATTTGAGGAACGCTTCACCCCGTGGTAAAGCCTGGAAAACTGAAGGGAAGGAACAACTCATTGACAGGACCCTTCCAATGCTCCCCCGGACCAACAAGTGCCTTCACCGTCTATTACAGAAACACGAGGCTTTTCACCTTAGGGGACTCACTGCTTCTGGAAGGCTCAGAGTCTCCAGGCCCGTTCTGACCCCTGGTTTCCATTACTGGCTACACAAGCTTGGGCAAGCAAGGGACACTAACTGCTCTGTCTCCTCCCTTACTGACTAGTCATAGCTTTTCTGTCTCATAGGATGATCAGACACAACCCAAGCCAGGGTTTGGCACGTAGCAAGCATTCAATAATTGTTAACATTAATTGTTGTTGTTCCTTGCCTTGAGAAGTTTCTCCCTAAAGGTAAAATCCCACTTAGGTTAAATTATTGTCTACACTTTCAGATATCAGCTCCATAACAGGAGAGTGGTTGCATGATTTTTAAGGCCACTACATTTTATTTGCATATTTGATTTTTTTCCCCTCAGTGTGTGGGTTTGTGTCTAGGACCATGTGCATTCTAAGCATTTGCTCTACCAGTGAACGCATTTCCAGACCTGGCCTTGTGTTTTTTTTTGGGGGGGGTTCTTTTTTTCGGAGCTGGGGACCGAACCCAGGGCCTTGCGCTTCCTAGGCAAGCGCTCTACCACTGAGCTAAATCCCCAACCCTGCCTTGTGATTTTTAATCACTCAGGAAGGAACAAAATGCTTTTAAACTGGTCCTCATACCTGTGGAGAGTATATGCTTAGATTCTGGAAGGGGTTTAAGGCAATCAGAATATCTCCCACATAGGTGTAGATCAGCGCATCTGCATATCGCTTCTGCAGCCAGTAGATAATCGTATCCTAGGAAGAGAAGAAACGGCGTGGAGAGTAATGTGGCCAATCAAGACAGAGACACTGAACGTAGCAATGAGCTTCTTACACTAATGTTTGTCTAAAAGATTAAAGCAGCCCCTTGCGATCTTAACAGAGTCTTAATGATTCTAAATCTCTCAAACGATGGCAGGTGCCTGGAAAGACTCAGTGATAAGAATGTGCTGAGTTACTGACAGGCATCCGGGAGAGCCAACGAAGATTTGAGTCGTTCCTGGGTACAGGGTTGGGGGCAGTCTCTATTCAATTAGAAGGTTCTATCTATAATTAGATTAAACTATGTGGACAGGCTCTGGAAATCAAACTTACATCTCCTGGAAGAGTGGCAGTTGCCCAAGCTGTTAACAGCTGAGCTGTCTTGCCAGCCCTAGGAATTTCATTTCTCAAAAGTAACACTTGTTACTGGGTTGTGGGAATACAGAACTGAACACTGGCATTATGGGTGAGCGATTGAGCTGTTGACGCTGGGGTTCCCCTGCATTAGAATCCACAGATAGAGGTTCAGCTCAAGCAAGGGCGAGTATTCTGAACGAGGCATTATCACTGTTCTCAGATTTCAAATCTGAACTATATTCACCCACTGTCTGTAAATGAAATGTCTCCTTATGAAGAACCAAATCTGTTTTCGGGGTAAACTGTCATATTTTTTATTAAATAGAAAATAGATTTAAGTTGGTGGGCTTCATCAGTCAGGCCCGTGAAATAAAGGGCTTTACTAGAATCTTTCATCATTCCAAAAGTTTAAGTGAACAGACAGAAGGTCATAGCCATAGCAATCACACCATAGCTAACCAAGCAATTACAGTTTTGAACGACTTTAGAAAACTGTGATCAATCACAGAAGGGCCAGAGAATGGACAGGGCACCTGTGTGAGGCTCTCTGTGAGAGCTGTCTACCAAACGTTCAGTACCTCGTCCAGGACCTCAAGATTGACCAAGTCATCCTCAAGGCAGCATTTACCAGCATCCTCCACATGATGGGGTCTTCCAGTATGCATCCTTTCATGCCTGGAACCATGAAGAGAGAGCGCATCAACACCATGACAGTGAACACAGCAGAAGGCAGGCAATGAGGCCAGCTCACTTGAGAACTCCACACGTGACACGTCCAGCAACCTCAGTGACAGTGAAAACAAAGCCAGTCCAGACATCATGCCCTGTGTGTGGAGGCACCAGGGGAAGGGGAGTCCTAAGCTCTTCCCTCACAGTGAAGAACTTTTGTCAACTGAACCCAGCAAACATACATTTGTGTTTCCAAAATTCCAGCTGCCACACTTTTAGGAGTTATCATCTATACTCTTATCCTCTGCTCTGTGAGACAGGAGGTCACTTGTCTACTTGACTGCAATGTTTCATAGGAAAGCAATGAAAATCCTGAGACTTTGCAGTAAGGGCTCTCTGTGAGTCAAGATCCCCTTGGGGTGTGTGTGTGTGTGTGTGTGTGTGTGTGTGTGTGTGTGTGTGTGTGTGTGTGTGTGTATGTGACGTATCAGATAGCCTGTATTACAGATGTTGACATTATTATATTCATAACAGCAGCAAAATCACAGTTATGAAGTAGCAAAGGAATAATGTTATGGTTGGGGGAGTTACCACAGCATAAAGAACTGCAGTAAGAGGCTACACCTTTAGGAAAGTTGAAGTGGCTGATTTAGAGCATTCTACATCCTGCATAGACTTTCCACTGAGCTACAGTCTCAGTGCCTCCCTTCTTGTGATGTCCCCTTGCCCTGTCTGCCACCACCCAGACTTTCTGACATATTTTTAAAACTACAGAAACTTTCAAAGAACAGTGTAAGTACCAAAGAGTTGGTCATGTTTTGCTTTTACTTTGTTTATTTATCAAAAATTCCTTTGAGACTTTTCCCCTAAAGAACTCCTTTTCTGAGGTAACCAGCCTGTTCCTAAATGTTGGTCAAGTACATACATGCATCAATGGGCAACATATGGGTTATTCATGTTTAATTATAAAAAAAAGTGATTTATTTAATTCAATAGTATCAATTTTGTTTTGTTAACATTTATCTGTGTACATATCCGCTCTTGTGTATCCACACCTGTGTGTCCACATGCACTGGTGGAAGTCAGAAGACAATTTCCCAGAGCCAGTTCTCTTCTTTCACCTGGGTCCTAGGGATTGTCACCAAAGTTCTGTGGCAAGGGCTTTTATCTGCTGAGCCATTTTGTCAGACTCATACTTTCTTATTGTGTGGCATTGTTTACCATGTATTCCAAAAACTTGAAATACAATAAATAAAAATCCCCTTTAGTATTCCAAAGTAGAGTTTGTTTTATTATTTGCTTATTTTTGTTTGCTTTAATTTATTTGCTTTGCATGCCGACCCCAGTTCCCCTCCCTCCTCCCTCCAGGTCCTTCCTCCTCCATTTTCTCCCTGCCCGTCCCACTCCTCCTGTTCACTTCAGAAAAAGGAAGGCCTTCCCTGGATATCAACCAGCCCTGGCTTATCAAGTTGCAGTAAGACTAGGTGCATCCTCTCCTATTAAGCTTGAATGAGGCAGCCCAGTACAGGGAAAAGGGTCCCAAAGGCAGGCAACAGTCAGAGACAGACCCTGTTCCCACGGTTTGGAGTCCCTCTTGAAGACCAAGCTACAACAGTAGTGTATGTGCAGAAGGCCTATGTCAGTCCCATGCAGGCTCCCTGGCTGGTGGTTCAGTCTCTATGAGCTCCTAAGGGCTCAGGTGGGTTGATTCTGTGGGTTTTCTTGTGGTACCTTGACCCCTCTGGCTCCTATAAACCCTCCCTTTCTTCTGCAGGATTCCCAAGCTCCATCTAGTGCTTGGCTGTGGTCTCTGCATCAGTTTCCATCAGTTGCAAGGTGAAGCCTCTCTGATGGCAGTTACCCGAGGTGCCTGTCTGTAAGCGTAGCAGAATGCCATCGACAGTGTCAGAGGTAGGCTTTCTCTTACGGCATGGACCACAAGCTGCACCAGTCTGTGGTTGGCCACTCTTTCAGTTCTACTCCACCTTTATCCCTGCACATCTCGTAGGCAGGACAAACTGTAGATCAAAGGTTTTGTATCTGGGTTGGTATCCCAATCTCTTCATTGGCAGTATTGTCTGTTTACGAGACAACAAGTTCAGACTCTATATCCCCTATTGCTTGGACTCTTAGCTAGGCTCACTCTCTTAGATTCCTGGAGTTTCCATTGCCCTTGGTTCTAGCCCATCCAAGAGATGCCCACCCACCCCCATTTCAGTTGTCTCTTGTAGTACTTTCTCCCTTTGTCCCACCACCCCCAATCTCTCCTCTCTCCATCCTCCCACACCCCTGCCCCCATCCACTGTACTTCTCTTTCTCAGTGAGATCGTGCTTCTCTCCCCTCGAGCCTTTCTTGTTACTTAGCTCCTTTGGGTCAGTGAATTGTAGCACAGTTATCCTGCAGTTTATGGCTGATGTCTACTTATCAGTGAGTACTTATCATGCTTGTCTCTCTCAGTCTGGGTTACCTCAGTCAGGATGATCCTTCCTAGTTCTATCAATTTGTCTGCAAATGTCACAGCGTCATTGTTTTTAATTCCTGACTAATATTCCATGTGCCAGTGCACCACATTTTCTTTACCCGTTCTTCAGTCAAGGTTGCTCCCAGTTCCTAGCTGTTATGAATAAAGCTGCTATGAGCATGGTTGAGCAAACAGCCTTGGGGTATGATGGAGCTTCCTTTGGGTGCATGCCCAAGAGTGGCGTAGTGCACCTTGATTCCTAGAGTTCTGAGAAACCACCAAATTAATTTCCAAAGAAGCGTATGTGTAGGTTTTCACTACCACTAGCAATGCAGTAGCGTTCCCCTTGCTCCACCTCCTCGCCAGAATAAGATGTGGTTGAGATTTTAATCTTAGCCATTCTGATCAATATATATCAAATGGAATCTGAGGGTCATTTTGCTTTGCATGTCCCTGATAGCTAAGGATGTTGAACATTTCTTTAAGTGATTCTCAGCCATTTGAGATTCCTCTGTTGAGAATCCTCTGTTTAGATCTGTACTCTATTTTTTTTTAAATTGGGTTATCTGGTTTGTTAATGTCTAGTTTCTTGAGTTATTTATGTATTTTAGATATCAACCCTCTGTTGATGGTGAAATTGGTAAAAACCCTTTCCCATTGTGTAGGCTGCCATTTTGTCCTTTTGATGATGTCCTTTGCCTTGCAGAAGGTTTTCAGATTCATGAGATCCCATTTATTAATTGTTGATCTTAGTGCCCGCATGCTTGATGTTCGATTCAGGAAGTTGTCTCCTGGGTCAATTCATTCAAGTCTATTCCCCACTTTCTCTTCTATTAGATTTAGTGTATCTAGTTTTATGTTGAGGTCTTTGATCCATTTGGATTTGAGTTTTGTGCAGAGTGATTTGCATCCTTCTACATGCAGACAACCAATTAAACCAGCACCATTTGCGGAAAATGCTTTGTCTTTTCTATTGTATAATTTTGGCCTCTTTGTAAAAAATCAAGTATCCAAAAATGTATGGATTTACTAGTGGGCCTTTTGTTCTATTTCATTGATCAGTCTGTCTGTTTTTATGTCATTGCCATGTGTTTGTTTTGCTTTTTGTTTTTGTTTTTTTCCGGAGCTGGGGACCGAACCCAGGGCCTTGCGCTTGCTAGGCAAGCGCTCTACCACTGAGCTAGATCCCCAGCTGCCATGTGGTTTTTAGCGATGCAGATGTGATACCTCCAGAAGATCTTTTATTGTACAGGACTGTCTTAGCTGTCCTGAGTATTTTGTTTTCCATACGAAGCTGAGGATTGTTCTTTCAAGGGCTGTAAAGAATTGTGTTGCAATTTCAATGGGTAATGACATTGAATCTGTAGGTTGCTTTTGGTAAGATGGCCACTTTTACTATGTTAATCCTACTGATCCTCCGTGGCACGGGCAATCTTTCCATCTTCTGATATCTTCTTTGATTCCATTCTTCAAAGACTTGAAATTCTTGTCATATAGATCTTTTACTTGCTTGGTTGGAGTTACACCAAGAAATTTTATATTATTTGTGGCTATTGTGAAGGGTATTGTTTCCCTGATTTCTTTCTCAGCCCATTTATCATTTGTATGTATGAGGGCTACTAATTTTTTGGGTTAATTTTGTATGCAGCCACTTGGCTGCAGGTGTTTATCAGCTGCAGAAATTCCCTGGTAGAATTTTTCAGGTTTTTTTTATGTATATTATCATGTCATTTGCACATAGCAATACTTTGACTTTTTCCTTTCCACTTTGCATCTCCTTGATCTCCTTTAGTTGTCTTTTTGCTCTGGCTAGAACTTCAAGTATTATATTGCAGGGATAGGTAGAGAATGAACAGCCTTGTCTTGTCCCTGATTTTTGCTTTAAGTTTCTCTCCATTTAATTTAATGTTGGCTGTCAGCTTGCTGTATATTGCCTTTATTATGTTTAAGTATGTGCCTTATATCTCTGATCTCTCTAGCACTTTTATCATAAAGAGGTGTTGGGTTTTGTCAAAGGCTTGTTCAGCAAGCATCTAGTAAGATGGTCGTGGATTTTTTTCTTTCAGTGTGTTTATATAGTAGATTGCATTGACAGCTTTTAAATGTTGAACTATCCCTGCATTTCTTGAAGAAGCCTACTTGATCATGGCCAGAATATGGAATCCAGGGGATTGGTAACTTGTTTTTTGATAAGGTCTCCTGTATCCCCAGGCTGACCTCTTAGAACTCACCATATTAATAGAAGATGATGTCACACTGTGATCCTCCTGCTTCTACCCCTGAGTGCTGGGATTACAAGAATTCATTACCCCATCCAATTTTCCTGGTGCTGGCAATCATACAAACCCATGCATGTGTTGAATAAGCATTCTATCCACTGAGTCGTATCCCAGCCCAAAATTTAATTCTTATTTTATTGGTTATTTTATTTATGTACATTTCAAATGTTATCCCCCTTCCTGGTTTCCCCTCCACAAACCCCCTATCCCACCACCCCTCCCCCCTGTTTCTATGAGGGAGCTCCCCCACCCACCCACTCCTGCCTCACCACCCTAGCGTTCCCCTACACTGGGGCCACAAGTCTCCACAGGACAAATGGCCTCTCTCCCATTGATGCCAGACAAGGCCATCCTCTGCTACATAAGCAGCTGGAGCCATGGGTCCCTCCTTGTGTACTCTTTGGTTGGAAAAATGTAATTCTTTAAGTAATAAAATTAATATAAGTAGACATTCCCATAATTTCCTCCATGAAACTGTAATACTCAGTGTGGTGCTTGGAGAAAGCACTTGCCCATAGGTTAAAAGCTCTGGCCCCAGTCTCAGGATTGTGAATCATGAGTGAGATACTCAGTACATCCCTTAATGGCAGCCACTTAGTCCTCATCATCTATAAATGGAAGGCACGTACAATCTTGAGATAGAAATTCAAATTAGATTTCTAAATGCATCAAGTACTAGTCTTAGGTCCTTATCAAAACTAGGAATCAACAATTTGTGTAACTCCTTTCGTTACTCAGAATGCCATTAAATTACACGGGTAAAATGTCCTCCTATGCCCTGTGAGTTCAGCAGTAAGGTAGCGTCGAAGCTTCCCTAAGAGGTGCCATATATCCCATATTGTCACAGTTTAAAAGGTCTCCTGATGCAGTACTGTCTCCCTAGATCCCCCAGCTGGCGTTGCCTAATGCTAGCGATGTACCACACAAACACCATGGAATTCTCACGTGTAGCTTCCTCCTTGCTACACACACAGAGGAGGTAGGTAGAGAACACCTTGGAGTCTGCTACACTGAGTCCTCCTTCCCAATCGCCATCGCTGGTAGTTTTAAATTAGAAAGTTCACGTGAAGCATATTAGTCACCTCCAGTACTGGAGCCAACTTTATTGTAAAAGTCTAAAATAAGACCAAAGCTGTATTTTATCTAATCTAATCAAATCACTAACCTAAGCAATCAAAAACGATTAAGGAGAACAGTTTCTTTTTCTATGCCTTTACATGTAGGCGACGTCAAAGAGAAACCCAACTGGGGGTCATCGGGATGGCTCAATTGTTAAGAGTGCTTTCCTAGAAGGCCTGAGTTTGATTACCAACACCATGGTCACAGCCAGAAGCTCATTGTGCCTGTTACTCTAGCTCCAGAGGGTCTGATACTTCTGCACAGACAGACAGACAGACAGACAGACATACACACACACCCATAAATATGCATAATTTGAAATAAAGATTTTTGTGGCGCATGCTTTTAACCCAGCACTCAGAAAGCAGAGACAGGCAACTCTGTGAAGTAGAAGCTAGCGCGATCTATACAATAAGTCCCAAGCCATCCGGGGTTACATAGAGAGGTGTCTCAAAAATAAATAAAGCAATTTGCAATTTTTTAAAAGAGAAAGAAATCAAATTGGTTTAAAGTATACTTTTTTGAGTCAGGTGTGGTGCATATGTATAAACCCAGTCGTTTGGAGGCTGAAACCTGAAGAATCATGAGTTCAAGGCTATTCTGGGCTTTATAGGAAGTTCCCAGCCAGGCAGGGTTACAAAAGACCTTGTCTCAGGGAAGGCAATGCTAATTTTCAGTGTGACTAAGAATATTGCGTCTTGCTTGCCATTTTATTAAATAAAATATCAGCAAGTCTGCCTTTCATAAGCCTAAAAGATTTGTCCCCTTAAAGTTCAACATAAAGAAAAAAATAAACTGAATTCTTAAATAAAATGACTGAATTCTCACTGTGTTAATTTCAGTCTTTTTATCCCTTTCTTTATTCGTGCCCAGTAACTTTGTGAAATAAAGCGTTTGACAAGGAAAGTTAGCAAGGGTCTCAAGAGACAGGTCAGTAGTTCAGAGGACTGCCTGTTCCTGCAGAGGACTCGGGTTCCATTCGCAACACCCACATGGCAGCTCACAAGCATCTATAACTCCAGTAACTCCAGTTGCAAGAGATCTGACACCCTCTTTTGACTTCCAAGGATATGAGGGGTGTGTGTGTGTGTGTGTGTGTGTGTGTGTGTGTGTGTGTGTGTGTGTGTTACAAAGACATTACCCAAGGAAGTGATCCTGATAAGATGGTGCAAACATTCCTTGCTTGTGTCTCCCCTTGAAAACACCTAAACACTCAGGGTGGAATGTGGGTTTCTGTCTGTACGAAGGTGAGGACAGCACGAGATAAGGCGAGAGTCTGTGATTGGGCAGTGGAAAAGGAAGGCGGGCTGAGAGTTTTAGAGATGAGTACAGGAAGACAGAGGAAGAAGCAGAGAGGAGGAGACGAGATGGAACCCATAGGAGAGGAAGCAGAGTCAGAACCACACAGTCCTGGGAGCCACAAGTATTGGGGATTTCTTAGATGGTGTGTTTGCCCCGTCTAGGTGAGCAGCTTGTGTTTCTATCAATTGAGTTTTGAGCTCACTGTGCAGGCGTTTTGTGGGTTGAGAATTTACTAATATAAATCTGACTGATAAATTACAAGCCTCTAGAGTTTTTATTTTACCTGGTTAGTGAGATTTGTGACAGCTAATCACAGGGGGAGGATGGCTGGGAATGTGAACAGAATCCACTGCAAGAGAACGGAGAGATGGGCAGTCACTGCATGGGCCTAGCCATGGTGGTGGGGAGACCACCAGGGCCAGAGAGCAGCCGGAGTTAGAGTGGGATGGTGCCTTTTTCTATTTCATGCAACAGCGGAATCCCTGAGCGTCTGTCTCAGGATTCTGGGAGGTGAATGCTCACAGGAAGCTGGGAAAGAAACCTGAATTTGAGATCCCAGCAAACCAATGTGCTTCCTGGGGAGGTTTTCTTCCCACTCTTGGCCGAGACTACATGAGGAATGCAGACACTAGGTGGACACTCTGGATACTAGATGTCCTTCACTCTGGATGATGCTTTTACACACGGTCTGAGATAAAAGCACTGGCAAACCTCAGCTGCAACCTCAGAAACAAATAGACACCAGCATAAAGTTGATTCTCAGTGTGCAGACACAGTTTGGTATCACCAGGATCTGAGTTGGTATTTTCTAAGCCCACCAGCTGATTGTCTACAGCTATAACCGTACTTATGTCTGTCTGTCTCACACACCTAAACTCCAAGGATCGTGCCAATGGCCTTGAGTCTCATCAAAATCTTCCCACAAGGATTTAAACAAATGAATGGAAAAAGATATCGTAATTACTGTTATTAGCTCTGTGTGACCTCCTTTCCTGTTGATGGGCAATCTAATCCTTAGAGTTGGTACTTGCTCAAGATTGTGGTAGGCAATTTAGAAGTGGTGTTATCTAAGATATCCTCATTCATATAAAGACCAGCTCACTAGTTCAGCCACACACACGTACACATGCACACATATGCACACATATGTTCACTTTCATATGCACACTCACATATATGAATGCACACACACACACACACACACACACACACACACACACACACACACAAGTAGCTCTATTTGCCCTCTCCAATTAGTGTTCCTCTGAAAAGGAAGCCTGCTTCACTTTCCTCCTGGGGGGTTTGGAGAGTTAAAACCTTAATCCTAACACTTATATCTTTTACAAAATCCTTAGATGTTAGATAAACGTATACAAGTGTTATGTCTCTCTACTTTTAGTTAAATATATAAATATAAATTTAGATAAATAGATACATATAATTAAACTTGGTTTAATTTTATTTTGCTGTCTTCTTGAGTCAAGTAGCTTGTTCCCACTGGTAATGACAAACTCGGATTATCTGAAACTCTCAAGCTCCACCTAGTGTCTTAATTTAAGAACAGCATCTGCTAACATTTTTTTTTTTTTTTTTTTTTTTTGCCAAGCAATTCTTTGTTTAAATATAAAAATTACAGATATTCAACTTAAAAATACTTGAGTTTGGCTGGGCAGTGGTGCTGCAGATCCCAGCACTTGCAAGGAGGAGGCAGGTGGATCTCTTAAGTTTGAGGCCAGCCTGGTCTGCAGAGTGAGATTCCGGACAGCCAGGGCTCCACGGAGAAACTTGAAAAACAGACAAACAAAAAGATACGTGGGTTGTGTGGGAGGCACAGCTTAGAGACGGCATTGGAGGAACCACACCCGTTAAACACACGGGCCTGTGTTATCAGAAGGAAGACAGTACTGATGCATGGACACCCAGGAGGCTGGAGTGGATGGATGTTGTCTAACAATCTGTCATCGTTTTGCTGTTCTGAGGAGCCAGCCTTCCTGAATCCCCCAACTATCCCGAGCAGTATCTAGGCCCTTATCCTGAGCTTAGCTTCTTGATAACTAGAATCCGTCCCTATGAAAGAGTCCCATATACCTTGCATCCTCCACCCATAGTCTACTCTTATGTTTGTAACAAATCCCCTCCCTTAGGCCCTTACCCTGAGCACTGTTGGTCAGTCAACAGAACTGATTCTTGTTGTGCAGGTCTCAGGTGCTTTGCTGGGGAGGGGGAGGTTCCACATAGCTATGCCTAGAGTTTTGTTGCGATGAGTGTCAGGTGCAAACCTCTTTCCAGAGTTTTACTATGCTTAAATGTGTCCGAGAAATAAAACAGACTCTGGAAGCTTGCCCCAGGGCCTGCCAAGTGGTGCTGACTGGAATTTCATTCTTCACCTGGTGTGGCCCATCTCCCTGCCAGCAGTGACACTGGCAGGGTCCCCAGGAGGGTTGAGTTTTCCAAAGCTTAGATAAAGAGATACATCTAAGTGACTGGGTAACAGTTTATTTAATAAAGGCATATAGTAATATATAGATTTGTTTTGTTATTGTCATACGGCGCACATGGTCTACTACTTCCACTTTTACTTGGTGCACATATAAACATCCAGGAATGCTACACATTCCAAATGAGCGCTTAGGTTCGTGCACAGCGTGCTCTGAGGTGCTGTGTGCGTAGAGCGATGGCTGTAACTGAAGCGTCTTCTAAGAGGAGTGTTCCAGGGTAAAGTACATCAAAGTCTGTACTGCCTTTTCTGCATGTCCTGCTTGTGTTTATGAGGCAGACAGAGTTTGAGGTTTGACGCCAAGAGGGAAAACTGTACGGTCTGGGTTTGGGTTGGACGAAGTAGAAGATGCAAAATGGGATGACTTTAGGTCTCAGGGACCAGGGATGAACTCTATGTTAAGATAGAGATGTGGGCATTGTGGAGCCAAGGGCAGGCTTTTGGTCACGTGTGGCGCATGTGTGGCTTTTTCGAGACTGTCTTTAGCCCAGGTCATGGGTGGGAAGAGGACTTTGAGAACATCCAAGCAGTTCGGACTAGAGTTTACTCTCTATGCCCATGTTACAGTGGAGCAATTTCGGGGTGATGCTTTTTTAATAGCCCAAGCTCGGTGACAAGCCAGTCCTCTGTGTGATTTCCCTCCAAAGTGCATCCTTAACCCATTAGCTTCCTGTATTCAAGCAAAGACTCCATGCAGAGGGGTACAAACAGGTTCGGGAGTCCCACGCATTGGGGTTGGGTGTGGTCTTACCCTCATGAATGTGATAGAAGGAAGTGCTCTAAATCATGACCCAAGAATGTGACTCTCTTACCTGATGCGTATTCACACACCATTCACCACTGAGAGCTCCTCTCTGTGCGACAGTCTTTAGACAGTTGTCCTCTGGAAGACCCATCGCGAAGATTATTTCTGCCCCATTCCTCCATTCCCAGAATATAAATCCTCCCTTCCCTCCCAAGGTGCAAAAGGAAATCTGTCTATCAGATGCCGTGCTTAAAGGTGGCGATGATATTTGTGAGGGATAGAGAGAATGCAGCCAGGGATTAGGAAGAGAGAAATGAGGAAGAGGACCCAGACTCAAAGGCGCTGGTCCAAAGCCTCTATAGCTGTAGGAAGAGCCCATTCCCTTATGACCCTAACCAGTGGCTCCAAACAGTAAGGAAAACGTTGCTCAAAAGTAAGGCTAGAGTTACAGCACCAGCCTACACTATCAAATCCTCCATGCAGAGCACTTCTATTTCCATGTATCCTCTGATTCAGGGTCAAAGAAAATGGACAATTCCATTTGACTTTAACTATACAATAACGGAGCCAGTAGGAGACAAATCACCACAGATTACCCATGGGGCTCTATTCTATTGCCTCTCTTGTGAGTCAAATATGAAGTAGATACCGGTTGAGTTTGGAGCCAATGGCTCCCTGAACTAGATGTTGACCTATAATGTAAGGTTAAAGTTCTCAAACATACAAACTTGTAAAATAGAAAACCGAGCAGAAATCGTTATAGTAACGGCCTATGTTTTTCTTTAACCTATGCAGTTTCAGCCTAGTAAATTGGCATTGTATTATCAATCACATTAAGCAGTATTTGATACTATTCCTACCTTCTCCAGACAGCAACAAGAGTCAGGGACAAAGGCAGAAAATTAAATATTGGTTTGTTCACACAGTGAGGCACCATGTGCAGGGCGTGGGGGCGTCGGTGTGGGGGTGTCAGGGTGTGGCAGATGGGGGATGTGGGATGAGGGATGTGGGGTATGGGACATGGGGGGAGTGATACTAATTACACCAAGGTACAGGTTTATTCCTTCTCTGTTGGGGATATAGGAAGACATTTAACTTCCAGTGTGAGCAGCATCTTTAGCACTTTATGCGATCATTCAGAAGGTCTCCATTTACAGAAGTGCCAGGAGCCTGTGGTCATATAGGACGTGGAGTGTGTTTGTGCACACAAACATGTCTGCAAGCAGAAGGGCAGGGGAGACAGCAAGGCTGCCTGGGGAAAGCCCGACAGGTGAGGAGTGAGAAATGTGTTTTTAAAGGTCACCACCGCAGGTCGAAAAGGAGTCAGAGCAACTGAAGTCATTGTTTTAATCAGCCTCCCGCAAATCACAAGGGCAGAATCTGAAAGCCATTAAGCATAACGGGGGCGGGGGGGACCGCTGTTACTAAATTCTCCTAGAAAATAATACTTAGGGTAGACCTTCGACATTTGATGGTTTGACATTTGTCATCTCAGCAGGCCCTAGCCACCTGCAGGGGCAGGACACACTAGAACTTGTCATTTTCCTGAGGCCCACAGCTGAGTTCATGGTCACAGTGCAGCCGGCCTCCCAGCGCCTTCCCTGCCTCCACCACATTCCAGACCCTGATGCTCTCTCCTAAGGACTCTTGTGGGGTGATAAAACGCACGGTTTCAAGTCTACTGCTCTGATCTTTAAGGGCTAGGCCACATACCGGGTGATCGCAGTAAATTCATGGATTTTGCAAAGTGGGTTTGGGAAAGAAGACATTTTGAAGGTCAGGGAAATAGGGGCTGGTGTTGTCAAAAACTCAAATTATTTAAAAGCTTCTCGGACAAGTTAAGAGACACTGTAGCCTTAAACTGTTACCTGCAAATGCTAGAAAAAAAATTTTTTACCTCCTTTAAGAGCATGTACATCTTAGATTCTTAACTGTCGTGCCTAAATCAGACATAGGCCATGGCAAAACTATAAGTTATGAGGAAAATTTAAGTTCCCTAGGGAGTCTACACATGTTTGCATGATCATCAACATCATGGAATGATACTGACTAAATCTCAACAATACAGTGTTCCTTCTGCCTACAGATCCCCCGTAGGACTTCCCAGGTAGAATTCTAAAGCTAAGTGGATACAGATCTGGATATAAAAGTGAACAGAATATTGCCTCAAGCTTTGGCTTTTCTACACAGCTGCTGCATTCAGAAGAGCTACACCCATGAGGGCTAAGATGGACTTCACATCTCAAGCTCCAGATGTGGTGTGCCTTCTGCTGCACTGTAACCAATGGTAACCACACCCCTGATGGCTAACATTGTGCCTACAGATTTGAAAGCTGGTCCTGTCTGCTTATTATAGCCAAGATGGCCACTTCCCCATGGAATCTTGACATGGCATTACCTTCTACCTCTTAAGGATTTTTGGAATTGTTGCTATTTAAGAGGGATACTGAGGTAGATTGTCCTTTGGGAGTAAGAGATTCATTAAAAGTTGGTAACACTGCATGCAGACAGCAGGGGAAGAATTTGGACCCACAAAGAAAAATGGGAGTCCCTCCGTATAGGTTTCAGAAAAGGCCCCATATCATGTAACCTGCTCATAGTCATGTGAATACCTAAGAAGTAGGGCAGGAGGGCACAAGTTTGGTCTTTTAGTTAACGAGTGTCCATCCTATGGGATGTGTTATCTTTAATCCCTGATTGCTTAGGGTCTCTGGGATTGGGAAGAGAGGATTGTTCTTTTTCTAGGCAGCGTCTCAGTAGGGTGCCTGCCATTTCCCCATAGCTGTAAGAAGTACAGAGTTAACTAGGAGAGAAGGAGGCTGCTGCCAGTGAACACAGCCGTGTCAGCCTGAAGCTAAACCTAACACCACTTGATCCCGGTGGTGGCAGGGAGTGCAGCTCCTTCTGCTCAGTTCTGCCTGCCCTTCCTCTGCTCTCCCTTACCATTCTCCCCATGCTCATACACACCCCTACCTCCTCTTCCTCTTCCTTCTCCTCCTCCTCCTCTTCATCCGCCTCTTCTTCCTCCTCCTCCTCTTTTTCCTCCTCCTCCTGTTCTTCCTCCTCCTGTTCTTCCTCTTCCTGTTCCTCCTCCCCCTTCCCCCTCCTCTTCTTCTTCCTCCCCCTCCTCTTCCTCCTCCTCCTTTTCCTCCTTCTCCTCCTCCTCCTGTTCCTGTTCCTCCTCCTGTTCTTCCTCTTCCTGTTCCTCCTCTTCCTCCTTTTCCTCCTTCTCCTCCTCCTCCTGTTCCTGTTCCTCCTCCTGTTCCTGTTCCTGTTCCTCCTCCTCCCCCTCCTCTTCCCCCTCAGCACCTGGGTCCTTTTGCTTTCTGTTCCTTCTTGTTACCTCTTCTTACTGAGGGCTCCTCAACTTGCCAATAGATTAAAAGAAAATGTGAGTTCCTATCACACTGAAGTTTTCCATGAGCACAGCTCAGTCTTTTTTCTAAGTTCCTCTCTAAAACTCCCAGGAGCTCAGTCCCCCTTCCTTTGTTCTCCATACTCTATTGAACCTGTGTCTCTTCTTCAGGCCAACCAGCCCCTGACTAGACTCAGCCTCCGAGTTACTAAGCCACTGTCAGACTTCCGAATCTGCTTTCCCTGTCCTATACCTGCGGCCAGTAGTAACCAGAGCCTACGGATGGATGGTCAAGGCAATGGTGGACACAGCCCACTTGCTGGGAGCCTTTAGTGCTGTGCTGTCCTGGGGTTCTCCATGTTTCTCTTAACCACTTCACAGTATTGGAGTATCAGTCAGTCACACTGTATCCAGGTCTTCTGTACTTCTGAAAAGTCATAGCTGTATTTGAATGACTTTGTCACATTCCTCATAGTGACACTTCCAAAGGCTTGACATCTTCCTGGAGCCGAACACCACTGCCTACCCTAATCCCTTAGTAGTGTTTGGAAAGTTAAGGGCCATCAGCATGAGTTTTCTCACAGTGCCTTCTTTTCCCTTCAGATTGTCAGAATATTCTCATCTCACCTGTATGTGGCTTTCTAGCATTGTTTCATTCTAAGACCAACCAACCATCTCTTAGACCCTTGGTCCATTTCTTCTGCTCCTCTACAACTCTCTCTTCTATCTTTAATGTCTCCTCTACACATAATTCTCCCCTTTTCATCTTTTCAAGCCTTCCCTGTCTTTTTAAAATGTCATTTATTTATTTATTTTTATTTATTTATTCACTTTATATCCTGATTGTGGCCCAATGTTCCTTCTTTCCTCCCAGTCCTGCCCCTATAAATCCCTCTCTCTATTATCCACTCCCCTTCTCCTCAGAAAGAGAAGCCCACCTGGGTACCACTCAACCTGGGACATCCAGTCTCAGTGGGACTAAGTGCATCCCCTCCCATTGCAGCCCACCCAGGCAGTCCAGCTAGGAGAAAGAGATTCAATGACAGGCAACAGAGTCAGAGACAGCCTCAACTCCATGAAGACCAAGCTGTACATCTGCTATAAATGTGTAGGGAGCCTAGGTCCAGCCCCTGCATGCTCTTTGGTTGGTGGTTCAGTCTCCGTAAGCTCCCATGGGCCAGGTTAGTTGACTCTGTAGGGTGTCCTTAACCCCTTTGACTTGCTCAAGTTTATCCCCAACTCCTGCATAAGACTCCCAGAGCTCTGCCTGGTGTTTGGCTGTGAGTTTCTGCGTCTGTTTCCATCACTGCTGGATGAAGGCTCTCAGGACTCTGACAGTGAGCCTAAGACTGTTTGGACCATTGAAGATGTAACTTAAGGCAGGAAGCTAGAAGCTGTGGGTGACACCTGTATGTCCTTGGCATTTCATTTGATATGAAAGGGAAACAGAATGGTCCTTTGACTGCTATCTCTTGGTGCTTTGTAATTCCTCTTTGATTTCTGCGTGAATCACGGCTGGTAGCTTAATTCTTTCTTTCCCTAGCCAACCAACCTATCACTAAGTCCTGGCAATACCAGGGCTTCAGCATCTTCTACGTCTGTATTTGTTATCACTGCTCTTGTTTATGGATGACTTCAGTGCAACAGAGTGAAGGTATTTACAGGGGTAACTAGCCAAGGAACCCCGAAGTAAGAACAGAAGAATTAACAAAGCGATTGGTGGGAGATGGGAAAGGATGGGAAAGTCACTGACCGGTAACAGGTAGCAAGGTAAGGAGTAAAGAAAAACAGGTAAAGATGTAGGAGGCAGATGTGACGGATGTGACGTCACACTTGGGAGGCCGGTTAAGGAAAACAATGGCTAGGGAGGCAGAAGGGAACAGAAGGATCCATAGTCTCTCCCCAACCCCTCACAGTAGAGAGGTAGAATGTGGGCTACAATGAAGTGGAAAAGGGGTCATCTCAGTTATGATGAGCAGATAGGCTGGACACTCAAGAATATAGGAGCAAGGCTGGGCATCGAGGAGGATTGGTCACACTGCAGCAGAAAGTGTGCCATGCATGGAGGAGGGCTTGAACTGTGAGACCCATCTTAGCTCTTGTGGATCTAAACTGTAGCTCTTCTGCATGAAGCAGCTTCATAGTAAGCCAGCGCTTGATGCAGTCCTCTATACATACACCCAGATCCATATCCACATAGATTTACCGTTAGACCCAGTCTGCAATAGTCCTTGGAGACACCTATGCAGAAGTAGTGGTATAATACTATTGAGATGGGTCAACTTCTATCTCTAGTCTTGCCTCACCTGATTCTACTCTCCACTCTACATTCAGAACAATCTAGAACACAGACCTCCCTGGAACTCTTCAGTGGCCCCCTTCTGCCTAAGACACAAGTCTGATGCCTTTGGCCCATGGACCTGGCCTTCCCTTACTTTCTCCCTCTCTCCCTCCTAGCCCACAAAGCTCCAAGACTGCCCGCTAACTCAGCTGCCTGCCCACACCCTCTGCAGCCCAGGTGTCCCTTAGTGTTCTCTCTTTGCCTCCCTCTAAATAACTTCCTTCCCATCTAACTTCTGTTTGATCTTCAGGTCATGCTCAAATTCCATCTCCCTACCAGTTGAGATTTTCCAAACAAGACAGAAAAAACAAGAACACTGGAGCCGAGATGATAAATGGTCACTCATCTTGCGATGATGGTGATATGGCAGGCAGAGAAATGTGAAACCATGGGCTCAGCCAGGTTTAAATCCTAACTCAGCCACTTCCTGGTGACTTTTCCCTTTAATGTCTTCCCCAGGCATCCCAAGGCCAGATGCGCTTTCCCAGGGACGGGGTCAGGGCCTTTCCCTGAGACTTCTGCTCTTATCTCGGTACTTCTCAATCTTCCTAATGTGATCCTTTAATACAGCTCCTCAGGTTTCTGTGACCACCCCCCCAACCATAAAGGATTTCATTGCTATTTCATAACTTTGCTATTGCTATGAATCATAATGGAAATAATTTTTGGAAGCAGCAAGTTGTCAAGGGGGTCACGACCCACAGGTTGAGAACCACTGTTCTATCTGATCCTTGTTTGTGTGGTACAAAGACTATTAGCATTTTATCAAGAACCAAATCTGGTTTGCCTTTGCAGTTGCTCTGCTCAGTTTAGGGCTTGACACCTACACGCATAAGTAAATGTTTCTACAGAGAATAAATGAATAAATTTGATTTTGAGAAAGAGATAGAAATCAATATTTTTAACCTTTGGTGCCTCCGTACTGCTTATTTTCATGATCTTCTCTGATAATTAAGGAGATGGATTTCCACAGATGAAGGGCAAAAGAAAGGTAGTTGGGCTGATTGGTTCTGTGTTGGCTGGACACAAGCTAGAGCCATCTGAGAATAGGGAGCCTCAGTTGAGAAATGCTCCACAGAATTGGACAGTAGGCAAGCCTGAAGGGCATTTTCTTAATTAGTGATTGATGTGGGAGGAGCCAGCCCATTGGGAGTGGTGTGGCCCCTGAGCTGGTGATTTGAGGTGCTATGAGGAAGCAGGCTGAGCAAGTCAGTAAGCAGCACTCCTCCGTGGCCTCGACATCAGCTCCTGCCTCCGGGTTCCTGCCCTGTGTGAGTTCCTGCCTTTAGTACCTTTGGTGATGGACAGTGCTAATGAGGAGTTAGTGAAAGAAACCCTTTCCTCCCCAAGTTGGTTTGGGTTAAAGTGTTTCATCAGAGCAAAAGAAACCCTAACTAAGACCGTAGTGTTCAAAAGACGTGAACTCTAAACAGACTATGCACAGATATTTTTCTATGTCCAACATTTGTTGAAGGTTAACACTGTAGGCAGAGCCATCCTAATCTTTGAAGTGTATCTTGTACGTTCAGAAGAATAAAAAGTTAAATTAATTCTTCAGCAAGTGGCTGAGCTACAGAGCCCATGATTTTAATCATTGGTTTGCCCTGCCTGGTGTGTGAGCATCGATGGGAAGAAACAAGGGGGCTGTTTTCCCCTCCGTTCGTGCTCCCACCGTGCTAGTCTCTATTTTCTCCACCTTCACTCACAGCTTTAGATAGATTGGCTAGCCAGCTGCAAACGACAGCCGAGAACTTTTCCTGGTGGGTTCAGAAAACATCTATATAGCCAGCACCTTGTTAGCTGCTAAGAGGAAGTGTCAATTACACTGTGTTCCCTTTGGAATTTATTTCTGACCTCCTAAGGAAGGGGCTGGTCAACGTTTTGATATGTATTTGTGAGGTTGTATTTTTCGTAATGACTGTTCGAGGGGACACGAAGCACAGAATGAAACTGGAGATTACAAAGGCCCTGTGAGAAGCCTTTGCCACCTACCAGGCGTCTAACATCAGAAGACTTGGCAAAGAGTAATTAAAGCAAGGGCCTGTGCATGTACAGAGTCAGGGTTTTCTAAGGGGAAATGGGTGTTTAAAGTGAGAATATAGAAGCACGCAGGCAAAAATGGGCAAAGAATGGCGGTTGGTAAGTCTGAGGACTGTCTTAGAAGCCACTGGATAATAGCTCTCTGATCTAACAGAGAAAGGAGAAGCTGGGTCTGACTTAAATGCTTAGGAGCCTGGGTTTTGGGTGTTTGTATCTCGTCCTCGTTTTGGTTGTGTGTGTGTGTGTGTGTGTGTGTGTGTGTGTGTGTGTGTGTGAACGTGTGGAGCAGGCTGATGTCCAAAAGCTAAAGAAAGGTGGGCTTTCCGTCCCCTGGCCTCAAGCACAAATTCCTACTGCTTCAAACGGCACCAAGTCACAAGAATGGGTCTCTCCACCTTGTCGGCTAGCCACAGACACAGAAATAGCCGAGGCAGGAAGAACCCATAGGAAAATGTTTGCTTTGCATCATCCTAAACAGAAACCTGTGACAACGGAGAAAATTAGCACAACACGGTCACCCTGAAAGTCCATCTCTGGCAAGGCTGCCTTTGACTTTCTGGTTTGTAAACGGGTTTCCGCACAATGCAGGGATCTCTCCGGAACTGACTTACTCTGTGTTATTTTCTTCACCTCCAGTATGCTGTGTGTTCTTTTAATAATACCGGACTGGCGCTTATCTGCATTCTGGCCAGAATTATAAAAACCAAGTAACTGCTGAGTGGGGAGCTTCATTTGCAATTAAATTCTTTTTTCCTTAAAGAGAAATTCTGCCACCCACTGGACAGAAATCAAAGATCTGTTTCTTTGAGATTCACACAGAATAGAGTTTTAAAGACTTGTTCCCACACCCTAAAAATAAACATCTTTAAAATAAAAACCTATATGCCCTTTAAAAATTGGGGGAGAAGGATAGAGCCATGTAAGAGTCCTGACTGCTTTAGCTAGCATAGGCAAAATACATGAAAAGTAAAACTAAGATAAGTCTACAAATTCTGTAGAGAACAGGCTCAGAGCCCATCCCAGAAAGTCTCTGGCATTTAACACACACTCTTTTCACAGCCTGTTGGTAGAGTCCATGTTAGCTCCCCAATCTATAATAGCCAGTTAAAGACTTTTCACACACTCTCAGCCATGGCTGTTTTGCAGTTACATTTTATTTTATTTTGGGTTTTTGAGACAGGGTTTCTCCCTAGCTGACCTATAGACCAGGCAAGCCTAGAACTCACAGAGATCTATCTGCCTCTGCCTCCCTTTACCTCCTGAGTGCTGGGATTAAAGGTATGGGCCACCACTATCCCGCTTGTAGTTACTAACAACTAAACATGAGGACAATGAAATTTCAGGCATTTGAGAGGAATTGAATCCAAATAGGTAGCTTGTTTCTGAATCCTGCCTATTCATCCATGGGACATACTTAATTAAAGTCACACAAATGAAACTCTGAAAAATGCAAGGAAGTGCTTGTTACCAATTAAAATGTGGGGCAAACCCAAGCACAGCCACATCCTCCTTATAAATACCCAGAGGAAGAAATCAGAGTGACTCAGGGAATCATACCTGGTTTTAGCAACAGGGTTTTGATGCTTCTGGTCCCAGAGCACCTTGGCCAGCTGTTTTTGAAGAAACAAAACCTTGCCTTGAGTTCCTTTAATGAATGGGTGATCCAGGAGATGGGTGACCGAAGGCCGCTTTTCAAAATCTTTAATAAGACACCTGTTTGAAAAAACAACAAAAAAATTCTAAAGAGATAATTCTAAAGTGTAGCATTAGACATTCTCTTTCTTGAGGAATATAATATAGGAAAGAGGAGAGAAGGCTTGGTGATAAACATGATCATTGGCCCTGTGCAGCTTTCCTTTGAAATATGTACCAGGAGGGCTGGAGAGATGGCTCAGCAGTTAAGAGCACTGATTGCTCTTCCAGAGGTCCTGAGTTCAAATCCCAGCAACCACATGGTGGCTCACAACCATCTGTAATGGAATCTGATGCCCTCTTCTGGTGTGTCTGAAGACAGCTACATTATATTCAGACATGAAATATGTATCAGAAAATAGAAAAATTCAATGAATTGAATTAGTTAAAACATCAGAAATCTACTTTAGACTGCTGTTAAGTAAATATTAAAAGTTCATTCTTTTTTACCCTAAATTTACTGTGAAATATTTGAAACATTGGAAAAGTAGACTGCTTAGGAAAGCATTTTTTCAGAGAAGGAAGTTTATCGAAGGAGCCTATAGAATTAAGGCATATCACCTCTACCAACTCTCTTATAGGAGATGCTGTTATTTGGTGGAGTGCGAGGGCTGGGGGATGTACTTAGATGCTTCCAAAGAAAAGAAAGGAACCAACAAGCAACAGAGAAGCTCGGCCACTGGTTTCTAATGTTTTCTGAGACGACAAAAGGCCTCAGAACTGAAGGTGACTGGCTTATAATTCCGGTGAATTGCAGCAGAATTATGCAAAGTGGGAACAGAAAGTCCATTCAAAGCGGCAAAAGCCAGGTTCTATTTGAACCCCTCTGAAGTAGATTGGTTAGAGCCACACCAGTGGAACAGCTTTCTCATTTGGACTCAATGACTGATCTAAAGAGAAAACTTAATGCACGTTTCTGCATCCTCTGACACACGGAAATCCCTAGTGAAATGGGATCCGATGAAACCATGCCAATCACCATCGCCTTTCTATCCTGAGTAGCTTCTCTGAATCAGAGGGAGAAGCCGCAACATCTTTCAGTCTCGAGCTAACACAGGGAGACTCAGGATTAGCACAGGTGACCTTCTGCCCACCCCATGTCATCAGCAGCTGTGGTTTGTCCCACAGCAGCATGCCAGCAGCAACCCAAAGCCTTGGCAAGGAATAGAAAGTTTAGCAGCCTCTGAGCGCCTTTGACAGAGCATTTTATCCCAATTTTTCACAGTAATCCCCAGTTGTCAGATTCACAGCGAGCTTTTAGCTTTGCAATTATCACTTCAAAACACTTTCCCTCACCTTCTAGTCCTGAAGGATATTCAGTAACATTCCTGTTCCCCTGTCAGTCCATTGGCGATGCCTTGGGGGCTCCTAGAACCGGAGCTCACAGCTAGAAAAGCTAGCCGCACCTTGAATATCTCCAGACTGATGCCCACAAGGCTATAAATACCACCTCCACCTTGCCAGGAGGAGAAATCAATCATTTGACTTTTATAGGTCCAGGGTGGTTTGTATAGCCTATAATTTTTCCTAGCAACAATACAAAATCAGGCACACAGGCTCACAAAAGACTGCTGTTGTCTCCCCATGAGCAATCTTTCCTGGATTCCATGTATATTCATGTGTCTGTGTGACTACTGTCAAAGGGAAACACATTTGAGTCGCTGTTTACCCAAAACAGAAGGAGCTCAAGAGGGCCATCTGATTAGTAATCTTGGTGTTGCTCTTCCCTACTGACCAACGTGTGGAACATAAAAACCACTATGATGAAATAGCCATGCGTCCCCTGAGGGCTGATGAAGACAGATAGACCTGGATCCTCAGAGGGAATGGCTAAGTCTAGGATCCACCCAAGGGCTCAACGATTACTGTTCTTACAGAGGACCCAAGTTCTGATTCCAGCACCCACGTTTGATGGTTTATCCTGCCTGTTACTCCAGTTCTTGAAGATCCAACATCCTCTTCTGGCCTCAACCAGCACTTCACATGCACATAAAACACACACACACACACACACACACACACACACACACACACACACACTCACATACACACGAAAGTTTATACGCACATACACAAGCATACACACATCACACACAAATACATTTTTTGTTTGTTTGTTTTCTAAGAGGAAGAAAAGAAATGATAAAATGGGGATGTTCTCCTTGCCAGGTAACTGTTATCAAGTCTTCGACAGAGACTCAGGGGCAAAGCCAAATGCAGGCTAAGTGACAGCATGAAAAACTTTACAGCACATGAAATGGGCAATGAGCAGGTAACCTTCCTCCTTGGGACAGGAGGAAGTTTGGGGAGGCCTCAGAAGAGACCTGCAGTCAGCCTTTTGGGTAACCTTAGAAAGCATGTCCCGAGTGGAATGGGAATCAGCTGAGGGTAGGATATTTATCTGTCACACGATGTTAGCATCTACTGGAGAAGGAAGGATTCATCTGCTCTATTGGAGAGGGTCTTGTTTTAGATCACAGAGTGAAAAGAGAAAATGCATGAGCACCAAAGAGAATCAGATGAGGAGGGCTGTAACACATGAATCTGTTCCTATGATGACCCAAATAAGATATGGTAGGCACGACACACGGGAGGGAAGATGATGAGTTAGTCTTCTCAGTGAAACTGGAGTGGGGGGACTGTACACCACGGAATGAACAGGAAAGAAGCTGAGCATGCCTAGGAGGAATGCTAAACGGCGGGATGCCTTCCAGTCACAGAGGGAGGATTTGGGGGTGGAGGGAAGGACAAGAAGACCTTGAGAACATAGCCTTAATTCTTAACACCCCTCCACATCTTGTTCTCAGGGGGGCAACATACAAGTCTGAAAGGGAATTGTTAGGATATTGACAGACAGATGCAAAGGCTCTGTCTACTAGATAATGGGGAATCGTCTCATTCCGTTTGCTCAGCAAACATCTATTATGCTGCACCAGAATTAGATGAAATAAACTAATGCATGAACAATTATGATATTTATCCTCGAGCATCTATAATAAATTTAATTGGAAAGATGGGAGGACCAGAGAAACAGGAAACTGTGAAAACTGGTGTTTGCTTATATACCCAGGGGGAAAACGAATAACAGGAAAGTAACACTGGCCAAGGCTGCGCATGCCTGTTACCCCAGAACTTGGGGGGTGAACAAGAGGATTAGAAGTTCAAGGTCATTTTCAGAATGACATTCACTTCTGGATCAACCTGGACTATAAGGAGACACTGTCACAAAGGAACAAAACAAAGACAGGAATACAGGGTTTCAGAGCCATGAGGATCATGATTCTCTCTCTCTCTCTCTCTCTCTCTCTCTCTCTCTCTCTCTCTCTCTCTCTCTGTGTGTGTGTGTGTGTGTGTGTGTCTGTCTCTGTGTGTGTGTGTGTGTGTGTGCATATGCATGTGTATATTCGTGTATGCACAGGGGTGTGTGTATATGGAGGTCAACCTTAGGTGTCTTCCTCAGCTGCTCTTCATCTGATTTTTTGAGACAGATCTCTCAGTGAACCTGGAGCTCACTGACTAGCTAGACAGGCTCCAATTTCCCTATTCCACCACTGATTCAGCACTGGATGTTTGCTGTGTACCCACTTTTACACTGTGCTGAGATTCAAACTTGGGTCCTCATGCCTTTCAGTAAGGAACTTTACCAAGTGACCCCTCTTCTTAGGTCCTACTTCCTTTTTTGGGGGGTTTGTTTGCTTGTCTTTTTTTTTTTTTTTTAAGGTCCATGATAGAGCCCAAGTCTCAAAGCTCTCAATCCTCCAGCCTCACCTTCCAGAACACAAGGACTACAGACATGTGCCTTGAAACCTGGACAAGATTTTTTATGCTGATCTTATTTTCCAAGGGAAGAGCATGAGGTCGGCCCATCCGTGATGAGCCCTGGGCGAACTCCCAGGAAAGAACACTTTCTACTTTATAAATGACAAGCTACAATGTTCCATGTAGTATAGTCAGGAGGTATATTGTTAGAAACCTCCAGTCAAGGAAGACTTCTTGGAGCTAGCAAGACCTAGACCAGGCTTGAGGGAACTAGAAAGAGCTGGGCTGATGGAGAAAAGGCAGAAGGCATTTCTAAATGGGGGAAAAATTCAGCACTAGATAAGAAGTGTAGTCAGAACACTTTCACCTTTCAAGCTGCTGCTTTTGAACGCCTAAGTGTTGAGGTATACTATGTGAAGTTGTCTCTCTGTCCTTCCTCACCTACCTAAGGCCTTCTCTGATTGGCTTTGATAAAAATCTGATGGCAAATTAGCTGGGCAGGAAGTGGAAGGTGGGACTTCCTGGGAGAGAGAAAGGAACTCTGGGAAGAAGAAGGCCCTTTAGCCAGGAGATATGAGAGGAGGCAGATGTGACTATGAACCTGAAATGTATACCTTGCCATGGTGCTAGGTGGTCAGGTTAGCTCAGATGAGCTGGTTGACCGTCTGCCCAGCTAAGGCCTAGGCTTTGAAATATTAAAAGGTCTCTGGGTGGTTATTTGGGGGACTAGCTGGTTAAGGAATAACTGCTGTTGTATTAATTTCCAGCATTAATTACTATATAGAGAACATTAATAATCATCTTATGCCTATGGGCAATTATTACCCTTCATTCCTTTACCAAATCTAACCAAGGAAGAGTCATTATTGCTTAAGATTTTGAATAGGGATGGCCTACTCTTCACGCTCAAGAATTTCAGCTCTTAATTTCCAAGCAGACAGTTAGTGAATGAAGATGAAACTGACTAACAGACTGGGCGGGAACCCCAGACACCTTCTGTGTGCTTCTCACAAGAGAGTTCTCCTCAGACTCAGAGGACAAGCATGGGAAACTAACTGAATATGCTTACCCATTTCAAGATTATTTGCTAAGTCAAGGATTACAATGTCCAGTTACAGAATATTTTCCTAAGCATGGTTTACAGAAGGATGTGAAATGCATGGGTCTCTGACCTGGGACATGGACAGCAGCCAGTGTGAAGTAAGTTGGGTAAAGTGCTAGCCATGTATGGTACTCTGTTAAGTGGGGAGGAGGAGAGATTGAAAGAAGAAAAGGAAATGGCTTCCTGGTAAACAGAGTTTGGGAAACACTGGTGATCCTCTAAAACAAGTAAGTCTGGGATTTCGTGATGTGTTTGAATACATTAAAGTCGGTTTGTGTGTTTTTAGATTTATCTATTTATTTTCTCTATGTGAGTACACTGTTGCTTTCTTCGGACACACCAGAAGAGGGCATTGGATCCCATTACAGATGGTTGTGAGCTGCCATGTGGTTGCTGGGAATTGAACTCAGGACCTCTGGAAGGGCAGTTAGTGGTCTTAACCACTGAGCCATCTCTCCAGCCCCTAATGTTGTTTTTTGTTTTTGTTTGTTTGTTTGTTTTGTTTTATTTTAATAAACATTGGGATTTTTTTTAATTACTTAATTTTGCTGGAGTCGATGTTTCCAAGCACACTTGTCTGCAGATATTTTTTCTTTCTTTGCCTGTTTTCCTGCTGTCGATGGACCACACACTACAGATGCCATCTTGGAAGTTCTACTGTTAAGCTCTGGTAAGTGCTGTGTTTTTAGAATGAGGACAGAAGTGAATCCTCCCCGTAGAAGACCAAGGCAAGATCTGCAAGTTCCTAATTGTCACTGTACCTGGGGCATTCATAAGTTATTACTTCCACCAAAGACAGTTTCTCAAACTGGGACAATGCTTGGCCCAAGTCAGTTCTTCTCAGAATCTTTTACTTAAGGAAAAAATAAGATTGAGCATGGATTGACCTTAGGGAAACTGAATCCTGAATCCCAGGTAAAATCTTCCACTGCTGTGCTCTTTTAATCTCTTTAAAAAAACAGTAGGTTTAGATATGTTTTTTCTGTGGTGAGAAACCCAAAGCAAAGTATAATAAAAATTGTATTTATAGCCTGAACAGTAAGAGGCCCCAGATTTACAAGGCCACAGTAGACAGTTTGGATATGATAGGAAAATCCACCAGAAGAAAAATGAAGCAAGCTGCAGCCTTGAAGGAAATCAATTCAGTGCCTGATTTGAAATTCTAGTGCTTTCCATCATGTTTTCTTGGCTGAAGATTAATTCTCGGAATTCATTTGTGGCCCCACCTTAAACATGGGCTGTTGCTGGTATTTGCAGTAAGCCCAAACAGGCAAAAAGCAAGACGTAATGTTGGGTTCTGACACTGGGAAGCCAGGCATGGGGGTTGGGCGTGTGTGGGATGTCTTGAGGACGCAGCTGCACTGTCTGTTCCTGTAACCTGACATTTCAGGACCAAACTCCCGGATGCCTGAACAGGGGAACCATTTACCATCAAGATTTACCCATGAATAAACCCACTTGATAGAGAGAGCGCAGCTGAAAAAGCAAAAACTGAAAATACTAATGAGCTTGGGAAAAAAGGAAAACCAGAAGGAAGGCAATCCTCTTCCACACAATGGGGCCACGCTACATCAAAAGCCACGATTTTCATTTCCTCTCATGTCTTTGTCTATATTTTGTCTTTCGTACAGTCTGCTGCCTTCTTAAGGCTTGCTACTTAGATTATGTGTCCCCATTGGTACAGGACACCCAACTGCTGTTGATCCGACCAAGCATTTCCCACCCTGTGACTCACTTTAATGCCATGAGGCTCCTATCGCTGTCACACAGCAGCCTGACTGGCAAGAGGAGAAAAATCTCCTGAGGATATGGAAATTACAGGCTAAGCAGCAGAGCTCATGGTGCTCCGACTTGGAAGAAAATTCCCATTCTGAAAAACAAGACCGACAGCAGTAGGCATTTTCCCAAAGTGACTAATGTCTCGGGAAGGGGTCAGGGGCAGAATGGCATTGCTTATATGAATTTAGTGAACAACTCTGTGCTAGAGTATTTAGCCACATCGTATTGATGTGTTGAGGTTCTACTGTTGAGACCTGGAATGACATGCTAACTTCGTGCCTGGGGTGAAGAGGTGAACCAAGTAAATGGGATACGTGGCTGCAAACTCAGCCAGGCAGCTGAACTGATATCAATCTGAGTGGAAGTCTCTGTGTTTGCTGAAGCAAACCTGTAATGAGAATAGTCTGTACAGAAGTCAGGAGATAGTAAGGGAAGATGCAATGGTTTAAGTAAGAATGTCCCCACAGACTCATATATTAAATGAGTAGTCAACAGAGAGTGGCACTACCTGAGAAGGATTAGGGGGTGTGGCCTTGTTGGAGGAAGTACCTTACTGTAGGTAGTCTTTGAGGCTTTAAGAGCCCAAGCCAGGCCCCTTGTTTTTCTCTTCCTGCAACCTAAAGATCCAGGTGTAGAACTCTCACCTCCTTCTCCAGCACCATGCTTGCCTGTATGCTGCCATGTTCCCCACCATGATGATAATGGATGAACTCTTTGAAACTGTAAGCCAATTAAATGCTTTATCTTATAAGAGTTGCCTTGGTCATGGCATCTCTTCACAGCAACAGAACATTGACTGAAAGAGCAGAGCATTGTAGGAAGTCGCCATCTTGCCTGAGGTCCCTGGCTGGGGAGTGAAGAGGTAGGAAGAGAAACAACTCTTTCTCTCAACACATAGTCTGACTGGTAGACAAAGCTGTTGGCACCAGACCAAGGTGAGGTTGTGGGAATGAAAAGAAAAAAAATTGCATCACCTCAACTCCAAGACCGAGGGATGAAGATCAACTTTCCTCCTCTATAGATGACTTAAACGAGATAAGAGAGGTAAGAAAAGAAACATGCAGGGTGGTCTGATGCCAAACCATCAAGTCGAGGGAGCACAGGGTGGGATCCACCTCCCACTGGAGACACTCCTTTCACAGAAGCAGCACCCAGGGGTAGAGACCTCACAAAGGCAGAGCTGCAGCCTGTAGACAGGTAACACACAGAGGTATGGCTGGAGTAAAACCTGACAGAGCAGAGACCCCTTCATTTGCCGCTGGCTCTAATTCCTCAGCTATTTACATAGTTAGAAAAACCCAGACTAGTAGCTGGCTGTGTTCTTAGCTCAGGAGATGTTCAAACAAAAATTTTAGATCCTCAAGCACCATTTGTCTAAGGATAGGCTGCCCCTCCCCCCATAAGAGAGAGTATCATAGATGGAGAACAGAATCAGTCTGGGAGAGGTCTGAGGAGCCATCTGGAAAGGTTAAAGACTGAAGAGCCCTCCTATAGCAGGCTGGCCAAGCAGCAGGGTGGGGTGTTAATTAGGAGTAAGCAGAAGTGCGTCCAAGAAAAAGCAATAGAAAGGCCTGCTGAGGGAGGTGGCTGCTTAACTATTGATGACAACACTGCCACCTTCTGTAATGGATGTATTATTACAAGCGTGTCCTCGACTGGATGTAGTGACAGTCAAGGAAGCTCTCAAAGGAGTGTTATAAGTTCAGTCTAGTATCTATTATTATTAGTGTGTGTGCGCTATTTGGGTTCTAGGGAGGGACTGAGTGCAGCCCTCCAGGCTAATAGAGCAAGTATCTCTACTCACTGAACTATCTCCCTGACCCAAATGTCTCTCAGTTTTTGTATCTCTGGACTTAGGCCATTTTCAGGACAGTAACCTGTAAGTAAGTAAGGCCAGGTCCTTAGCTACCATGCTTTTTACTACCGTAGTTGGGTTTTTATGAAAAGCATTTTGCAATTACACTGACATTTTTTGCTTACTGTGTAGTCTACAGATGATATGAATGTGTTTACATATGATGTGCATATCTGTGTGCACATGCACATGCCTGTGTTTGCATGTGGGGGATCAATGTCAAGCATCTTCCTTAGATGCTCTCACACCCACCAAATCTGGAGCGCATCTATTCAGTTAGGCTGACCGACAGGCCGACAAGGTTCTCTTGTCTTCATGACTCTAGCACTCCGATTATGGGAGTGTAGCGCTGTGCCCAGTTTTGCATGGATGCTGGGAATATGAATTTAAGCCCTCCTGCTTGCACAGAAAGCTCCTTACTGTCTGAGTCATCCCCTCATGTGATGTAGTCAGGGCATCAAAAATCACAAGCCATTACTTTATTTCATCACCATAGCAACTGACATATGAGGTTCTTAGTCTGTTTTCAAATACCAACCTCTAGTTCAAAGGGCTAGAGAGGACGCAATCATCCTCGGAGTACAGGATCCTGGGACTGCTCTCTCAGGGGACAGTAGAGCAGCTGTCAACATTATTGTTCAGCATAGCTAAGGTCTCCCACAGCTCCCTCACCAAAGCCTCTTGGGTCTTTACAATGGCAGGGATTGGCAAGAGAGCCCCAAAATTAACCAGAAGATCAGATGCCAACCATGGCTTCCTTGAGAGGTGAAAATTAAAGATTTGCTTCACCAGGCCAGGGAGATGAGGAGCGCTGGAGATAAATACAGTGGCTAACTCCACAAGGTAGAGATTACAGAAAACATGGGAGTCAGGACAAGATAATCCAATTCAATTTTAAGAGTCATGGCTCTCATCTCAAAGAAAAGAAAAAGATGGTTTATCCTGAAGTCAAATATGAATGGCTGTGGCCCAGAACACGGACTCAAGTTTCTCTGAATTCTATGTTCCAATGTGGTAGTAGTTCCATGACATTTTATAAAAATGAAACAGAAAAGATGCCTTTCAAATATATTGAGGGAGGCATCAGGTAGGCAATGAAGAGGGGAGGGGGCTCTTCTGTAGGCCTCAGATGCTATCCAGTGACATTAGCTTTGGGGTTGAGGAGACCTATTGGTCTATTAAGTTAATACATTCCAAAAGGTTTCACTGATGGCCACAAGGCTGTTGGGTCACTCATACAGGGAGATGACAACTGTTAAAGAACCCAAGATAGCTGGGCAGTGGTAGCACACGCCTTTAATCCCAGCACTCAGAAAGCAGAGATGGGTGGATCTCTGAGTTCAAGATCAGCCTGGTCTACATAGCAAGCTCCAGGACAGCCAGGGATACACAGAGAAACCCTGTCTCAAAAAAAGCAATTAAAAAAAAGTTAATTTGTAACTGGGCCCTTGCTAGACCTGCAACATTCCAACCCCTCCATAGTCATTGATGATATAATCAGTCAATCAGCCTTTCTAGTCAAAGCCTTCTGGTAACATTTGCCCACATAGGCACAGCAATTTCTAAATAGTCTGTTGATGCATTTAAATGACACATTCAGTGATGAAACCCATTATTCTCCCAAGCATGACATATTTAAAGATACTAGAACAATGGTGTGTGTCGAGCCAGCTACTGAGGACAAATCTAACCCTCTTAGAGCTATGTAGTGATATGTAAGTTTTACTCACATTCACTGAGCTCTTGTTCTTTATCTAGTATATATCCACTCTGCACTGCTGGAATGATACTTGCGAATGGAGAAATGAGAATAAACGGAATTTAGTTTCCCACAGTCCTAAAGACTGTTCAATCTGAGATCAAGACAGGAGAAGGTTCATGTCCAAGATGAAAATTGTTCTGTTTCCAAAACGGATTCCCCAATGAAAGGACGCTGAGTCCTCACCTAGCAGAAAGCTAGCACTCATGGCAGAGGAGCCCCTGTGGCCTGATGCCCCTAAGAGGCCCTACATCTCCCTAGGGCCACACTTGTAGCTCCTGAATTCTACATCGGTCCATAACGTGTGTTTCTTGGTGGTCAAAGTCTGCTGTCTCCTAATCAATCACCCACCCAACTAAATTGGATCCAGTATTATACAGATCTAACTGAAGGAGTTAGTCAGGTGGGTAATTAATTCACTGCTTTCCATGCTTTCCTACGATTGGGGACAGGATTCTGTGTGATAGCAGATGCCCTCAAACAGAATTTGCAACATTTGGAGGAAAGGGGGACTTTTAGGGTCTGACAATTCAGCAGAAGAAAAACCCCTTGGTGTTTTCAAGTTCAAGTTTTTGACTACTCTTGTCTTTGAATGTCGTGCTCATTTCTTTGATTAAAAAAAAAAATCAATTTCCATTTTGACAGTCATGGTCGGCTTCTTAGTGCGGGCTTAATTGCCTGGGGACATCTGAATGGTATTCTTTCCCCTGTTCCTGCTGCCACTCTGCCCTGACTTTCATCCATAATTCTCATTTGTATGCATTTTACATAGAAAGGTGAGGAGTGGCTAATGCTTAAGCAGTCCCTGAAATAAATGAGCAAACCGGCTGCACAGCCATGGCTAAGGCCTGCCTAGGAAAGCCCAGGCTGGGGGCAGGGGCTTCCGTAAAAAACATGCATCCTGGGTAATCCAACACATAGGCATTGGCTGACGAAGTGGGTGAGGCTGACATCACAGGGGATTCATAAGCATGTGTGGTAGGTGTTTACCATGAAGGGTGCTACACCATGTGCTGACAGTGGAGGTGTCTAGGGTCAGACACTCGCTTTCACGGAATCTAGAAACAAGGAGCAGAACAGACGTGTCAGCAATTGTTAATTCAAGTCCGAAGAGCTTAGGGCCTTCCATAAGCCCAAAGAGGTAAACAGCTCTAGCTGGGGGGACAAGTGTAGCAGATGAGAGGGTGATGTTCTTAAAGGGCCAGGTGGGCGCTGGGAGGAAGTCAGGTGAAGGGTTCAGGAGTCCCCTGTGGAGGCCCTGGATGTTAAATGCAAAGGTCAGGAGTAGATCTGGACACTGCCGTCCAAGGCAGATGGCAGTGAAACTCTGGCTGGGAACCCCTCTTCAGGACCCAGAAGATCTACAGAGCTTTCTGCCCCTACCACGCCCAACTGGGATAGTTTAACAGGGAGATGGCAGCTAGATCTTCATTTTAGGAAACAGCCTGACAACATGGTAGAAGGTCAGTCAGTGGTGAGAACGGGTCTCTTTATAGGAAAGACACGGCTTGAACAAAGGCGGTAAGAAGAGAAAGACGGTGGCTGTATCTCTGGTGCATGGAGACTGGTTAATGTAGAAGAAGTAGCCACTAATGGATTCTTAAGCAAACTTAAATTCGACAGATGGACCAGCAAATAGATCTCTGTGAAGACAGAAAAACCATCCAACTTCTACCTTCACCATCCACAGGAACCCTTCCCAAAGGCCTTGCTGTTACCAGTTCCCTAGTCTTCTTCACCTTTCTTCCCAGGGGACCCACCCCAGCCACAGCTGACGCCATGCTGGGCCACGGCCACCTTTCCTTCTGTCTCCTTGCAGTTGAGTCTCTTGATCACACTTCCTTGTTTACTCTCATTCACAGAATTCAGGTTAGCAAGGATAGAGGAGACCAGGAAGTGAAAGGCACAACAGCAAGCACAGGACGGCCCCGTTGTTCCTCAGGCTCAGCATCTGTTCCTGAACGACCACTGAGCTTGTCTAGTGGATCACGGGCATGAGACCAAATGACATACAGGGAACTCGGATGCCATGGAGAGTCACAAGCCCAAAGCTGGTGGAGATCCTGCTAAAAGCCAGTACTGTCAAATGGACACCTCTGGCACTAAGTAAAAATTAAGTGTAAGAAAACTAGCAAAAACTACTCTGTGGAATATACAACTGCTAATCCCTGTCTGTAATATTTTTTTCCTACTTATTTGTTTGAGATAGTTCTCACTGTGCAACCCTACCTAACCTGGAACTCCTATGTAGATCACAGGAGTAGAACTAGCCTTGAACTCGTAGAGATCACATTAACTCTGCCTTCATGCCTGGCCCTAGGAAAAATGGCTCCATTACACCTTTAATGAGGTATAACTCATAAACCACACAGTTTAATCATCCAAAACATACAGTCTAAAGGTCTTCAGAATGTTCCCAGTTGTACAGCCATCACTATAATTGGTAGACTTTCATTCCCCACAAGTAAACTCTATCCATTCTTAGTTACCCCATTTTCCTAAACCACCCCCATCCCGGGAAATTACTAATGTGCTGTCAGTCTCTATGGGTTTTCCAGGCCTAAGTATGTATGTAATACACGTGGCTGGCTTCCTCCGTGTTTCATGCTTCCGGGATCTTCCATGCCACAGCAAATGTTCCTTGTCTAAAAACAGTCTCCCATTGTGTGGCCCCCTCACATTTTCTTCATTTATCCACGAATAGGCTTTGGGTTGTTTCCACTTTTAAACAATTATTAACTAATGGTATAAGGAATACATGTTGCTGTTTATGTGCTTGGTTACTTAGTTGGCTTTTGAGAATGGGATCCCACTATGTCCACGATGTAGCCCAGGCTAGCCCCTAATTGTGATTTTTTTTTTTTCTGCCTCTACTTCCTGAGCACTAGGAGAACAGTCACGGGCTACCATCTGCAGCTTGTTAGAAATATTTCCTTATGTGGTTTGTACATTGTCGAGCGTCTTCATTTCTTTTGGGCATATATCTAGGAGTAGATTTCCTGGGTTGGATGATGATAACTTTTGAGTTATCTTTTGGAGAAACACCAGACTGTGTTTTGAATCAGTTCCTTTACCTTCTCCCTAGCAGAGCCCACAATTGATTTTTAATACTTTGTCTTGTTCCAGAAATAATGTAAGTACAAAGCGTGTGCTTAAATATATAAAGGTAGCATGCAGTAAGGCAACATAAAAATAATGTAAGCCAAGGAAAAGATCATACAGCAATGGAGTAACTCAATAAGACAAATCGGAATGAAAACAGCAGCTAAATGACTTTGTTAAGGCTGGACATACATTTGACGTGGGCTTCCTAGTAGACAATGTGAAAGGGAAAACATCTGTTCTGTATATCTTATAATCCGAGATTTGTGAGCAGACCAGCTCCCCCAGGACTACAGTGAGACCACGAACATTGGAGACTAAAGCAAATGCCCTTCTGATTTACCACAGAAACGAGTAGTGAGTGAGCGTGTGGTGTAATGAATCCAACAGTCCTCTACTGCGCATGGCCGCATAGTTCATAGGTCTGTTTCTTACAGCACTCTCCAATCCCAGGGGATGCTTGGAAACATCCAGTAAAAATATGCTCCTGAGTGGCCAATACAGAGCTCCCTGGTCTTAATCTGAGGCTAACTCTGCTAGAGAGTTGGTGAGCCTTACTGGGTTTGAGCCCCTGGGTTCCCAACCTATGGAGTGCAATGCTCTACGGCTAGCTTCAGTGGAGTCAAAGAAAAGCAGATGCCAAGACTCATCCTGATCACTGCAAAGGACAAGAGAGATTCCCAGAAGACGTAAGCCCACGGGAAGAAAGCAAATCGAAGAAAGGAACAACTGAGTTCCAAAGGAGAGAGTTAGGGGGTGGCGGCGTCAGGGTGCTGGGGGTGGGGGTTGGGGGGTTAGGCTAGGACCAGAGCTGGACACCACTGCAAAATGTGGTCAGAGGACAGCATGAAGGATGCTGCCACCAGAGGCTCCAGCCAGCATTTCAGAATATAACGCACAGTGGGGGTGGGGAGCGCAGTAAAGAGAGCAGTAATGACCTGCAGCTGCAGTGGTCCTGGTGGTACCAATACTCACACTCGGCGCTCCCCTTTTAATGCGTGCTCTTTTGGTGAGCATGGACGTGGACTAAACGTTTCTCTGGCCAGTTGCCAACTCCATGGCTATTATGAATGGTAGAGACATGAGATTGGGGGAAATGAGCCAGCCTGGTTTCCATAACAGCCGAGCTGCTGCTGAAAAGCCTGGAGGCGGGGAGGGTCGTCTTGTCAGATAATAGGTAGTTGTCAGTGTTTTATGCAAATCAGGACTTTGCACAGCTATTGGCTTCCTTGCTCAGTGGTCCTGAGGATGCAGACCACCACGACTGTGCCTGTCACCTGCCCAACTTCTGAGCCAAAAACCTTTTAAAGGAGAATAAATTCTAAAATCCCACTGGTTTCCGTTGCCATGTTTTGGAGAGGTGGTCCTTCCTCTGGACGCTGCCACCCACTGCAGCCAGGAAGCACTTCTGCGTACTCTTGCGACAAAGAGAAGTGCCCTGCATCCTCACCTGCCGGGATGTCAATCCAGCGCCTTATGCAAGCATCACATTTTTGCAAGGAAAAAATATTGTTTTCTTTTTTAGGCAAGGGACTGAATAAAGACACCATGGCTGCCTGGGGAGTCCTTAGCCCTCCTCCATTAGCAGAACAACTCCATCCGTTACTTCAAAGCCTCATCAGAGACCCTAATCCTTTCTGAAAGGAACTCTCTGGCAGCCAAGCCTTTAATTTGCTGAATAATAGGCCCACTGATTAACCCTCACTAGGCAAATCACAGATACTGCAGGCAATGAGTGCTCCCCGGAGGCTGAGAGAACCGAGGGGGCTGCTGGAATCATTTTCAACCCCCCTGTCGTGGAACTAACCCTGCACGGATGGCTCAGTGACGAGCTTTCTGTTCGTCCTCATTTGGTCAACGTGTGGTCCCTATCGATAATTCTGACTGCCTTTTGCCATACTGTAGCACGTCCTGAGTTTTAAGCCGTGTCTTCCACTGCCAGGCAGGGATATGGATGACGATGTCACAGAACGTAAGTGAAAATCAGTGACAACAGATGCTCTCTCTAGGCCAACTACTTGAGTAACTCTGCTCTAGGCAGACTGCTGTGCTCTGGGGCAGAAAGGACTAGGATCCACAAGTACAGGGAAGAGAAGATCGTGTCTAATTCAACAAGAGGTGCTCGGTGTGGGACAAGGTTGTTGGCCTTTTCTGTGGACGCCTGCACCTGGAGGTAGACAACGATGCCCAATGCTGCCAAGGACAGGTAGCAGGTAAGCTGGGCCAACAGCTTCCCAGTGGTGTGCACCCATAAATCACATCCACATTAGCCTTCCACCAGCTCCATCAGATAATGAGATGAGTGATTGAACAGATGACACGGTGGTCAATTATCACGTGGATGATATAAATTCTATTGTGGCAAGGACATTTATCTCTGTATTGATCTGGCTTTGCTAGCCAGGATCATAAATTACTCCCTTCCATAACCGTATGATAAATACTCTAATAACAGAACGCCACCAGCTCCCGTTTTCCCAATAAATTCCCATATGGTTTCAGTTAGAGACGAGAAACAAGCATGGAGCTCCCCCCCACCCCCGCTCCTCGCTTTCTTTTTTCTTTCTTTTTTTTTTTTTTTTGGTTCTTTTTTTTTTTTTTTTTTTTTGGAGCTGGGGATCGAACCCAGGGCCTTGCGCTTCCTAGGCAAGCGCTCTACCACTGAGCTAAATCCCCAACCCCTTCTTTTTTAATCTTACTAAAGGCTTTATCGTTCTAGCACTTTCAGGGGCCCAGCAAGTTTGAAAGTCCTTTCTGCCGTCTTGCCTGCTGCTCCCATACAGTGAGCCTCCCCTGCTGACAGCATCCCTGACCGGAGCTGTACTTGATTACAGTTGATGAGCCTGAGTGCAGCCATCATCATTACCCAAAGCCCATAGTTTACCTTAGCGCTCATTCCCAGGTCATGCATTCTACTGCTGAGCAAATTTATAATGGCGCGGACTTCTTAGCACAGTGCCATGTAGAGTGTCCAGGGGTCTTACTGCTTTATAAGCAGCATATGAAGGAGACTTTCATACACTGTCAGCCATTGGTAAATTCTGATATCAGATTTTAACATTCGAACTTAGGATGACTTTGGACACACAAGCAGAAAGCTGTTCCTTATAATTTACTGTACTCTTCCCATTGAATTACAGTTACTTCAGTGCCTAAGTCAAATGGCTTAAAGGAAGCCTGTGGCACCTTCCTGATTATACGTGAAAACTGCTTCTGTGTCTCTTCTGTTCATCTCTAAATTTCCCAGCTCTGAAAAAGCATCGCTTGTAATCCCAAGAGAAGGTGGGGAATATAGGCACAACTGGCCAACACAGTGCATATGCATACAGCACACAAACATAAACACATACACATACAACACATATACACACATGCACAGACACAAACGCATGTGTACATAGACATACATAAACACAAACAACTCATGCTTACACACACACACACACACACACACACACACGCACTCACGAACAGTGCATCCACTAACACGACAGCTGGACAGAGCAACGCTCCTTCACATTCTTTCTTCTTCTGACTACTAGTTGTCTTAGTCAGGGTTTCTATTCCCGCACAAACATCATGACCAAGAAGCCGGTGAGGAAAGGGTTTAATTCAGCTTACACTTCCACAGTGCTGTTCATCACCAAAGGAAGTCAGGACTGGAACTCAAGCAGGTCAGGAAGCAGGAGCTGATGCAGAGGCCATGGAGGGATGTTCCTTACTGGCTTGGCTTGCTCAGCTTGCTTTCTTATAGAACCCAAGACTACTAGCTTAGGGATGGCACCACCTTGCTTTCTTATAGAACTCGACTACTAGCCTAGGGATGGCACCACCCACAATGGTCTAGGCCCTCCCTCCTTGATCACTAATTGAGAAAATGTCTTACAGCTGGGTCTTGTAAAGGCATTTGCTCAAGGGAGGCTCCTTTCTCTGTGATAACTAACTCCAGCTTGTGTCAAGATGACACACAAAGCCAGCCAGTACACTAGTTTAATACAGTTTTGATTCTGTAGCCAACAATGGCGACAACACGTTTCAGCCTAAGCTTGCCCTGGACAGCCAAATCTAAGGAGGTAACTGCCACTAGGGAGAACTTCTTAAAGGGATTTTTTATAGGCAACTTAAAATTTATCTTATGCACAGAACTCATACATACAGGGCAAGGTCAGAACTTCATAGTTGTGCTTATTCTTCACTCCTACAGGTGACTGTGAAAACAGTAGCAAGTCTCGGGTGTATTACAATCCCAGCCCTTCCCTCGCCCACTTCTGCATGTGCAATGTCAGCGATGAGTTACTTAGAGGCTGGGCACAGACCACCCTGCACATGACAGGCATTGTCCTCACGAGTTGCCCATTACAATGGCACTGTCCTTCTTGATTTGGGTCAATGTCCCCAGTTCCTCCAGCTTCGTCTCATCAGCCTCTTTTATCTCCCCTCAGGAAGGAGTTTTCCAGCAAAGAGAGGTTTTATTTTGTTGTTTGTTTGGTTGATTTTGGTTTTGGTCTTGTTGTTAGGACAGAGAAAGCAGTCTTCAGGTAAGTTTGCCTTAAACTCGCGGATGAGGCATCTCTTCACGCCAACGATAAATTGGCATGCTTCATTTGGCTTCTGTTTGATGTTGTAGCTCCTCGCTGGAAAATCTGAACTGGGGGGAGGTGGTGACTAAGGTTCTGTTGTCAGGGCCGTGCATTGTCTTGTTGTCAGAGAGCAACAGAGGAAACCAGCTGACGCTCAACTCTGGCCTCCACATGTGTAGCATGTGAGCATGTGAGCATGTGCATGGGTGCACACACGAAATAAATTTTGAAAAGGGTCAGTGTTGGACACACATATATACACTCTAGCATCTTAATCCCCAGAAAAGATACTGGAACGCCACAGAGACCTGGTTTTGAATCCCAGCTCTGTTAGGATTCAGCTGTGAGGCCAAAAGCCCATCACTTAACTATTGGGAAGCTCAGCTGTCCACGTGAGCAGAAACCCACTTGTTTAGCAGCAGTGAGGATCCATGAAATCACATAGGTAAGTGTATCTGCCTTGCTAGACACACAGTACCTGACAGTCAGCTCTAAGGGAAGCCTACTGTAAGGCCTGGGGTGTTGTTCAGTGGTTATAACAGATACCTGTGCGAGATCCTGGGTTCAATCTCTGGTACAATGAGATTGGGGAAGCTTATTAGAAAACTTATAATTTGTACCTCTTTCACAGATACATTTGAATTAATCTACTGGGTTCTATTTTAGTTCCCGTGAATCTGGTAGGACTTACTAAATGTAAGAAAATTGCCTTTCTTTGGCTAAATGAAGTTTGCTATATTTTTGGTTCGCTGTGAAGGATTTTCACATAGAAAATTTAGTCACAATTAAAAAGAAATGTGAACTCTATGACCACAAAGACTGAGCAACAAGCCCACAGCAGATATCACTAAATGACTCTAGTCCATGGCTACATTGCTAGAGACCATGGTGATCTATGGTCTATCTTCCCAACACAGCTTAATGAAGGTGATCTAGTGCTCAGTACTTGGGGCAAGGTGATGTCAGCTTGTCATATCTCTTTATGATAATATGCTCCTCTTAGAGAGGTTTATGTGGCCAAGACATCTTAATGCCTAGCCCTCTATCAAGGTCCACAAATCATTGACAGTTATAGAAATCCCTCACTTTTACTATTGTGCAGTGTGTTTGAGAGGGAGGACTTAACATAAGCCTTTATGGTGTGTGTGTGTGTGTGTGTGTGTGTGTGTGTGTGTGTGTGTGTGTAGAAAGAGGAATCCCCACTATGGCTGTGTGACACAGGACTAACCTTGACATTTATGCTTTGTGGCAGGTAGATGAACATTGCTATCCTTGTTGGACTGTCAAATCACTTACAGCCCTAAAACCATATAGCCATAGGGTATATCTGTTTCCTGGGGCTGCTATAAGTAAGATCACAAACTTAGTGACTTACACAGCAGACATTTATTGTCCCGTGGGCCTCTCCCCTAGCTTCTGATAGCCCCTTAGTGTGAGACAGCTTGAGTCCAGGCTACATGTGTTGTCTCTGTGTCTACATTGGTGGTGGTTTGAATGGCCCCCATAGGCTCATAGATTCGAATAGCTGGTCACCAAGGAGTGACACTAATTGAAAGGATTAAGAGGTGTGGCTTTGTTGGTCACTGGGGATGAGCTTAGAGGTTTCAGAAGCCTATGCCAAGGCCAAAGTCTCTCTCTTTTCTTGATGCCTGCAGATCCAGATCCATTGTAGAACTCTTGGCTCTTCCAGCACTGTGCCTGCCTGCACACTGCCGTGCTTCTTGCCATGATGATAATGAACTGAACCTCTGAACCTCTGAACCTGTAAGGCAGCCACAATTAAATGCTTTCTGTAAAAGAGTTGCTGTGATCTTAGTCAAAGCAACAGAGCACTGACCAAGACATAGAAATTCTGTAACTCTAGGGAACCCTGATTCAACACCCAAATCAATCTCTCTCTCTCTCTCTCTCTCTCTCTCTCTCTCTCTCTCTCTCTCTCTCCCTCCCTCCCTCCCTCCCTCCCTCCCTCCCTCCCTCCTCCTCTCTTCCCGAGTCTGGTGATTTAAGCTGCTGTACTTTCTTAAAGATAGAATCCCTACTATTTCATTAAAATATCTATTTTTAAATAAAACTATTTTTGAACCCAATAAATACACTTTCAATCCAAAATCAAATTATACTGGGCATAATGACATATATCTGCGATCCTAGAATTTAGGAGGCTGAGGCAGGAGGATCTTGATTTCCAGGCAACTTCTGCTATATTAACAAGACCTTGTCTTAATAGCAATGATAAAAGAAATCACAACTGTGATCTTCCTCACTCATTTATTCAGTACAGCAGCTAAGTATCATACATTTGGTAATCTTAGGAAAATCTGAACTAAAATACCAGAAAAGCAATAGAAAACACAGAAAATAAGATAGGAGGTCTGGCAACTGATTATATTTAAAGCTATAATTGTGAAGTATAAACCCACAAAAGACACACACATACACACACACACACACACACACACACACACACACACACAGAGTCCTTTCTTCCAGCCAGTGGGCTAAATCTGCTATTTTTATCCCATCCAAAAGTCAACAGCAAGCTAGAAAAATGTAGGACTGGTCACATGGGCCTGCGTTTCCTTCTCTAATTACAGTTCTACCTGACCCAGAGCCAGTTTCCCTTCCTTCCCCTGACCCCCATCCCAGCCTGCAGAAACCATGATGTGGAAGGGGCCTCGGGAACAGGGCCAGCCAGGGAAGAGAGGGTAGGCAGTTGGGTATTACAGGAGAGCTCTTGGGAAGAACCCAGGAGGGACATCCACACAGCCACTCCAGTTGCCCTAACAGTGGCCCTTTACTTTCCACTCTTCTAGATCAGCAAGGCTGAGATTACAACAGCCCCTCCTCAACCTAAGAGGCTCTGCTGTTACGACTCAGGCTTGTGGGTCCCACAAGTTTTCCTTCCAGACTCTTAGCAGCTGTTAGCAGGAATAGCCATCCATAGCATTTGCTGTGGCTCCGACCCTCTGGAATCAGGCACCTTCCTAGCCAAATTCACGCAAATGGCTGTCTCTTTATGTACTCACCCCTTTATTTGGGGGCGGTGGCCATGTAGGGACACGTTGGGCCCACTACTGCCCAACCCAGCGACCATTTCTTATCTACTCTTGCAACAAGATGTGACCACATGATTCAGTTACAGCAATCATTGTACAAAGCTGCCAGGAAGTTAAAATGCCCACCAGGAACTCTAAATTAGACCCTCTTGGAAGTGTAGCCTTGAAATCCATAACTTTCTTCTCCTCATGAAGGGAGAAAAAAAAATCCCAATTTTTCAAAATCAGATCAATGCATGTGAAGAGGGCAAAGGAGAGTTTGTTAGGTTTTAATTTAGAGCATTCCGACCTTTTTCATGAGTTTTCACTAATCCACTGATTCCCTGTAACTCAAGAGATGCTAATTAATTCAAGAAGCCACAATAGCTAATCACTGGCTAAATAAATCCAAAATGGAGAGTATGTCGCTGGAGATACTGCTGCTCATTTTAATTAAAGTTACCAACGTGTGGAGTAGTGTAAATAAAGGTTACAGTGGACCCACTCAGCTCCTGGAGCAATTAACCATTTGTACGGTTCCTGGGGTTCTAACAAGATGTAAAAAAAAGCCTGAGAATTCTGCAGACCATAATAAGATTCTAAGTTGGGATATGTACAATTGAGTGTAGCTCACGGATACTGTAAAGTCAGGTAGAATTAAGTAGCCTTGAAAAACAGAGTGGAGAAAGAGCTGAGAACTCTTGGTTTGAGGGAAACGGCTAAATCCAAGGATACACACAGCCAGTCAACAGGGAGACCCACAGAGACAGCAGAGGCTGTAAGTGTGGGTCTTAGTCTTTAAGGGTTAACTAAGTTAAACACCCTTTCTCAAGGTCAGTGACAACATTTTAATAATACTCAGGGCAGCTGCTTATATCTGTCAGAGTGTCCAGCGATGTCAGAAGGCTGCCAGAAAGAAGCCCCAACATTTTGTGACTGACTGGCAGGTCTCGGGCATGGTGCTTAGTCAAGGAAAGTAATGTCATACTTGTTAGCCATTGACTAGGGGACCAGAAACACTCCCCCAAACACAGTAACTGTTTAGAGGTTGGGGAGGACCCTTCTGAGTTTCCCTATAAAATCCCTCAGGTGACAGGTGTGTGGGGAAAGGACCGTCACACCAGAGGCTGAGGAGAATCTGTGGACAGACAGACCTTGCTGAGACCCCTTCCCCCCATTATCACCAAGAGGTCTGCCCACCCCTCCCTTTTCTCAGTTCAACTTTTTCATTCTTCATGAAACCAAGGAACCACACAGGTTGCTCTTGGTTTTGGGGTCTTCGTTTCTGAAAGTCAGTTAAAGACAGTTGTGGGGCTTTTCTTATTAACCCTTCCTTTTATCTGAGGGTGTCCTTTTTTTCCATGAATCTTGGAATCAGGGAGAAGTGACAATACTTTTCTTCCGTACGCTGCCAGAGCAGCCATGCCAAAACAGCAGTTTGTGGGGTGATCACATTGTGTCCTTCGTTAACTTTTGGGCTGAACAGCCAGAATGCTCTTGGTGGATTTGCTCTTGGCAAAAGCAACTCCATCTTTATTGTCTCACTAATCACCTCAAACCTACTAATGTCCTGAAACTCCTACTACAACCTCAAAAGCATGAGAGACAAATACATTCTGGTTGAGATAGTACTAGTTAGACCAAAGGCCTTAAATTAGGTTGAGCTTAAAGGGGAGAGGCGGCCTCCCCGGGGAGCAAGGTGAAGTTCCAGGAATGAAAATTACTGTTATCTTATCAAAAGGCTACTTCTGCAGGGAGCCTCTCAGCAAAGTAGAAGTCTGGCAGGTACTGGAACCAGATAGACTTGTTATGCAAATATCTCCAGCCGTTGGGGAAAGGGCCGATAATGAAATCGCAGCAAAGCCAGCCACTTATTATGGCGGTGACAAAAAACATCAGGCAGGGTCCCAGCACGTGGATAAAGAGCGGCGCAGAATTTATGCGAGTCCCGTGTTTAATTTATCATAACTAAGCTGTCAGGAGGCGTGCTTTGACAAATGTGTAACTAACTCATATAAATGAGTCAATTATCACCAACAGCCAAGGTTCAGAACCAGCCAGGGTTATGGGGGCCTCCCTTTTTCTCATTTTTAACTCCAAGACAGAATCTAGTAGGATTTTAGGCTTTTAGGCCTTTTCCCCACTTCTTTTCTTTTCTCCTTGCTGTCTCCAAATAAGGAGGCTGAAACGAATCTGAAAAACATGATCTCAGCATTTCTCAGCATCCCTGCCCCCGTGTACTCAGCTACAGGCAGCAGCCAGATGCCACACTATGTCCTCCAGTCCTCTGGTAAGCAGTTCCAGTGTCCCAGACGCACATGTCTGTGCGTCCCACAGGTCATGTGTTTTGAATGCTTTGTCTGCAGCTAACGGTACTTTGGAGGGGAGGTTGTAAAGCCTTTTGAACATGGGGACTCTCTAGAAGAACTGGGTCACTGGTGTGTGGGCCCGGATTTTAGCCAGCCCCACCTCTAGCTGAGCATTCTCTGCTTCTTGATCAGAGTTGTGGAATGAGAAGCTGCTGCAGATTCCCACCACACAGACGAAGCCCTCCTCCATGATGGACCAGATCCCAGAACCATGAGCCCAAATAACCTTTCCTCCTTTAAGGTGCTTTCTTATAGGTGTTTTATTACAGCAATGAGAAAAGTCACACATTAAGATCCTCAGTGATGAATCCACTTTGGTTCAGAGGTCACATGGCAGCAGGGTATCAAAGTATGTTAAAGCTCAGCGGTTAAGAGCACTGGCTGCTCTTCCAGAGGTCCTGAGTTCAAGTCCCAGCAACCACATGGTGGCTCACAACAGTCTGTAACTATCTGTAGTCCCATGGGATCCGATTCCTTCTTCTGATGTGGAGACAAAACATCCATATACATAAAATTCACAAATAAATAAATCTGAGAAACAGAGAGACAGAGAGAGAGACAGAGAGACAGACAGACAGACAGACAGAGAGAGAGACAGACAGAGAGACAGACAGAGAGAGAGAGACAGAGACAGAGACAGAGAGACAGACAGACAGAGAGAGACAGAGAGAGACAGAGAGAGAGAGACAGACAGACAGACAGACAGAGACAGAGGAGAAACTTAAACTGGGTCATGGTAGTACATATCTTCAATCTCAGTACTCAGGAGGCAGAGGCAGGTGGATCTCTGAGTTTAAGGCCAGCCTGGTCAACAGAGCAAGTTCCAGGACAGCTAAGGGTAAACAGAGAAACCATGTCTTGAAAAACAAGCGAGCAAACAAACAAACAAACAAACAAAAAAGCAATCAAATAACAAAAATAGGCATTTCTAGTCAGGCTAAAGAGATAGCTCAGAGGATAAGAACGCACACAGCTCTTGCAGGGAACCAGAGTTCAGTTCCCAGCATCCACATCCGGCAGCTCACAACTGCCTGTACCTCTAGCTTCAGGGGATCTGACGCCCTCTTCTGGCCTCCAATGCCCCCTGCACTCACATACCCAAAGCACACACACATTGTAAAAAAGAAAGTAGTTTTTTTAAAGAAGATTATTTCTAGCCTTGTTTATTTATAAAGCAAATCTACAGTTACCCTCGTGACTTGTTCTATAAAGGGAAATGGATCAGTTATCTGAATGATTCCACTTTTAAACTCTCAGAATTGTCTTTCCCAACTAGTAACTCCAATGATGAAAAGCTTATAGTTGGGAGGTGTTGATTCCCCATTTGTTTTTCTCAGCACGAGCTGATAAGTATAAAAGCAAACGGAAGCTCTCTAAATAGACATTCCAAATGTACGTGTGCCACTGTTTACAGTTAGCTGCAGATTTGAATAAGCCTAATGAAATCACATTTGGTCATAGTGCATTTGGTAGCTGAGCGATAGCAGGCTAGAGCAGGCAGTCTCATCTACAAAGACAAAAGATGGGGCGAGGGATGAGGCAGAGTTGGTAAGCATCTCCAGCACTTACATAGAATGGACACAGCAGTACATGTCTTGTACTCAGGATAAGAAAGCTAAGGCCATCACTAGCTACTTATCCAACTTTGAGAGCAGCCTGAGATATATGAAACCCTGTGGGGGCGGCAGTGTTTGGAAATGACAGGCAGGTTTCTATCTGTTTCATTTCTGTTACTAAGCAATGTGGGGGAGAAAAGATTTGTTTTTGATAACAATCCAGGAGATAGTGTGGGACATTTACAGCAGCAGGAGCTTAAATCAGCTTGTCACATCCTATCCACAGTCAAGAGCAGAGGGAAAAGGGATACTTGGATGGTCACTTGCTTGCTTATTTGTGCTGGTTTTGATTTGTGCTCCACTCTTACGTAGTTCAGGATCCCCTGCCAAGGGAATGGTGCTGCTCACAGTGGGCCAGGTCTTCCCACACTGATTAACTTAATTAAGACAATCCCGCCCCTCCCCCCACAGGCATGCCTACAGGCCAACCAAATGTAGACAATCCCTCATTGAAACTGTCTTCCCAGATGACTCTAGGTCGAGTGAAGTTGACAGTCAAAGCTAACCATCACGCTAACCCAAGATGTGGAATGTAATGGTCAGTCTTCAGTGTTCAGCTTTATGACTGAAAAGAGTATAGAAGAATACAGGGTTGAAGAATCTTAGATGCTATGGAGAAAATAGGATTGGAGGTGCGTGGTCAAGAAAGAACTCGGGACCAGATGTAGTATTTTCACTAGAGAGGAAATAAGACAATACATTGAAGAAAGAGAAGATCCCTGGGCCTGGTGGCATAGACCTATAATGCCAGCTACTTGGGAGGCTGAGACAGGAGAATCACAAATTCAAGACCTGCCTAGATTCCAGAGTGCATTGCAGCCAGTCTGAGCAACTTGATGACTGACAGAGCTCAAAGGTAGAGAACATTCCTAGCATGTCTGAGGTCTTAGGCTCAATTCTCAGTATCAAAGATGGAGAGGGGTGAGGGAATATATTAGGGAAGAGTGATGACATATTTTCATATCTCAAATTAATAATAAAACACATAATCACCCAATTTCCATTTGCCTTTCTAGCTCATTACAAATTGCCAGGGTCTATCTGTCCCTCAGTGTTTTCATTACAATGTCCTTCTTTCTTTGCTCCTGATTGTTTTCTGTGTTCGTCTTAGTTAGAGTTTTATTGCTGTGAAGAGACACCATGACCATGGCAATTCTTATAAATTCTTAACATTTAACTGGGCTGGCTTACAGTTTCAGAGGCTCAGTCCGTTATCATGACAGGAAGCACGGCAGACGTGGTTACTAGAGAAGGAGCTGAGAGTTCATCTGCATCCCCAAGAAGCAGGAAGAAAAGTCACACTGGGCCTGGCTTGAGCATTGGAGACCTCAGAGCCTACCCTCAGAGATACACTTCCTCTGACAGGGCCGCACCTCCTAATAGTGCCACTCCCTATGAAGCCTATGGGGGCAGCATTTTTATTCAAACCTCCACACTCAAAGGCATTGTTTTCCATGCTCTCCTTTCCAGGGTTCCAGACCTTTCAAGATCTAAAGTAACTTGGGATAAGCACCACTGGAAACACCAAAGTTGGAAAACATAACCAGATTAGAATTGGCATGCCATGGGGCTTGTCAGACAGAAACAAAGAATAGGGAGATACTCATAGCAAGCACAACCCTGACAGTGTCCACTTGCTATCAGCCTCGGAACTCATCCTGCATTCACAGAAGCAGCACTGACTGCTGGTTCAAGAATACAACCATACTCTTGAGAAAAGGACACGTAAGCTGAACTTGTGAGTCCAATCACATCTTTGCAGCAGGGTGGAATGGGAAGGTGTATGTGTGAATATGTAATAGATTTTTCTAGGCCAGCTTCAGAGAAGGTTGGTCAAGGTTATCCGTACAGCAATGGAATGTAAGGGAAATTCTTTGGATCCAGATCTCTTCTCTTCTCTTCTCTTCTCTTCTCTTCTCTTCTCTTCTCTTCTCTTCTCTTCTCTTCTCTTCTCTTCTCTTCTTTCCCCCCAGCCCCCCAAACCCCCTTCTCTCTGGGATGATGCTCTGAAACATGGTGCAAGCCACTAAATTGTCTTTGGCTCCTCAGTTCCCTCTGTCTCTTCCTGTGGGTCCTAGCTCTCAGAAGTGATCCTTTCTCGGCTCCCACATGAATGTTGTCCACCTTGCAAGGGTCTGTAGCCCGTCACTCTGATTTGTGGCAATCCCACTCATTCTGCAGTTAGGGAAGAAAGTGTTGAAGCCGGGGAGGTGGGGATAGGGGGAGGAGCAGTGGTATGTCCTCCAGCCTTGGCCCCGGACTTCACCCTCCAGCACTCCCTGTCTTGTTAGTGTTCTCTGAGTCTTCCCTTGACCCCTAACTTCACAATCACCTTCCAATACCATGTCTCTTGGTAGTGTTCTCTGAGATCCCGCCCCCTGCTCTTCTGTACTGAAGGGCATGACACGGGTCCAGGAGGGATTAAATGAATAAATGATTTTCGGGACCCTGAACTCTGTTGCATTTGAAATGGAAATGAAATACAAACCCAGACTCTTGTACAAACTCCTTTGGGGTCAAACATGTTTAGAATTCTAAAGTTGATCAAGTTTTAGACAGCCAAACTGGTACATTTGCTACATATTATGTAACGTTGCAGAGGGATCTGGGCCAGGACACTATCACCAAATAGGAAAATATCTGCATTGAAACACATGAATATTCACATGAAGAGAGACAATGACTGTAAATAACCCCTCATCAGTTCAGGGCACATGTCCCCCCACCCCCGATCAGTTCACATAAGGTCAAGTTTTGCTGCCGGATGACTCAACTGCAAAATAACTTCTATTTCCAGGGCTCTTTGGATTTAGGGATTATGGGTAAAGACTGTAGATGTAGACGGTGATTAAGGAGGATGATCCTGTTTGATTTGTTACTGTAATTCTTTATAGAAGATAAGACTGCACATAAGCATTCATAAGAAAAAAGTGCCCCCCCACATCCTATATATCAGCAGTTTTGGTCATTGTCTCTCTACTCCCATAGTCTCTGAAGCTCTTGTTAAGTGCCGGGTGTTAGGGCTTCTATTCTCAGCTCTAGTATCTGGGAATGTCTGGTAATGACCTCCATCATTGAGTCCTCCCATGGGGCTTTAGGGCCCCCTCAAGCTGAAGCTCCTCCGTCTTCCATGGAATTGTACCAGTGTAGCCCTCTCCCAGGGCCAAGCCCCAAACCCGTGATCTCAGCATTGAGTCACTCTTTGGTCTCTCTGTTGGTCCGATAGTCTAAGTGTCAGTAGGAGTGACCTAGTGGCATGCTTCCCACCAGGGGCCTCACACCATTCAGCAGGTTTTCCTCTTGGTCTCCATACCTTGAGTATTGGTTAGGACACCTTGCCTTCAAGTCTATCTTTCCCCTCTTGGAAACTAATGCCTGAGCAAACTAATCCCTTAGCAAAAATCCTAGAGCAAAGCCCAGTGACCCAGCTGCCATCCCTGTAAAGACTGCAATTTTCTGTGTCTCCCTGCTCCCAGCATAGACATCAGTTATAGATGTCCCTCTTCTACAGAGCTGGTTTGCAGAAACGTGTGACCCATGTGCTAATGAGGACAGGTAACAGGTGCATCAACTGGATGTCCTCATTCTTCAGATTCTGTAGAGGCTCCTGAACCTGTTTACTAGAGCAACCCCTGGGCCATAGCTAGCAGGCTCAGCTAGCACTGAGCAAGTTCCACAGCCTGGGTTTCTGGACTCACAGGTGGAGGCTGCTGCACAGGCAGTCCAGACAGGAACGCGTACTCACTGTGAAATGAAGTGGTTAAACTCCTCACACCAGTTGTCCGGGTGCAGCAAAGTGGGTGGAGGGTTTCTAAAAGGAAAAAAAAAGAAGCAATGTTTTTCATTAAAGTAAACTGAGGTTTGGTAAGGGCAAAATATCAACTGGTGTTTGTGGGTGCCCTTCTAAGAATCTGAGGAAAACAATCTCTGTTCCTTCCCAGGTAGGAGTCATTCCCTTGTGGCAACTCCCAGAGGCCCAGGCCCTCCTCCTGGGCTCACTCATTTTCCCTGATTGAAGAGCACTTTCTCCTGACCTCAGCGCTAGTGAGAGGCACACAGAGCAGGGGCAGCTTCCGGAGTAGACACTCTAATGAGCAGCCAGACAAACACACAAACCATTGTATCTGAGAGCAGAGGATTATGGGTGCCGTAAGAAAGCTATAAGCATAACGCTCGGGGCCTTGGAGAAATAGACTTTTAATTATGCAGGGTTTTCAGATCATTATGGTGCCATTTGAATTAATTATGTGACGCTTCTAAAGCCTACTCACGATTGCATCAGTCACATTTCAACTGTTTCCTACGTGCCAACCTCTGCAATAGGCAGAGGGGAAATCAAGAGCCTCAGAACAGTGCCCCAGCTTCTGAGACGCTCCTGGAGAAAGGCAGACATATTCCAAGCCCGATTGCAGGGGATCCATGAGAACAGAACAGTATCAGGAAAGTCCTTAGGTAAGGGTCTCACTAGACCACCTCCTGCTGAGAATACAGCAGAGAGGAAAAGATAGAGGAGACTTGAATGTATCTAATAGATCCTAGAGGGAATTCATATAAGAGACAGAAGTGGGGCTTTGGCTCAGTGGGGAAGGTGCTTGCTCTGCCAGCAAGAGGACCTGCATTGAATCCCCAACACCCACATAAAAGTGAGGGGTGGCTACACCTGCCTATAACACCAGTTGTAGAAGTGGGGTAGTGGAGTCAGGCACATCCTGGGAGCTTACTGAGTGGTCACCTTAGCTGAAATGGTGAGATTCAGGTTCAGTGAAAGACTGTCTCAAGAAGCTAAGTGTAAGGCAATAGAGGAAAATACCAGCCATCTTTCTTCAACTTCTGCATGAGTGTGCATGGACACATGCAACCCTTCCTTGCACACACACACACACACACACACACACACACACCCCACAAGTAAACAGGCCTTGTCATTAGTGGAAATAAGGACTGTTGGACAAACTGAGATCAGCAAATAAAAGAACATTTCTACACACACCAAGTCATGACTGTACAGTTTAACCCATTGTATTTAATCTTTGGTTTTGCTTGAGTACTAACTGCTTCTAAACTGCTTAGCTCCCAAGGACAGAGGCATGAGAAGCTTTAAGAACAACTAGAGATAGAAAGTGTTTCAGATAACATGGTTGTAACACATCTTTTGATACCCATTTCCCTCCCATTTCATAAGTGTTTGTGTGCTGACATTTCCTATCACGACAAAGACTACAATTTCCTAGGCATCATGATGCGCAATGTGGCTGCTTGACTGAATTGTGACCAATGATGTACAAATCAAAATTTTCCATGGTGTTTCCAAAAAGTTTAGTCAAAGAGAAGAGACACACTACCCCTTTTCTTCACTGCTGTGCATCTGTGTGCTGGGGCCTGCTGGTGTATGACTGGAAGGGGCTAGCAGGCCCGCGACGCAGAATAACCAGCTCTCCTTTGGATAAAGTTTATAGGCACTTCGATGAAATGTAGGATGAAGATGACTCTGAAGGAAAACAACGGTTTGAACTTGGTCCCCCTCCATGCCTGAGGTTTGTAGCTAAAATTAAACTATAAAGAAAGTTCAAGGTCACAGACAGCACTAAAGCTCCAGGAGGTTTATCTCTGGCACACACACACACACACACACACACACACACACACACACACCTTTACACATATATATACATGCACACAAAGCAAGAGGTAGAAAGAGTCACTGGGAAAGAGACCCAACTCTCTCCTGCTGCCTATGAAGATGAGGCAGGTGGACCATGAAGCTGGGAGTTCAGGCACCCCCTGCAATGTGGAGCTGAGCCCCAACTGTTACTCAGAAAAAAAGAGGGATCCTCAGTTCTATATACACAAGGAGCTGAATTATACTTACGACCTGAGGGAGCGAGAAAGCAAATTATTCCCCAAGCCTTAGGGAAAGTGCACAGCCCTGCTGACTGCGTGCTTTTAGCCTAGTGGAGTCACGTCAGATTTCCAAGCTACGGGACTGTGAGATAATAAATTTGGATTGTTTTAAGCTGCGAAGTTCAGGGTAATTTGCTATGATAATAACAGAGACGGAATACATCCATCAAGCACCATGTCCTCTCTATTCTACTTCTGAGTTCCTCTTTCATGTAACAAATCAGCCATCCGTCATCTCGGGAGCCTCTGCTTCCTCCTCCCCTCCATTTCACTCTGTGCAGTCCAGCTGGTGTCCAGTGGTGAGAATTTGCTTATAATATACACATTTGACCTTGCTATATCCTGGCTCAAACGTCTTTGCAGAGCCATGCTTCCAGCATGATCAGATCTCCACTCCTTTACTTAATGTATGTTATCTTTCTTAGCTACCCATCCCATTTCAAACCATGTCCTCCAGCCTGAGCCTGCAGCTCCCAACAGGTTCTCTCCTTTAACACCTCAGAACCATTGGACATGGGGGATCTCTACAATTTGCCAACCGAGTGGGCTCTTGTTCATCCTTCATGCTTATCTATCATGATTAATACAATAGCATTCTGTAGGTTTTTTTAAACTTTACTTATTTATTTCTGTGTTCATGAATGTTTTGCCTGCCTGTAGGTCTTTGTAACATACGTGTGCTGGTGCCTCAGAAGCTGGAAGAGGGTGTCAAATACCTCCGGACTAGAAGTACAATCGTTTGTGAACCACAATGTGGGTGCTGAGAATTGAAACCAGGTCCTCTGAAAGAGCAGCTCATATTCTTAACCATTGAGCCAGATACCATAGTCTTTAAATTTTTGATAAATAAGTGACTATATGAATAAATACACATATGTTGTTAAGTAAGAAATAGTGCCAGGAATAGATATAACCTGGCCCCTGAAGTAGTACAGTAACTAATAAAGCACAGAATAGCTCTCTTGAATGAAAGCAGATTCCAAGTAAGTTATTCACAGTAAGCAGGGGGATATTAAAGGAAAGAATGCTGACTCGAGTGGAACTTGACCCAATAATCCTCAGTCTGCACTTTAGAAGCACAAATATACTCACATCCTCAAACATATCTGTTTGTTACTTATCTTGTTGCTGCAACAAAACACCTGGCAATAGCAACTTAAGAAATGGAGGGTTTACGTGGGCCCACAGTTTGAAGGACAGTCCACTGTGGCAAGGAGAGCATGGTAGTAAGAGTAAGAAGAAGCTGGCCTCATTGTATCCCCAGTCAGGAAGCAGAGAATGACAGTTTCTGGTGCTCACCTTTCTATATAAGGTTTCTCCTTTCTATATAATCCAGGACACCAGCCTAGGGAATGATGCTGCCCACAGTGGGTGGTAGTGGTGCCATCAGGGATGGGGGTGGGGTAAGAAGGAAGTATCTTCCTATGTCAGTTATCCTGATCAAGTTAATACCTCAAAGACCTGTCTACAGATTTGTCTCCAAACATGACTAAATACTCAGCCAATTGATAATCAATACAAACTACCACAGTATTCAATAATTATAAACAATGACTTAAGCCCTAATGTAGACATTACTGACCTCGGTCCATTATATACAATCTCGTGGTGGGCTGGAGACAGAAGAAAAAGACTAATATGAGTTACATTAAATGATTCTCCATGAGAGCTCTTGCCAAATGTTTCATTTTGCAGGTCACCTTGCCACCTCCAAATCCTGAAAAATCAGAAGCATCTATTTGCTTTCACAGGTGGGGAAAATACAGCTTCCAAAAATTTCCAACTAGGATGATGGTGCTTGTCTATAATCCCAGAAGTTAGGATAATGAGTTGGAGGTCAACCTTGACTACCCAGTGAGACCCTGTCTCATCACTCCATGCCTCACCTTTTAATTGAGTTGGTATTTATTAGTTATTTTTATTGAAAAATATTTATACATTATACTTTTAGCATGTATTTTCCTGCCCAATTCCTCCTAGGTCTTCCCTACCTCCTAACTTGCCTAACTATGTATTGATCCTCTCTTACTCTTTTAAAAAAACACCCAAACAAACAAAAACAAAACAAAAATACAAACAAAAACCACATAGAAATAAAACCCTACCAAAAACAAAAACAAAAACAAACAAACAAACAAAACCTCCTTTGTCTCTCTCTAAAATATCTAGAAAAAGTGATAAGTCAGGCTTTAAGTTAAGACATTTCTTTCTTCAATGTCTATATATGCCACTGTTTTCTATTCATGAAGAGTCTGATACTTTGGGAGATGAATTAAGTGAACATGTATGCAAAAAAATGACAGAAACCAATTAACAAGCAACCCTCAAGAAGGTACAAAACGAAGTTGTCAAAACCAGGAAACATGTTCAGCAAGAAGGGTGCGGAGAGAGGTCCCCCCACGAGACCAAATTTATTTTGCTGGGTCTCCTGGGCTCTGTGAATTTCGAGGCATGTCCTAAGCAGAGAGCTCATACAGCTGTTTGCAAAGGAGGAGATATTGCAGAGAGTCGGGGGAGCACACAGAGAGGAAGATAAAAAAATGAAGTATGATCCCTAGTTGTAGCTAACATACAGTTAAATACCTCACCATGTGTTCAGAAGGGATTCTTCTTATTTACTCATAAAAGCAATAAACCAAGACATTTGGGTGCAATCAAACCGTTGGGAGAGTGTTAACTACAGCCTTGGATCTGCCATTCTGATTACAATTAGTAGAGCCCATTAATGGAGTTAAATAGTTCGGCTTGTGCCTGTATCTGGTTCCTCAGTATCACACCCCAATTCTACTCAAAGTGGCTTTTTTTTGCCCTAAATTGCATCTTGTATGTTCAAACTTAATTCTTTTTAAATGTTTACATTTATTCATATTATATGATTCCACTTTACTATATAACGAATCCCTCTAATACAGGAATAATAGAGTAAAAAACAAGATTCCCCAACTCCAACGCCTAACCCCAGCCTCCACCTATGGTAGTATAGTGAGCGTTCTTTCTTTAGGCCTTTTATGTGCATTTATTACAGTAGCTCTAAATATATATGTTCTGGTGTTTGTGCTGTAAGCATCGAAGTACAGTATAGTTTATGATGTACAAACTTTCCTGTCTATAGTTTTCTGGCAGTAGAAATGGCCTGGCTCTTTACTTTTTTCATCCTGAAATTCAAATTAAAATTCATCTCATGTCAACTCCATACCTCAATAATGACCCACAATGTAGGCACCTCATAGTTTATTTAGCCACTCACCTATTGGTAGATATGTAGATTAACTCTATTTTTCTGGATATAAGAAAGTTGAAGTAATTTATAATGTTGAAGTAATTTATAATTATAATTTATAATGACATATAATTTATATGTCACCCGTGGTTTCTAACTTTTAAAGGCTTCTTTGGGGCTGGCAAAAATGGCTTAGTGGGTAAAGGTACTTCTGAGTTCAATCCTTGGAACCCACATAAAGATCGAAGGAGTGAAACGACTCTACAAAATTGTCCTCTAATCTACACACACACACACACACACACACACACACATTCATACACACAAATAAATAATTAATTTTTAAAAGAAAGTCTTTTTGATAATGAACAGTTCTCACTGGAAAACACTTGATCCTATGAAGAAACTTAAATTCTGAGAGAGCTAACATTGCCTGCCTGGTCTTCTGGAGATAACTCAGTGAGCAATTCCAGAGTAGAGGAAGCACAGAACTCCACAGCACCAGAGAATGCACTGTAAATGGTGACTAGAGATGCTCAAACCCACCGGCATCAAGGTTTGAACCCTACCATGGCATTCTTGCCACTTGCAAGAGCCTGACCAGTAAGCTCAACCCACATGACACAGGCCGAGATCTGTTCAAAACTTACATAGGCTACAATTATGCCAAAGGAGATTAAGTCCAAAATTTCAAAGAAATAGTTGAAGTCACTCCTTTAAACTCAAGACTGGATGATGCAAAAACTCAATCTCGTGGTAAACCGTCCCATCATCAAGAGTGAACAACAGGGAGGGTTGGGAGGGGAACACCCATAAGGAAGGGGAGGGGGGAGGGGGATGTTTGCCCGGAAACCGGGAAAGGGAATAACACTTGAAATGTATATAAGAAATACTCAAGTTAATAAAAAAAAAAAAAAGAGTGAACAATTGCTCCAGGGTGGGAAAGGTGTCTGTGATAAATACTGCAGCCATTAGAAAGACTTGATTATCACATCTATTACTCACGGAAAAGCAGAGGGGAAGATGTTTGAGAGCACACTAGGTGGGAAGGAGGCACCTGGAAGGAAGTCCAGACAAATGGCACCAGAGCCATGTCACTTGTAGGCCACCACCGCCTAAGTACAAGTTTTATGGTACTATCTATGACAACTTTTTCCACAACAATAGTTGGGACTGAGGAAGGAGCTAAGAGTGTGTACTTAGGAAGTGTCAAGCTTGTTTGTTCTTTCTCTTTTCTCCCTATTGCAGGGAAGATGATGGGAGTTGAGACCAAGTTTTCCTCTGTTGCCTGTGTTGACCTGGAACTTGATCTCCTAAGTGCTGGGATGTTCACACAGTGCACCGCTGTGCTGCACTGATTCTAATAACTCTTATTGGCTTCACAAGTTCTCATGTGTGCCAGGCTGGCCTCAGGTCCCTTGTGTAGCCAAGGATGACCTTGGGCTTCTGATCTTCCCTCCTCCACCTCCTGAATGCTGCGGTGGAAGAGAGAGTGAGCTAATGCACCCGGATTCTCATTCTTAGTAATATGGTTCACCCTGTTCCTTAAGCAATGTCATCTGCAATGTTAGGCTATAATCATTAAAATGTAAAGTTACTCCATCAGCGTGCATGGCTCCCAGTGAGCCCATTCTTAATCACTGAAGAGTCAGGAAGTGACACAGACTTCACTTCCTCTGGCTTTGAGTTCTGGGTGAGTCAGCCTCAAGTCACCTCAGAACCTCACACTTAGAGCAGTTAACATTACCCCAGCCCTGTGCTAAAGACAGGGTGTGAGGGTGTGGGGTGAGGATGTGGGGTGAAAGGGTCCCCAAACTTCATTTAATCCACTACCCTGCATGTCAATTCCCAAAAATCATAAGTGATGTTTCTCATTCTCTCAAAAACCACGCAAACCTCATTCCTCACTGTACTCTCCTTACATAACATACAAGAGCACAGGACACATAAGCAGTTCGGCCATGTGTGCGCAATGTGGGCAAAGTGGAGGTGAGAGTAAACGCTGTATCCATAGATACCGCAGAGGGACAGGCTGGTGTGCAACTTGCCGTTTGAGCCAAAGTGGTCATTGGCTGGCATCTGTTCTTTAATTTTCTCCTTCAACAAGAACTCAGCAACACCATCATATCCAACTGCTACTGTCCAATGGGATAGAGAACTAGACCTTGCCTCAGGGCTAGGTAATGACCTTTCTCTTACACAGTCCTTCACACAACTAGGAGCAAAAAACCCTGTTCTTTTCCACACACAGTTTTTTGTTTAATTATTAAAATTAGGGGTGTGTATTAGAGAGAGAGGTAGGGAGAGAAAAGAGAGAGAGGGAGAGGGAGAGGGAGAGAGAGAGTCATGACACATGTGGTGGTGGAAGGATGGCTTGCTGGAGTCAACATTTCTCTTCTACCATGTAGGTTCCACGGATCGAACTCAAGTCATAAGTCTTGAGAACAAGGCAAGGGAACCATTGAGACATTACGCCAGCCCTCCACAAACATGATTCTTTAAGAATTTATGACTCTGAGGGCTGAGGAGACGGCTTAATATCGATAAAGTGCCTACCACTCAAGCATGAGAAGCCGAGTTCAGATTCCCACACCCACATAAAAGACAGGCACACTAGCACATGTCTGTAACCTCAGTGCTCCAGGGCTTGGAGCCTTCCAGATCTCTAGAACCCACTGACCTATCTGAACTGGTGAGCTGCAGGAAAAATGAGCAAACTGTCTCAAAAAATAAGGTGCAAAGCAATTGAGGAAGACAGTGAACATCTACTACTTGTGACCTCCTGTGCACATGATCACACACACCCGCGCACACACACACACACACACTCACACGTACACATTTTGACTTTAAAGAAGCATGGTTCAAATCATGCTCTCTACATATCTCCTAATCATTAAATTCATAATTATATATGTGGGTTTCTTAGAATTATACACTGTAAAGGTGAATTGTGCTGCCATGTCTAAGCAGTCTGGATATAAGCATCACTCCCTAGTTAGATTAGCCTCTTACGAGAAATTAACTTTACATCAAGTAGAATGAAAGCCTGGTAATACAGCAGAGGACGAGGATAGGCCAAGCAAGGCCTGTGACACACTGTGATTCCCCAAGCGCTGGTGGCTCTCCCCAGTAGTGTGGTATTTAAATTCTTCATCTGAAAACCACAGAGGCAGGGACAGCACTCGCCTGGTCTGAGAAACAACTGTGGAACAAGGAGAACAGTCAGCAGGTAGGCTCATACTTCACTGTTGTCACCGGGTGAACTGACCTTGGAGGATACAGCTTTACTAAGAGGGCTTTCTCAGATTGCAAGGCAAAGTTTGACAGCCATTGACCATTGGGCTGAGCTGGGCCACTCTACGTACCTCAGTTGCTGCAGAGCTCTGGCCACTAAGCTTGCTCTGCTGAGACCAAGCAAGCTGCAGGCAGATTGCATGGAGAAACAGAGGATTCTCTGCCTGTCCTCCTCCTCCCCAAACTTACCATGTGCAGAAACCACCTCGGGACCCCCCCTTCAATCCATCCGTTTGGGTCCACTCAAGAGTAGTTTGAACAGAGAGATGCTGACGGCACAGGATTAAATGCACAAAAGTAATGAGAACGTTAAAGAACATGGAATGAATAGGAGCTGAGAGCAGCTGCTACCTCTAGTAAGAAGGAAAACGGTCCAACCACCTTATCCACACCCCAGCTGAGATCCAGCCCCCACTGGGAAGGATTCGACAGTGGCCCCTGGTAACTGAAAGTTCTCTTTAGAACACACAAGGCAGGGCTGGCAATCAGGAGAAGCTGCCTACCAAAGTGTCCTGGCTCCCCAGGCAGCGGCCTTATTGGGAGGTGAGTACCAGAGGGTGTTCAAATGTCACAGAGAGCTAAAGGGAACAGCATCAAGGGAAAAATAAGAGACCAGTGGCCTTTCCTCCTGCAGTGACCTTCCAACGCCCTCTGGTGACAAAGCTTTGCATCTGACCCACAGCTGAGAAATCCTTCAAGTCCACAAAGCAGAGCAGTGGGGAGCCTTGAGCTGAAGGACAGTAAGAACTTGTCTCCTGGTTTGGGTAGGAAGTGGAGGAGAGATGAGACAGAGGCCAGAGTGCTGTGGCCGGGCACCTGATCTGAAGAATTTCAGCTCCTGGATCACAACAGGCACTTCAAGCGCAGAGTGAACCAGTCCTCTAGGTCCTGACATCCATGCTTAAGATGTAATGAAGAGACTGTAGAGACCCCTCTCCTCCCAGTTAGAAAGCCTTAAAAATCTGTCTTGTCATGGCGCATAAAATTTCCTCATTAAGACTCACTGCTTTCTATCCTGGCAGCTCTTTATTAGAATGGACCATTCTGGGAGGCAGCCCATCAGACCCCTTTAGTGGCCAAAACTGTCCTAGAGGTAGATGGCAGTGAGGAAAAAATGTAAAGGCTCAGGGATCAGCCAGATGACCACAGGTCATTCTGTGTGTGTGTGTGTGTGTGTGTGTGTGTGTGTCTGTCTGTCTGTCTGTCTGTCTGTCTCTTTATCTCTGTCTCTTTCTCTCTCTCTGTCTCCCCCACTTCCCTCTTCTCTCTCGTCCCTTGACCTCTAAGATTTCTTTCATCATAGGAAAGAAAAGGAGTCAATGAAAATCAAGGTGCTTCAAAGCTCTAGTATCAGGATCTTGGCCACAGAAGGGAAGACCCTTCTGTCCTGGGGTTTTTTTTTTTTTTTCACTGTCACTGTGAATGTTGTTAGCTGGTTGGGAAGAAGCTGATGAGGACTGACAATGGTTCCGTGTCCTTGTAGCCAAACCTCAGGCTTTCCTGTAAACTATTTTTACCCCTGCAGATTTAATGCTATTTCTGGATTCTGAGCAATGACAATATTAACTAACATCCCTTCAGAGCTTACTACCCGTAAGCATTCTGCCGACACACAGACCCCACCGTGCAAATAAACAGGTCCCCGGCTTCACAGATAAGGGAATGGAAGCCCTGAGAAAATGCAGAAGTTGGTGACGGTCTGGCCAGCTCCAAACACAAGCAACTCAACTGAACTGCGCACTTACAGCCTCTGCGCCAGCCTGGGGATCCCTCTAGGCTAATGAGGTACCTTGTTTTTCAGTTTCTGCTAGAGCAATTCATGTCATGCGTGATGTCAACAGGACACGGAAACCAGGTGACCTGTCATCCCAGTTACTTAAGCTTAGCAGTGCCCAGATCACGAACACGGCAGTCTATAAACAAAAGAATACTTTGGGGTGCAGTGTGAGATGAACACGTATTTATCTGTTGCGTGGTACATTTTTTTTCTTTCATTTCTGGCTCCCTAACGTCACAGCTGGTGAAACCAAATAGGTCATTTTTACCTGAATCAGACCAACGTCAAGGATCACCTCGCACCATTAGTTCGCAAAGGCAAAGCCACACATCTAATTACAACTCGTTGTTAATACATTTGTAATAGACAAAAAAAAAAAAAAAAAAAAAAAAAAGAAGAAATTGGCTGCTATAGATCTTGCTCCCCAGCAAAGCAAATCCATTCAAACGGCAGATTGCGTGCCCATTCCTTCTTTATTGTTTCCATAAAGTTAGCAACGCGTCGTAGACAGGAAAAATCAGGGCAAACCTCAAATGAACAGATTGGACCGTCAGATCTGGCCACATTGTCTCTAATGGGCAAAATTAGCAGATGAGCGTTAACACCTGCTACCACGAGCAGTCCCTGGCTCGCACACTGGGTAGGAAGTTCCTCGGAGCAATCTGAGCCCAGGTCACCAGAGACAACACGCCACGCCAACGCCCACCAAAGCACAGGCAGGCTCCATTTAAAATCAGCGGACTGTGGCAGACGTCAGGGGAGGCAGAACAGCACTCTTTACTGCGAAGTGTGGCCATTAGCAGGGGTCTCTGGATCTAAAGACCGTGACACCGAACACTGCACACTATGCACACTCCACAGAGAAGCTGACCCAGCAGGACCCACTATGCATGGCCCTTTTCAGAGGCAATTGGCGCCAGAGACACACCCTTCTCTACCAAGTGGCTTGTGTGGTAACCTCTCAGGGCCAGATTATGGCCTATTGTTCTCGTGGGCCTCAAGGTCAATTGCAATCATCCGAACTAAATAGACCATGCTGAAAGTCCTGGCACTTTGTAAAGGAGGTCCCAGTGAGGAAAGCCGCATTTATTTTTTCTGACATTATAAATATGTCTTCCCTTTCCAAGGGCTTCAGCCATTTTTCTACCTGGTTGCCTAGCAACCCTTTCAAGGGATAGACATCTTGGAGAGGGATGCTGGAGACATACAGATGAGTTTATATTATTTTACCAATTCCTTTTCGAAAGTTAATCCGTATGTCCTCCGGGTCAGGGGTAAGACGGGATAGGGGGGTTGGGTCAGTGGGGAGGCTACTCTCTTAGCAGGAAAGCGGGAGGCCTGCAAATGTATTTCGAAAGCATAGTCAGCAAACAGAGAAAGGTATCCTGCTTCTCAGCTCATCAGAAAGATATTGAACATGGAGAGTGCCCCCTGAGGACCCTCTGCTGACAAGGTCTCAGGCAGCCCTGAGCGGAGCTGACGCTGCATCCTAGTTTAGTACACTGTGCTTCTTTCTTGTTTGTCTGTAGCCTTCCTTCTGCTAAATGATGGCCGTACAAAAGCCACTCAATTCATTCAGTGTTCACACTCATTTGTGACCCTTTCAGCTAAGGAGTTCTGCACAGTTTTTTAAATTTCCCGCACATTTATTTATAAGTTTATATTTACTTTTTTTTCTTAATATGGCTGGTAATACATCTATTTTTTTAATCCATAAAAGCCCATGATCTGTACCTTGCCCCTACTGTTTTTATAATATTGCTTCATTAATTTCCATTTCTGTCTTCTTATATCCTCTCCTTTTTAAAAATTCTAATTGCTCAGGCTAATTAACTATCTTTCTTCAACATTAATACAAGTATTTGAGGCTACGAATTTGCCTCTGATCTCTGCTTTAACTATTGCTTAACCCTGATATGCAGCATTTTAATATTTTTTTTCTATCTCTTCGATTTCCACAGAGACTTTCTTCCAGCTTGAGCTGTTAAAGGAAGTTCCCAAGTGGTGACCTTGATTTTTTGTATTTCTTTCTAGCTTTATTGCACTGTGGCCAGAGAGTATTGTCTATATTAGCATTATGTTTAGAATTTGAATATATCTTTACAGCCTCTGTAATCTTTGTGTGTGTGTGTGTGTGTGTGTGTGTGTGTGTGTGTGTGTGTGTGTGTGTGTGTGTGATGTACATGTGGGGAATAGGGGTATGTGGAGGTGAAGGATCCTAGGGGCTTTTGACAGCCTTATACCCACAGTTCAAGATTAGGTCAAGTACCAGTTTCCTGCCTTGGGTCAAGGCTAGGCCAAGTTCCATTCTTCACCTACAGTTCTTGGGAGGAGCAGGGACTTTCTTGAAAAAACGCAGAATGTACTGACTGATTAGTTACCTGACCCTCTGGTCCCAGATAAAGTTTGAATGCATGTCGTATGCTTGCTAGCCAATAGATTCAAAGGTCAATATGCTTAGCCAATAAGTTAAACTGTTACCTTGCTAATGTAACCTGTACCCCTAGAAAGTATAAAAACTGCTTGTTATAGCCATTTGGGGTTGCCTTCTAGTCACTCACCATGAGGGACTGATTGAGGATCGACCCCTCTTGCATTTGCATCGAACTCAGTTCTCCTGTCTCACTTGATGGGTAGTTAAGACTCACTTCAAGCCTTACAGAGGCATGTATGTGAGTGTGTGTATATGTGAGGTGTTTATGTGTGTATACAGATAAAGGTATTTTAAAAATATTTTTACTGTTCCAAGGGCTGGAAAAATGGCTCAGTATTTGAGAACACTTACTGTTCTTGTGGAGAACCTGGATTTGGTTCCCAGTACCCCCATGATACTTCACAGCCATACTTAACTCCAGTTCCAGGAGATCCAACTCCCTTTCCTTACCTCTGAGGGCACCAGTAACACACATCACACAAACACACACACACACACACACACACACACACACACACACACAGAGGCAAGATACATATATACAAAATAAATATTTAAAAAATTCAAGTTTTTGTGTACTATAAATATAATGTACTTAGGAATGATATATGTTGTGACTTTATAATTATAGAGAAACAAGTATTTGTGAATAAAATCTTAAACTCTGCTGCTCAAAAATAGAGAATACTTCTCATTTCAAAATTCTACTGAAAATTCACAAAATATTCATTTTGCTTACTTTTTATCAATTCTTTAAGTATATCATTCATGGAACAAGAGAAAGTTCATTAAATAATATCTGTAACCAACATTAATGTTCTTGTACTGCTTGTTTTAATGCTGTAATGCCATAAATAGACACGTTTTTACATCTTCGTTATAAAATATTATTATTAAAAAGTACCTTTCTTGGATTAACTTAACATTTTTTGTTGTGAATTCAATATTGCTTACTGTTAAACGTTTGGTGCTGTAATTTTTATTTTTGTTTTTCGTCTTTGATTATTTTTGTTTTTTTGTTTGTTTGTTTGTTTTTGTTTTGCTTGAGACAGGGTCTCACTTTGTAGGGCTGGCTATCCTAGAACTCAACATGTAGAGCAGGCTGGCTTTGAATTCACAGAGGTCTGTCTGTTTCTGTCCCCCAAGTGCTGAGATTAAATGTTTGAGCCACTATGCTCAACATAATTTTGCTTTATAAAGTGCAGTATTTTAAAGAAACTAATAGAGAAAAATGAGAAGAAATTATTTACATAGTCTTTTATTCTGGCCCACATGTCTTTCATTTTCTGTACCCTCAGTCTCTTAGCCTTTACTGTGAATATTAGTGGCCATAATCTTCAGCATTTCTTGCAAGGCAGGTCAAGTAATAAAAAATTTTTGTCCTTGTTTATTTGAGACTGAGATTATCTTTCCCTTACTCATTGGTTAAAGGATAATTTTGCTAGGTATAAAATTCTTGGTGGTCAAATATTTACAAGATTTTGATCATATCACACTGCCTTCTGATTTCAATTTTCACGTGAAAGCTTAGACATTAATTATATTGATGTTTCTCTGTGATTGACTAGGTGTTTTCCCTTGTCAGTATCAAGATATCCTCTAGTTTAACTATGGTATGTATTGCTGTTAGTTTTGTTGTATTAATGTGGTAGTTTGAATAAGAATGCTCCCCCCAACCCACTGGCTTATAGATTTGAATGCTTGGTCACCAGGGAGTAGCACTATTAGGATATATGACCTTATTGGTCAAAGTGTGTCACTAAGGATGGGGCTTTGAGATTTCAAAATGCTCAAGCCAGGTCCAGCGTCTCTCTCTTCCTGCTGCCTGCCAATCTGGATATAGAACTCATAACTACCTTTCCAGCACTGAGTCTACCCGTGCGCTTCCTGCCATGATGATAATAGACTAAATTCTGAAACTGTAACCCAGCCCCAGTTAAATGCTTTCTTTTATGAGAATTGTTGTGGTTATGGTATCTTTTCACACCAATAGAATACTTCTTAAGACACCTTTACTTTTTGTTTCTGAAGACTACTACTGTTTTCAACAAATTTTGGTTGTTTTAACCCATATTCTTTATATACATAGTAAAAATACATATTTTCACACATTCATATATCTCTTCTCCTTCTGAAATACCATTTACATGCACATTAGAATGTACAACAGTGTTTCATATGTTTTTGTGACTCTTTTTTCATTGTTCCTGTGTTCTTCAGATTCATTTCCATAGACATATCTGCTGAGTGCTCTATGAGATTTCTGTTTAATTTCAGTTACTGAACTTTTCATGGCTAGTGATGCTGCAATGGTATGAGCACAGCACAGTGAAGATACACATAGCCCTGAAGACAAGTTTCGTGGACACCATTCATTGGTGTGTGAACCCAAGCAGCACACTTGACTTCTCTCTGTCTTAAAATTCTCATCTATAAAATGAAGAGATTAATAGTTTAATAGATTTTAATAGATTAATAGTTTAAGAGGTTAACAGTTTGAGAATTAGTTTAGATAATATGCCAATTATTCAATGTAAAGTAAGGCTTAAGTAACTAACACTTTACTATTCTAACTGTTGATATAGGACTGTGTCATTGGTAACAAATATAATCTCAATTAAGTTTTGTGCCCCAAACTTGAAATCAGAAATAAGAGATGAACCTCAGACATACTTGACCCTTCAGTATTTCTCTCAAGTTCCAATATGTTTGTGTATGTCTCTTGTTTCTCTAGACTATGTTGTTACAGCAGTAAGGTCACTAGATAACAAACTTGGCACATGATATTTCTAGCCTACTTCTATGTGTTAAAGGCTTGTCTCCCTCTCCCCCCCCCCGGTCTATGACTATTGGGAGTTGGTGGAAACTCTTTATATATTAACAAAGGCAAAAGTACCCAGGATTATAGTAAACAGTCGAATCTATGTATCTGTAGACTGACCCTGTAAGCAGTGTTCTGCTATTTGTTAGTTATTAATATAAATCATGGTGAACCAAGCAGAGTTGAATTTTCAGTCCTACTTACAGTCTACAGAAAGTCTAACTAAGCAAAGACAAAGATAAACTGCCCAGTCTCTAATCATGAATACAACAACCGGAAAGTTTCCCAGTAACAACGAACCACCCTGTATTCTACAGAGCACTATTCCAAATGTATTTGATTCGATTCTCAAAATGACCAGGCTGTCTTTTAACAGATAAGGTGATATGATGATTCTCAATTCAGAGAGGAGGGAGCAAGGTTAAAGCACATAAGTTACACATCTGACTCCACTTAGCTATTTGAGTAAGGAACTTTGCTTGCAAACTGGGTTTTCTTGCTTTTAATCCATTAAGTTTTCCAGTGAATTCATATAAAATTCAGTGGCTAAAACATTTAAGAAATAGTGAAGATTTTATAATAAAGAGTCTGGGAACCTGCAGCAGAGAAATCTTGTTGCTTTTGTTTTTCCTCAATGCTTCTCAGACCTGCCTTACCATATCTTATTTAATAACTATTAATGTACTATAGAGTTTTGAGTACTATTGCCATATACCACACCATTTCCCAAGAAGCACAGAGAATGCCAATTGAATAAAGATGTTGCTTCTCGGAGGAGGCCTTTTTTCTTAGCAGCTTCTAGCCTCTCAGCAAACATTGCATCCTGTCTATAAAGAGAAAGGGTCTCTGGTGAGTAGGTGAGTGGACTATGGGGTCAGGAATAAGGGCTAAATCAAAATGCATGGACATACTTACCATAAAAGGTGGGGCCTTCCTAAAGCAATTTTAACAGTACTTTCGAAGCACAATTTATAGTACATCTACATCAAAATCACTCAGGAGGTGTGGAAGACATGAACATGCCCAGATTATGGCTGAATCTAAGGACAGGGATGAAGAACCTGCATTGTAACAAGCTCATTAAGTACTTCTGACACCACTCGAATTTGAAAGGCACAACTTAAGGTAGCCAACAACAGATGTGAGATACTTTTCCAATTAAATCAAAGTCACAAACTGAAATGGAAATGAGCCAGGATGCATCCAACAGGGGACTATTTCGTTCCTTGGTAAATAAGCACATCTCAATGAGACCAGCCTTCCTGGGGAAGACTACTCCATGGTCTATCCGATCTCTTCATTGGGAAAACTTCCCTGCTATTCCATCTAAGTAGCTTTCCTTAATTTGAACCTATTACTCCCATGCTTTAAACAAAGCCGAGTCCAGCAGCTATACTCAATAAGCAAAGCCGAGTCCAGCAGCTATACTCAATAAGCAAAGCCGAGTACAGCAGCTATACTCAATAAGCAAAAATGTTATCTGTATAAATGCCACCCAAGGCCCATGTTTCCATCCAATTACCCTCAAATGGCCCCATCTTTCTACAAAGTAAAGTCAAGCCAGGTCTCCAAAGCCAGCTATTTTAGGTCTTGGTTTGGACGAATAGTTCTACCTTCGGAGTCGAGAATGTATTCAGCAGTTCCCTCAAACAGATGGCTTTCTCACAGCCCCTCATCACAGCTCCTCAACTACATTACAAACCTCTGGACTCACAGGGCTGCTGAAGATGGAGGTGCTTAAGGAAATTAGAATGTGACCATAAGTACTGAATTCATTATAAATGCTGTGCTCTCCTGGCATTAGGGAAAAGCCACGAACACGGGTATCACAACCAAACGGAGCAAGGCAGGCACACATAGAGAGTTTTGGAACTATCAGAAATATTAGAAATCTCAAGAAGCTGCCAACATCCTTGGGTAGTCAACATCCTTGATAAGTTATTAAACTACAAATATGCTGTCTGTGCCCAGAGCTGACCCTGTGCCACAGCTCTCAGTACCCAAATCCCACTGAGAGAGAGCTGGTCTCCCAGGAATGCTGACACATAGACTTACAGGAAGGTCAAGCCACTGTCAGAAAGACCAGCAAGCACAGAGATAACCAGATAATGAGAGGCAAATACGAGAACCTAAGCAACAGAAACCAAGGCCATTTGGCATCTTCAGAACCTAATTCTCCAACCACAGCAAGTCTTAGATACCCCAACACACTGGAAAAACAAGATTCTGACTTAAAATCACATCTCATAATGACATTAGAAGACTTAAAGAAGGACATAAATAAATTCCCTTAAAGAAATACAGGACAACACAGGTAAACAGGTAGAAGTCCTTAAAGAGGAAACATAAAAATTCCTTAAAGAATTACATGAAAACACAACCAAACAGGTGAAGGAATTGAACAAAACAATCCAGGATTTAAAAATGGAAAGAGAAACAATAAAGAAATCAGGAAGGGAGACAACCCTGGAGATAGAAAACTTAGGAAAGAAATTAAGAGACAGAGATGCAAGCATCACCAACAGAATACAAGAGATAGAAGAGAGAATCTCAGAGGCAGAAGATAACATAGAAAACATTGACACAACAGTCAAAGAAAAGGCAAAAAGATTCTAACCCAAAATATCCAGGAAATCTAGGACACAATGAAAAGATCAAACCTAAAAATAATAGGTATACAAGAGAGCAAAGATTCCCAACTTTAAAGTCCAGCAAATATCTTCAACAAAATTATAGAAGAAAACTTTCCTAACTTAAAGAAAGAGATGCCCATGAACATACAAGAAGCCTACGGAACTCCAAATAGATTGAACCAGAAAAGAAACTCCTCCTAGCACATAATAGTCAAAACACAAACTGCATTAAAGAAAGAAAGAATATTAAAAGCAGTAAGGGGAAAATGTCAAATAATATATAAAGGCAGACCTATCAGAATTACTCCAGACTTTTCAACAGCGACTATAAAAACTAGAAGATCCTGGACAGATGTCATATAGACCCTAAGAGAACACAAATGCCAGCCCAGGCTACTATACCTAGCAAAACTCTCGATTACCATAGATGCAGAAGCCAAGATATTCCACGACAAAACCAAATTTACGCAGTATCTTTCCACAAATCCAGGTGTACAAAGGATTAGAGATGGAAAACTCCAACACCAGGAGGAAAACTACATCCTAGAAAAAGCAAGAAAGTAATCTTCTTTCAACTAAACCAAAAGAAGATAATCACACAAATATAATTCCACCTCTAACAATAAAAATAATAGGAAACAATAATCGTTGGCCCCTAATATCTCTCAATGTCAATGGATTCAATTCCCTAATAAAAAGACATTGACTAATAGACTGGATACTTAAACAGGACCCAGAATTTTGCTGCATACAGGAAACACAACTCAGTGACAGAGACAGACATTTCCTTAGAGTAAAAGGCTGGGAAAAAATTACCAAGCAAATAGTCCCAAGAAACAAGTTGGAGTAGTCATTCTAATATTGAATAAAATTGACTTTCAACCAAAAGTTATCAAAAAAGTTAAGGCAGGACACTTCATACTCATCAAAGGAAAATTTCACCAAGATGAACTCTCAATTCTGAATATCTATGCTACAAATGGAAGTGCACCCACATTCATAAAAAAAGTTTACTAAAGCTCAAAGCCGACATTGCATTTCACACAATAACAGTGGGTGATTTCAACACCCCACTCTCATCAATGGACAGATCATGGAAACAGAAACTAAACAGAGACACAGTGAAACTAACAGAAGTTATGAACCAAATGGACCTAACAGAAATCTATAGAACATTTCATCCTAAAACAAAAGAATATACCTTCTTCTCAGCACCTCATGGTACCTTCTCCAAAATTGACTATATAATCAGTCACAAAACAGGCCTCAACAGATACAAGAAGATTGAAATAATGTCATGCATCCTATCCAATCTCCACGGACTAAGGCTGGTCTTCAATAACAACAAAAACAACAGAAAGCCCACATATACATGGAAACTGAACAACACTCTACTCAATGATAACTTGGTCAAGGAAGAAATAAAGAAAGAAATTAAAGACTTTTTAGAATTTGATGAAAATGAAGGCACAACATACCCAAACTTGTGGGACACAATGAAAGCAGTGTTAAGAGGAAAACTCATAGCTCTGAGTGCCTCCAAAAAGAAACTGGAGAGAGCATACACTAGCAGCTTAAGAGCACACTTGAAAGTTCTAGAAGAAAAAGAAGCAAATACACCCAAGACAGCAGGAAATAAACAAACTCAGGGCTGAAATCAACCAAGTAGGAACAAAAAGAACTATACAAAGAATCAACAAAACCAGGAGCTAGTTCTTTGAGAAAATCAACAAGATAGATAAACCCTTAGCCAGACTAACCAGAAGGCACAAAGAGAGTATCCAAATTTACAAAACCAGAAGTGAAAAGGGAGACAAAACAGAAATTGAGGAAATTCAAAAAAATCATCAAATCCTACTACAAAAGCCTATATTCAATAAAACCGGAAAATCTGGATGAAATAGATAATTTTCTAGGCAGATAACAGGTACTAAAGTTAAATCAGGATCAGATAAACCATTTAAACAGTCCCATAACTCCTAGAGGCAGTCTCCTACCCCACCCCCTAAAAAAGCCCAGAACCAGATGGGTTTAGCGCAGAAGTCTATCGGACCTTCATAGAGGACCTCATATCAATACTGTCCAAATTATTCCACAAAATGGAAACAGACAAAGCACTACCCAATTCCTTCTATGAAGCCACAATTACACCTATACCTAAACCACACAAAAACACAATGAAGAAAGAGAACTTCAGATCAATTTCCCTTATAAATATCACTTACAAAATACTAAATAAGATTCTCGCAAACTGAATCCAAGAACACATCAAAATGATCATCCATCATGATCAAACAGGCTTCATCCCAGAGATGCAGGGATGGTTCAATATACAGAAATCCATCAATGTAATCCAGTATATAATCAAATTTTTAAAAACCCACATGATCATTTCATTAGATGCTGAGAAAGCACTTGACAAAATTCAACACCCCTTCATGATCAAAGTCTTGGAAAGATCAGGAATTCAAGGCCCATACCTAAACATAGCAAAAGCAATATACAGCAAACCAGTAGCCAACATCAAGCTAAATGGAGAGAAACCTGAAGCAATCCCACTAAAATCAGGGACTAGACAAGGCTGACACTCTCTCCCTACCTATTCAATATAGTACTTGAAGGTCTAGCCAAAGCAATTAGACAACAAAAAGAGGTAAAAGGAATACAAATTGAAAAGGAAGAAGACAAAATATCATTATTTGCAGATGATGTGATAGTATACTTAAGTGACCCCAAAAATTCTAACAGAGAACTCCTACAGCTGATAAACAACTTCAGCAAAGTGGCTGGGTATAAAATTAACTCAAACAAATCATTAGCCTTCCTTTACTGAAAGAAGAAACAGGTTGAGAAAGAAATTAGGGAAATGACATCCTTCATAATAGTCACAAATAATATAAAATACCTTGGTGTGACTCTAACCAACCAAGTGAAAAATCTGTCTGACAAGAACTTCAAGTCTCTGAGGAAAGAAATTGAGGAATTTCTCAGAAGATGGAAAGATCTTTCATGCTCATGGATTGGCAGGATTAATATAGTAAAAATGGCCATCTTTCCAAAAGCAATCTACAGATTCAATGCAATCCCCATCAAAATCCCAAATCAATTCTTCACAGAGTTAGAAAGAGCAATTTGCAAATTGATTTGGAATAACAAAAAACCCAGGATAGCCAAAACTATCCTCAACAATAAAAGAACTTCTGGGGAAATCACCATCCCTAACCTCCAGCTGTATTACTGAGCAGTAGTGATGAAAAACTGCATGGTATTGGTACAGAGACAGGCAGGTAGATCAATGGAATAGAATTGTAGACCCAGAAATGAACCCACACACCTATGGTCACTTGATCTTTGACAAAGGAGCTAAAACTATCCAGTGGGAAAAAAATAGCATTTTCACCAAATGGTGCTGGTTCAACTGGTGGTCAGCATGTAAAAGAAGACAAATTGATCCATTCGTATTGCCTTGTACAAAGTTCAAGTCTAAGTGGATCAAGGATCTCCACATAAAACCAGATTCACTGAAACTAATAGAAAAGAAAGTGGGAAAGAACCTCAATACATGGGCACAAGGGAAAATTTCCTGAGCAGAACATCAAGATCAAGAATCAACAAATGGGACCTTATAAAATTGCAAAGCATCTATAAGGCAAAGGACACTGTCAATAGGACAAGATGGCAACCAACAGACTTGGAAAGGGTCTTTACCAATCCTACATCTGACACAGGGCTAATATTCAATATTAATATTCAATATGAAGAACTCAAGAAGTTAGACTCTAGAGAACCAAGCAATCCTATTAAAAATTTGGTACAGAGCTAAACAAAGAATTTTCAGCTGAGGAATATTGAATGCCTTCAATGCACCTAAAGAAATGTTCATCACAAAAAAAAAAAAGAAATGTTCATCATTATTAGTCATCAGGGAAATGCAAATCAAAACAACTCTGAGATGCCACCTCACACCAGTGAGAATGGCTAAGATCAAAAACTCAAGTGAGAGCAGATGCTGGCGAGGATGTGGAGAAAGAGGAACACTACTTCATTGTTGTTGGGATTGCAAGCTGGTACAACCACTCTGGAAATCAGTCTGGAGGTTCCTCAGAAAAGTGGACATAATACTACCTGAGGACCCAGATATACCACTCCTGGGCATACACCCAAAAGATGCTCCAACATATAACAAGGACACATGCTCCACTATGTTCATAGCAGCCTTATTTATAATAGCCAGAAGCTGGAAAGAACCCAGATATCCTTCACAGAAATGGCTATAGAAAATGTGATACATTTACACAATGGGGTACTACTTGGCTATTAAAAACAATGACTTCTTAGGCAAATGAATGGAATTAGAAAGTATCATCCTAAGTGAGGTAACCTAATCACACAATAACCCACACACATGGTATGCACACACTGATAAGTGGATATTAGCCCAAAAGCTCAGAATACCCAAGATACAATTCACTTGTGGCTCAAGAAGAAGAAAGGCCAAAATGTAGATGCCTCAGACCTTCTTACAGGGGGGAACAAAAAATACTCACGGGAGGAATTATGGAGACAAAATGTGGAGCAAAGACTGAAGGAAAAGTCATCCACAGACTGTCCCATCTGGGGCATTCATCCCATATACAGACACCAAATCCAGACAAGATTGCCAAGAAGTGTATGCTGAGAGGAGCCTGATATAGCTGTCTTCTGAGAGGCTCTGTCAGAGCCTGACAAATACAAAGGCAGATGCTCACAGACAACCATTGAACTGAGAACAAAGTCCCCAGTGGAGGAGTTAGAGAAAGGACTGAAGGAGCTTGAGGGGTTTGCAACCCCATAGGAAGAGCAATATTAACTAACCAGATGCCCCAGAGCTCCCTGGGACTAAACCACCATCCCAAGAGAACACAGGGATGGACCTATGGCTCCAGCTGCATTCGTAGCAAAGGATGGCCTTGTAGGGCATCAATGGGAGGCAAGGCCCTTGGTCCTGTCAAGGCTCAATTCCCCAGTGTAGGGGAATGTCAGGGCAGGGAGGTGGGAGAGAATGGGTAGGTTGGAGGGAGCACCCCAATAGAAGCAGTGGGAGGGGGGATGGTATAATGTGTTTCTGGAGGGGAAACCAGGAAAGGGAATAACATTTAAAATGTAAATAAAAAATCTAATAAAAGAAAAAAACACAAATACACAATCTTTTAAGATTCCCTGTCCAGACGGGGGTGGGTAGACTAAATGACCATCTCGGATTTAAAAAAGAAGGATTCTATGAATCGCTAACTACATTAGATGAAGACTATTTTTGAGAACAAACTCTTTGGAAGAACAAATGACCCATTCAGAGATCACTTGAAGAATCCCAGTCGATTTTCCAAGTTTTCAAGTACCTTGGACAGAGTCCAATAGAATGGCATACCTACAATAATAAAAATAATTGGCATTTAAATCAGACACATCATATGTATGCACATGATTATATGCTTGTGCATTTGCATATGCATATCTGGCTAAAATTCTGAAGATTACAACCCAGAATAATAAATGTGGAACCCTTGGTGAAGCTGGTTAGTTTTAACCGTCAACTTCACACAACCTACAATCACATAGGAAGGATTTAATTAAGGATTTGCTTGGACCAGATTGGCTTATGAGCATGTCTGAGATTATCTTCCCTGTTAACTGATATGGGAAGACCAGGGCCATTCTGGGAGGCACTAGTCCCTGCTTTGGAGCCCTGAATCACATATGAATAGAAAGGACTAGCTGGGTTCTGAGCAAGTAGGCAGCATGGGTGCCTTCATTTTTCTCAGCTTTTGACTGTGGTCAATATGACTACTTGCTCGTGTTGCTTGAGTCAGTGCCTTGGCTTCCATGAAATGACAGGCTGCGACCTGGAACTGTAAGGCAAATAAACCCCTTTTCCCCTAAGTTGCTTTTTGTCAGGATACTTTATCATCCCAGGAACAGAAACGAAATGGGGACACGTCCAAAATCACTTCACCTATGAATACAGTAACAATCAATAGTAACTCTGTCGATCATAACCTGCTAACCCCGCTTAGGAATCGACGCTGAGTGAGCCCTGGTACCTGTCATTTAGAGATCGCATTTGCATGAGACTGCTTAGACCCTGAGAGATGGAGAGTATAAACTTCCCAGCTCTGTGTCTGGACCAGGGTTCAGTCACAAAGAGAAGTCACAGCTGGGCGAGCCTGGGCGCGTCAGCTCTGAAGTCACTTCCCAGATCCTCTGAGTGTTTCTGACTGTTCTAAGCCGCGGTTCCATCCAATGTAAAATTGGATTGTAATGATGCATTCACTACAGAAATCAAATGAGTGTCAAAGCATGACTCACGTAAAGCTCTAAACAGAAGGTCAGGCAAGCAGGGGGTGCTCAGCAAGGGTGATGAGTATTTTTTGGGAACAAAGTCTTTGGAAGAACAAATGACCCACTCAGAGATCACTTGACGAATCCCGGATGAGGTTGATTTTCTAAGTACCTTGGACAGTTCCCACTTTAACAGACTAGCGGTGGATCTCACACTCTTCCCCCTCCTTAAATCTCCAGGTTCTCCCTGACACTGTGTGTGTGAGGAATCTATCAGCAGGTTAAATGCTGTTCCTTATGCCTGACGCTTCAGCCTTCGGAAGCCAAAAGAACCGTGCTATTTTTGGAGTACAAAACAGTAACAGATTAAGACAGATGCACAGAATCTGAAATATAAATTGACAGTCCCCAATGTATGAGTAAGGGTCCTCCTGACCTGATACTAATTCCCTACAGATAATGAGTTCTTGTTGAGAGTGTCTGGGGTCATATAAAGTAAGTTCATGTGCATGGGACACCCGTGGAGCACAGGACAGGGACAAAGCTGAGTGGTGCTGAATGGCACAGTGTCAACAACATTAACATGTCTTTTATTGTCACCTAATTGCAGAGAGCCTGTCCCAACCTCATCAGCAGAGTTCTTGTAAATTCCCCCATTCCAGACAGAACTCCTGCGTTGGAACTTAGGCTTAAGATGGCCATTCCCCTCACAGTCAGAGAAATGAGACCATCCAGAGGAAACCTTCACAAGATTAAACCTGCTGATGGTCCCTATGAAAGAGAGGATTTGGGGAATCATCTGACTCCCACCTGAGAGTCCAGCCATGCCCATCCCAAGCCTCTTTTCCACCCATATGTATTTCCATCCCATTGGCTTTACGAGGTACTAGAGATTATGGGAGGTGAAATATCGATGTAAGGAGGGCACTCTACCTATGAAGCTGTTGGGGAGCCCTTCACTCAGGTAGGGTGTTTTGGTGCTAAACAGCAGTCATCCGGGCTCCTAAAAGTAAACCCAATAAAGTTATTGGTTCACAAGCGACGTTTGGGAATTCTCTCTTTGATGTCCTACCTGGAGTGAAGAGATAAGCATCCCCTCCCAAAAGCTAATGCAACGATTCCCCATCTGTGAGAACTCTTTCAAATCTTAGTCTCCCGTCAGACCTCTCACACCCCCTAGCTATCTCTAGGCATTTAGCTTAAGATACATAGGTCCTTACTTGGATGCTCATGAGTTCCCCGATACTTAATTGAATCGCAGTAGAGAAAGCTCTAGGCTGGGAGCTGAAGGGGATGTGGTTTTGTATGGCCTCTCCTTTCCTAACCATGGCTTGCTGTCTCCAGTAAGTTAGAGCTCTAACAAGAGGTGATAAAGCAACACACACAAATGAATGCTAAGCACAGAGGATGCCTAGAGACCGGCAAGAGGACGACCGATCCATGGCTCGGTCGCAAAGGTGCTCCAGGACAGGGGTCAGAGGGAAGAGGAAAGTGTACGCACTTCCCAAAATGAATGTTTCCCACAGATGTTGGCTCCTCTGGGACGTCCTGACAGCTGCTGTTTGGATGCAGGAGCTAATGAAACTGAGCCTATCTAGCCCCCGTCCAGGCAAACGGGAAGGTTGGGCGCCACTCAAGGTCAGGAAGGCTTTCTGGGGAGGGGTGCTTGGCAGAATGTGGTTGCCCTGCAGAATTCTAGGCTGAACACTAAATAGGCATTGCCAAAGACAAACTCTGGGAGGACAGAGAACAGCAGCCTGCTATTTTTCTGGAAACAGGGGAAGGAAGCATTTTCCCCGCCCCCTACTCGGTAGGCTTCGGGTTCCTTAAAACCAACCGGACCCTTGTTCTCTTTCCTGGGCCAATAATGAATGGCAGTAATTACCAGTGTGGGCTCTGTGTGAGTCACGAAGAAGTTCTGGCCCTCTCTCCTTGCAATTTTGAGCCGTGTGTGTGTGTGTGTGTGTGTGTGTGTGTGTGTGTGTGTGTGTTACGCACAGCTATTGAAGTGTGGAAAATGGATCCCAATTACATTCTGGCTGCCTTTGGAAGACTTGATTGACAGCTGGAGGAAAATATCCCTGCAGCTGCCAGGAAGTGAGGGTAGCCAAGGGCGGGCATGGAGAGAGGAAAGAAGAGAGATCCTGGAGGGAACTATCCAAATGGCTTCAGTAGAACTCCCAAGGAATACTTTTAAAAGCCCAGAGCCGCACACATTAGAATAGAATCTGGGGTCCAGGCAGCTAAATATCGAATCTTTTCTTTAAGGACATTCTGAGCTTGGAGATGTGGTCAGCAGCGCAGACAGCACACAGCAGACAGCTCACCCTCAGAGTGAGGCTGACCCTGAGAACAGGTGCAGCTGCAACCTCTTCCCCTTCCAAACACAATCACTAAAGCTAGCAAGTTCTTCAGTGAGCTTAGGGGAGAGGATTTTGAGATCCCTCCCTTCCCTGACCGACGGTGGTGGGATCCTCTTGTGTCCTTACTGAGCATTGCAGGAGCCATACAACTCACAGGGAGTGCAGGTCCTCCTTTGAGAGGAAGCCAGAACCTAAACTGAGTACAGCGGGCTAGGATGTCTTACCTGCTCCTTCCTGTTTGGAAAGCAGGAGGACGAAAGCGAAATAGGAACCAGAGATGCGGATGTTCAATAAGAGATTCACTTTTAGTTTATAGCATACTCTGGAGTATCTTGCTTCCTGTCACCCAAAGTGAAACAAAACAAAGCAAACAAAATAATCTATGAACTTGAAAAGCAGGGATGCCAGTTATTAGAGATAGAGGAAGGAAGATGATAACGTAGTTATTACTGTTATCTAAGACAAATGCCGTCTCCTCTGTGTATAACTCTGAAACGTTTGAAGGGATGTGAATGGAAAAATCCTCACTCTGTATAAATCACCCAGGACGTGTAGGTGCGGCCAGAACTCAAGCAATTACAGGTCAGAATACTCCCCCAAAGTTCTGGGAGTTGTGGTTTTCCTAGCAAACGGGGAGACAACCATCTAACCAGACCTCAAGCCTTGCAGGAAAGGGCTAATGAAGGCTTCTGTCAAGTGGCCAAATGAACCAGTCAGAAAAGTCTCTCCTATCCTAGCTCATTGCAAAAAATAACATTCCTAATCCTCCCAAACAGCCTTCCCATCAAGGTTTGCTGTAGTGACATTTGCCCATTGGTTTAGCTTAGATCACAATGTAAGCACTTCCTTATTAATCACTAAACATCAATTCCTTCATCGACGGGCCTGTAGCCTTTTCCCAGGCTTAAGACAGTGTTTACTCACAATTTCCCAGTGATTTTTTTTTCTTAGTAATGTGCTAAATATATAAAGTAGGACTTTACTGAAATCTGGGGTTCTGAATTAATACCAAAATTCCACTCTCGTACTCTGATTACTCTAAAACAAAGAAACAAACCATTTATGGGGTCTCAGATGGACAAGACCAAAAAAGACCTCTGTCACATGGTATCTTCCTACCACTGCCCCATGTATTAGAATTCTTTCTGCTGTGACAAACACTTGCCAGGAACAGGCTTAAGGAAGGAAGGTTTACTTTCATTCATCGTGTCAAAGAATTCCCTCCATGACTTCTTCAGTCAACGCATTTGGCAGAAGACAGCAGTAAGAACATGAAGAGGAAGCTATTCCCTTCCTGGTCGAGAAGAAGCAGAGAACAACTGCTTCCAGTGACTTACATCCGCCTCCCAAAGCTCCTGAACCCCTCCCCAGCCCACCCCCAGTTACCACCATGGCTCAGGAGCAAGCATTTAAGATGAATACATGGGGGAGATTTGATGTGTAAAGCATGAGACCATCTCAGAGAAGCTTAACAGGGATTCATGGGAAAACACAGCAAGCCTGAAGACTGCAGTTTCTTTAAACCTTTGGCTAGGGAAACAAACAAACAAACAGAAAATGTGGTGGAAAGGCGGAGGAGAACCCTTGCAAAGGAATAAGATACTGTTGGTTACAAACAAAAAAGAATCTTCTAAGTGCCAAAAAAAAGAGTATTGGAAAATAAGGACAAATGGTCCCACTCCTGACTCTAAACTTCTACATGAGGAAGCAATAGCAGTGAACTCTGTGCAGAGCTGCCACAGGAACTGACATAGACATCAGTGGAACAGAAGTAAATCTAGAAACAATCCCATCTATCTAGGTCTGATGGATTTTCAACAAGAGTGACAAGGTAAGGGTTGGAGAGATGGTTCGGTGGTTAAGAGCAACAACTGCTCTTCCAGAGGTCCTGAGTTCAAATCCCAGCAACCACATGATGGCTCACAACCATCTGTAATGGGATCCGATGTCCTCTTCTGGTGTGTCTGAAGAAAGCTACAGTGTATTCATATACATAAAATAAATCTTATTTTAAAAAAAGAGTGCCAAGATAAGGCAATTGAAAAAGAATAGTTCTCTTCAAGTTGCTGGGGAAACTGGGAACAAGCACACGCACACAAAGGATAAAGTTGCGTCTATTCCTCCACTATATATAAAATTAATTCAAAATCGATCAGCATCTTAAGTGTTAGAGCCAATCCCATAGAGCTCTTAGAAAAACAGGGCATAAGGATAAATTTGAATGACTTTGGGTTTGATGACAGATCCTAAGGTGTGACACCAAACTACAAACGATAAAAGGAAAAAAGCTAATTACCCGTCACCAAAAGTGAAGGTTTGTTTTGTTTTGTTGTATCTGAAGGATGCTGCAAAGAAAGTAACTAGATAACTCTCAGCATGGGATATAACATTGAGATATTTATAAATCATATCCTTGATAAAGGTTTAGTGTTCTGAATATCTTACAGTTCAACAGAAGGCAAAAGTTAAAAATGAGCAAAGGAGGCTGGGTGTGGTACTTTCTGACCATAGTTTAAACACTGGGGAAACAGAGGTTCGAGATCCTGCATTTGAGGCCAGCTTGATTACACGACAAATTCAAACTGCTGCAAAATGAGACCCTGTCCAAACAAAAAACAAACAAACACAAAACAAAGAAACAAAAAAGGAAAAAAAAAAGAGAAAAAGAAAAAAGCCATTTCTCAAAAGAAGTCATCCAAGTAGCCAAGCAGTACGTTAAAAAAATAATAATAATCAACATCATTACTTAGTAAAGAAATGCAAATCAAAACCACAGTGAGGTACCATGGCGTGGTTGGAATTTTTCTTAAATATGAAAAACGACAACTCTTGTAGAGGAGTTGAAACTTTTGCACATCGCTCATGGGAATGTTGTGAGGCGCCATGATGGTGAGAACCAGTTTATGATTCCTCAAACATTACACAGAATTACCCAGCAGTTTCACTCCTCTCAGACTTACAACCAAAGGATTGAAAACACCTGCTCATTACAAATACATACACTCATGTGTTCCCATCAGAATATTCATAACAGTCAAAAGATGGGGTCTTGGTTCAGATGGGAAATATCCCTCAGAGGGTCATGTATCTGAACTATTGATTTCCAGGTGATGGCACTGTTTGGGGGAGGTTATGGAATCTTTAGAAGGTAGAACCTTGCTGGGGAAGTACGTCGCTATGGGTGGACTTTGAGGTTGTATAGCTTTATTCCACTTCCAGTTACCTATCTGTCTGTCTGTCCATCCAACTGTCTGTCCATCCATCCATCCATCCAACTACCTACCTCTTTTTCCCCTTTCTGTATGTAGCTGAAAATGTAAGTAGCCAGCTTCCTTCTTCTGCCATCGTGCTTGCTTTCTCTGCCTATTGTCATGTCTTTCCTGCCATGATGGGTTATATCTCTAGAATCATAAGTCAAAACAAGTTGCTTTAGGTCATGATAATTCATCATAGCAACAGAAAAATGATGAATGTAGGTGGCAACACTCTTGATATCTATCAATGGATGAATAGACTTTAGGATTCACAAATACAAGAAATATTTTCAGTCATATAGAATGATATAATGTGCTATAATGTGGCCGCATCTCAAAAACATGGTAAGAGGGAAGCCAGGAACAGACAGTCAGGTGTCCCATAATTCACTTACAGGAAGTAAATGAAAACCTCCAGAATGAGGACATCCATGGAGACCGAATACAGACAAGTCATGGCCAAGATCTGGGGAATAGTGAGAAATGAACAACAGCTTCTTAATTGATAAGAACTTTCTCTCAAGATGATTAGAAAAAAATATTTGGGAACTAGAGGGAAATAGTAACTAGTTGCACAACACAGTGAATGTATTGAACACCACTGACTTATTCATTTTAAAATGGCTTCTCTTATATTTTATAACTGTCATATCAAAATATATGATAGCTACAAATTAAAAGAAAAACATGTCTTTAGAAAACGTATGCACGCCACAATGGGGAACAGCTAAGAAGAGAGTTAATACAACAGATCAGGGACTGTTCTGGGGATAGCTGGTGTGCTGATTAGAATATGAATGCCCCCATAACCTCATACTTGATCAGAGACTGGCACCATTTGAGAGGATTACAAGGTGTGGCCTTGTTGGAGGAGGTGTGTCACTGGGTGTGGTCTTTGAGCGAGCGCTCTCTCTCTCTCTCTCTCTCTCTCTCTCTCTCTCTCTCTCTCTGCACACAGATCAGGATGTAGCTCTCAACTATTTCTCCGGCGCCATGTCTGCCTGCTGTTACTCTTCCTGCCATGATGACAATGGACTAAATCTCTGAAACTGTAAGCAAGCAAGGACCCAGTTAAATTCTTTCTTTTCTAAGCCTTGTCTTGATCATGTGACTCTTCACAGCAATAGGACAGTGACTGAGACAGGTAATGGGATGACACCAGCATGCAGTGGAAAGGCCAGTGACCTGCCTCATGGTGTGTCAGTACATAGAACTCTAGTCAGAAAGAATCAGAGGAAGCCACCCTTACTGTAGCACGTGTGTGCTCCCTTCTCAAGGAGTGATTGGGGGTTTGAGGATTTAGCTCAGTGGTAGAGCGCTTGCCTAGCAAGCGCAAGGCCCTGGGTTCGGTCCCCAGCTCTGAAAAAAAGAAGGAAAAAAAAAGGAGTGATTGGCTTTGGGTGCTCTCTTTCTTGAAGCTGGAGAAAAGTGGGGGAATCCAAACAGGAAAACCTTTAGGAAGGTGGGGTGATTTGAATGAAATGTGTTTAAATACTTGGTCTCTAGCTGGTGGAACTGTTTTGGAAGGATTGGGATGTACGCCCCTGTTGGAAGAGGTGTGTCACTGGGGAGCAATCTTGAGGTTTCAAAAGACCCTTAGTATTCCCTCTACCTCCTGCTTGTGGGTCAAGATGTGAGCTTTCAGCTGTTCTTGTCTCCAAACCTTTGCTCCACCATCTTGAACTCTAGCCCTCTGAAACCGTAACCCAACTAAACACTTTCTTTTATAAGCATCTTTGATTGTCATGGCAATAGAAAGCCACAAGGACAGGAGGTGAGAAGAGATCTTTACTACAATAAAACAAAATAAAGCTGTTATTTCTGTCATACGAAGAAGTAAAAGCAGTCCTGAGGGAAGAATGAGATGTTAGATTTATGTGAGCTTGAAACCAGCCCTCAGACTTCAAGTTTGCCTGACCTACTCTCAGAGTGTAGCCGATGCCAAAGAAACCACTTAAGAGTCAAGGAAGGAGTAGCATTGCCCTATTACAAAGTCCAGCATGTTCCAGAAATAACGATGCTCGAATATGAATAAATACAGCCCTTGGTGCGAAATGCTGTACTCAAAGTTTCTGAGTGCAGGGGTGTGAGGGAGGTGCTTTTGTGCAGAGAAAGGGGAGGGAGGTGCAGGTGTCATACTCTCAGCACCATGGCTGCAGACATAATTACAGGAGCCCATCTTGTCTTCAACTTGTGCTTCAGTGGTTGTGTGTGTGTGTGTGTGTGTGTGTGTGTGTGTGTGTGTGTGTGCAGTGTGTGGTGTGTGTGTGTATATGTGTGTGTGGTGTGTGTGTGTGGTGTGGTGTGTGTGTGTATGTGCGTGCTGTGTGTGTGTGTGTGTGTGCAGTGTGTGGTGTGTGTGTGTGTGTATGTATGTGTGTGTGTGTGTTGTGTGTGTGGTGTGGTGTGTGTGTGTATGTGCGTGCTGTGTGTGTGTGTGTTGTGTGTGTGGTGTGGTGTGTGTGTGTATGTGCGTGCTGTGTGTGTGTGTGTGTTGTGTGTGGGGTGTGGTGTGTGTGTATGTGCATGCTGTGTGTGTGTGTGTGTGTGTGTGCAGTGTGTGGTGTGTGTGTGTATGTATGTGTGTGTGTTGTGTGTGTGGTGTGGTGTGTGTGTGTATGTGCGTGCTGTGTGTGTGTGTGTGTTGTGTGTGTGGTGTGGTGTGTGTGTATGTGCATGCTGTGTGTGTGTGTGTGTGTTGTGTGTGTGGTGTGGTGTGTGTGTGTATGTTATGTGCGTGCTGTGTGTGTGTGTGTGTGTGTGTGTGTGTGTGTATGCTGTGTGCAAAGGCTCCCAAAGGGCGCTGCCTATGGCAATTACAACCCCTACTTACAAGATTGCCAGAACTGAACATGTGCATTTGCTCAGGAGCTCAGGGGATTTTATTAGAGCAGTATGTTCTGAGACAATGGGGTTCAGCAGAGAAAATAAATAACTAGAAATAGGAGGTCAGTACAGCGTGATGCTGCCCTGGTTTCGCATTCGACATATAGGGATTGCGTCTTTCCTGTGAGTTAGAGCAGAGTAGACCTGGGACACGCAGAAGAGTGACTTTCTGCTCTTAGCTGAGATCAAACATTCCTTCCATCCATGGGTGACAGGAAGGATTTGCCATTGTACGTAATCTGAAATGCAATTCTACAATTTAAGAGGGTGACATATATGACCATGTATTGCAGATTTTCAGCCACACTGTAATTGTGAGAAAAGCAACATTGCAAATCCCTTTGTCTCCTTGAATAGTACGTCTTGATTTTCTTACCTAAAGGCACAGTTCACCCTTTCTGCAAACCCATTCTGTGGTGTGAGAACATAGGACTTTTTAAGCTGCTGTTAAGAAGAAAATGGAGCTTGCTACCATCAACCTAAAATAAGAGAGCAACGAATCATGGAAATTTTGAAATGAAAGAAAGATTGCATTTGGTGTGTAAACATGCAAAAAAAGATTAAATAATCGTTTTCTTCATTTGCATTTTCCAGAGAACAGGTAAAGGTATTTGGAAATGTTAATTTAAAAAAAAACCTTTCTGCTAGCATTTTCAAATGTAAAATATCACATATGTGCAATCAGCACTGCTTATGCACTAACAAGGAGATCTGCAAATCACAGCTTCAAAAGGACTTGCATCTGTCTCTTACAAATGGCCGTCTGTCCATGTTGTCAGTTGATTCCCCACATGTCATGGCAGATCGGCAAACTCAGGGCCAGAATGGCAGAAGTCATGTGAAAACTAACACCCTCGCTTTGGGCCCAGTCATCTGAAACTACACTCCACAGACATTTTGAAAGCCACAAGTTGAACCGATAACCACTCAACAGCTAGGCCTGGCAACCAATCACTTTCAAGTGCTAAGTGCTAGGCTTTGAATGAATGTCTCCCATACTGTTACCCGTACTCTTTCCCATAAATGGTATATACACATTTATGCTTCATAAACCAGTGGGCTCCATTGCTCTAACTTTAAGTTTTGTCTGCTATGGAGCATACACAAAATAGTTAATGTGAATTGCCTTGTGCAAACTCTTTAACACTCTTCCACTGAGAGTTGGGTCTCCTGCCACTCACCTCTGGAATCCAAGTCTGTCATCGCTTTGACCAACAGGATCTTGCCAAAGTAGAGAATGGCAGCCTCTACTTCCTTTCTCTTAAAATGCCTACTCTTGGATGTGTTGAGCCCAGTGCTCCCACTAGAGAGGCCATGTGCATAGAGAGGAGTCCATTGAGCATGGACTTCTAGTCATTTGAACCAGAGTATCAAACATGTGGAGAGGCAGCCAATTACAGCAGATCACACAGCATGACCCCAGGTTAGATCATATAAAATAACAGAATTATCCAGCTGATCTGTACCGAAATTTCTGACCCCCAAATCATGAAAAGTAGGTCAGTGGAACATTAAATCCCTGTTGTTCTAATTCAGTTCTGAATAGGTTGTCACACATCAACCTTACAGCATATGGAACTACATTTATAGACACTTGGAACTAGGGCTGATTTGGTGACAGACACAGGAAAAAGACTCCTGAAAGGTCATTAGTAGCAAACAGTCCTCCTTATTACACAAGACTCAATATTGTTTAGAAACAGGGTAGGAAACTAGGGGCACAAGGATGGCTATACTAGAAGTACACTGTTCACTGCAGTCCTAAGTCAACAGCTTCCTGTCCTCAAGTCAACAGCTTCTTGGGAGAGGAAGTTTTTGTTATTTTGTTTTTAAGATTTATTTATTTATTTTATGTGAGTACACTGTAGCTGTCTTCAGACACACCAGAAGAGGTCATCAGATCCTATTACAGATGGTTGTGAGTCACCATGTGGTTGCTGTGATTTGAACTCAGGATCTCTGGAAGAGTAGTCAGTGCTCTTAACCGCTGAGCCACCTCTCCAGCCCTTGGATGTTTATCTTTATGTTTGTTTCTTTTCAATGAGATTTCATGCTCTGAGCTAAACAATCAGCACAACTGAGAGATATGGAGACGATGTGATAAAAGATACAGAATCAGACTGGAGTGTACAGGAGATGCCAGTGTAGATGGGTGAATATTAAAATCACTAGGCATGGAGCTGGAGAGATGGCTTCGTGGCTAAGGGCACGGACTGCTGGACTTCAGTACGATTCCTAACACACACACACACACACACACACACACACACACACACACACACACACACACGGCAGCTCACAACTGCCTCTAGCTGCAGTTCTAAGGGCTTCAGAGCCCTCTTCTGGCTTCCATGGGCACTGGGCGTTCATGTGACATACTTGCTGGCAAACATGTACACCCATAAAATAAAAATGAGTAAACTTTAAAAACAGAAAACCCTCAGCAGTGAGACGTCACCATCCCTCCCCACCTTAGACGCAGCTCGATAAGCACTGTAATAGAAGTGTCAACGTGGCAAGATGCAAATGAGTTGCATTTACCAATGACACTATAATATCTTACTATATTATCATGTGCATAAGAAAGACATAAGTGTGCACGATCACATATGTTCATATATACGCTAGAAACGAAGACAATGAAAAACAAGCCACGCTGTAATTAATGGCTTCGTCTAACAGGGAAATGAACACTATTCTGGTCTGCGCTATCTTTTCCAACCAAGGATCTATCACAGTCATCCGAGAATAGAAAAACCAATCAAAGCTTGAAATGGGACAGAAGGGTTAGTGATGAGTCAGCACAGCTGCTCGCAGCTGCATCGCAACACCAAAGCCACCTGCACCTTTGCTCGTGAGCCCAACCTCCCTGTTTCAGCTTTCTTCTGACAGATGCTCAAAATAAGAGCCATCGACTCATGTGGACTTGTCTCCCAGGGCACTCTGGAGCAGTGTTTCCAAGCATACACGTACCAACTGCTCCAGACCTCTCTTTCCTTCCACCTGTGTAGTGGCATAGGAAAAGCTAGGATGAACTTCACAACATCATGAAGTCCTCTTCCTAACAACCACATGTTAGCCCATGCCGGAATCTGTGGGCAGGAAGGTTGGGACCCATCTCTAAAGGCCACCTACTCGAATCCTTCAGAACTCTAGGCTGCAGTGAAGGCCACTGTCACTGGCAGTGACACTTATTTAGTTTGCACACTTCCAACCCCAACTGACTCATTCCGGCCATGCAGGAGAGGGAACGCCCTCATGTAAGGTAAGAGCTTTAACTCCATATTGTGATTGGTTTCTACCTCCAAACTTTTGATAAGCATATTAAGTAAACACTGTGTGGATTTAGATGTGAACCTAAGAGCAATGCTCTGTGGTGCAAAACTTAAAAAAAAATACATGGCTGCATGCAAGACACAAATCTTAGTCATGGGTCTTCTCCTTCTATCATGCATTGCGCCTGTTTACTTTTGAAATTAAAGGTCACAGACCCCCATTCCCCATGGTATTCTTCTGGATATGGGAGACTTTGAAAGCTACCAAGGGACACATCCAGTTTGGTGAGACTTGCTGGTGCCTACCCTGGCACTCAGTCTTGCTTGAGGGCTTTGAAGAACTCTCCAAACCCCACAGATACCAATCTATTTAGAATCTCCCAGTAAGGCTTTCATTTGCCTCCCGCTGCTGGCGCTAATTACCTAACCAGTGCCTGAGAGGGGAATTCCAGCCCCATGCCTCTGCTTTCCCCTGTGATGTCTGTGACTCGGGGGCTTGCTCTTCTTGCACAGACCCTGGTGAACAAAAAGGCCCTTGTCACTGGGCCAGTGTGTCCTCACTGCCTCTTTCCAAGTGACTGCACATCGCACACTCAGGAAACAATTACTCACAATAACTATCATTTGTCATTGCACGTAGACCATTGAAGATCAGTCATTAGAAGCCCTGTTGTTTTGTTTCCACTGATGAATACTGGCATTCTGACTATGGCATTCTCCTGACAGGATTCTACCTCCTTCTCCTTCTCACCATTTGAAACGTAAATTGAATTTAGCAGAAGACCACAGAGAAATTTCTTTATAACATCCCCACCTTCTTTGGTTCCCAGAGATAAATAACATTACAACAATCATAACCACTGATGATTTGAAGTTTGTGATTATAACCATTTCTTTTTCGTTTCAGATAAACCTTTTGCTGTTAAAAAGAAAAAAGCAGCAGGAAACAGCAGCGCCTCCAATCCTGAGATCTGAATTTATTGCTAGGATTCACCTACTGATCTTAGTCATCGAATTTCGCCCACTAAGATATAACTAGCCTGAGTCATCCATACAGATTACTAAGGGTCCCGCGACCCTCCCAGTTCCACTGTGTGGTCACCACACTGACTAGGAGATTGCTTCCGCATTCCAGAAAACCACTTTGTTGCCAGCCAACCAGGGTTCAGGGCTCTTTCCTGCCAAAGGATCTTTCCCAAGCTGGGCTGCCTTTTCCACAGGCAGTTGATAGAGATGAAGCCTGGGAAATCCGATGCGCTTCCCGCAAGCACCCCCATGAGCAGCTACGTAAACATCAGCACCCTATCTTTTCTTCCTGAGATTTGCTCTTAACCTCTGGTCCTTAGAAATCTGTTTCATCTCCAGGCTTAGCTAATTTTGAGATTGGGGGAGGGGGGAGAATTTAAAAGCTTGTAACTGTAAGTCTTACTGAGTAAGTCTCTTAAGATGTAAGACCGTGGCTGCAAACGGCGGGCAGCTATTCTGATGTCCGCTCCATGAGCAGTAGCTGAGGCTATTGATTGATGGGACGTGTCTAGACCGTGGTTTCGATCTGTGGGCCGCGACTCCTTCGGAGGTCAGATATCCTTCAAAGCGGATATTTGCATGGCGATTCACATCAATAGCAAAATTACAGTTATGAAGTAGCAATGAAATCACTTTGGGGTTTGGGGGTCACCACAGCATGACGTGCTGTATTAAAGGGTCACAGTGTTTAGAAAGCTGAGGATGAGAACCGCTGCTCTAGATAGAAGTGACCAGTGGAAATTCTCAGTTGTCCGTGGTCACTGTTTCCTCTGACACCCACCCGGCCCAGGGCAAAGTCCAAATAAGAACTCAAAAGGCAGGTAGCTGTCTTCAACACTAAGTTCCCCGTTCCTACACCTTGGTCCAGCCACCCAGTGTCCTCATGGAGATCAGTGGTTCGCAGTATTCCTCAGAGAAACAGCTGAGGGGAAGGGGATTAGGACAAAATACACGAAATAAGTGTCTGGAAAATGGCGCATCTTTAGATTGTGAGCCAAACCTAACCTAGTTCAGTCAGTGGTAAGAGAAGTCGACATGAAGACTTCAAAGCAGAGGAAACAACATGGTGAACCGTCTTTCAACAGTGTCTACCCAGGAGAGCTTGCGTGCTGTCCCTACGCAGACTCCTGGCCAAAGCTACTCATAGGGAAAACACTTTGCAGAGCACTGGGGAAAAGCATCTACACTGTGTCCTCAGTGGAAAACCAGAATATGAGCCAGTTCTACTCACTATCATGTCTGTGCTCAAGTACTTAAGACAAAATGAGAAACGACCACTCTGTCCAGAACACCAGACGACAATGGGTTGTTTTATCAAATACCACAGCACTGAGATGTTCAAGACATTGTCTGCACCGAGGAGCTACAGTCTCCAACATTGTAAGCATGGACATCTTCTGATACTCCACAAAAGCTGCTTAGCATTTTTTTTATCTCATCAAAGACTCTACATAAACGTCCCTGTGATCTAAAACTAGAGTTTTCACCTCGACGCCCTTGCTCACAATTAAAAGATTTTTTGTTGCCCAATCTCCGGGAAAACGGGAAAATGGGAGCTAGAATGTTTGATTTCTAACTCTGGTTCTGTCATATTCTGGTTCTAAAATCTTAGTCAAGTCACTTTCTAAACCCAGGCACGGTGGCTCACCCACACACCCCCAAATAAGTCAACTGAGCATGATCACTGTGAGTTCAAGGCCAGCTTAAGGCTTGTCTCAAGAAATAAAAGCAAGGGGCTAGAGTGACTTTTTCCATGAGCAAAGTTTGTACAAGCATGAAGGCCTGAGCTAGGGCCCCCAAGCACCCTGTAAAAGCCAGGCATGGCCATGTACATCTGTAACCATAGCCTGGGGAAGGAAGGGGGAGTGCCAAGAACACCTAGAGAATTCCTGAACAGCCAGTCTACCCAATGACGAGCTCCTGATTCAGTGAGAAACTGTGTGCAAACAAATAAGACAGAGAAATTATTCAGGATGGCATGCAGAATCAATATCTAACCTCCCCATGTACCCTCATGCACCCTGGTACACGAGAACATCCCACACTTGTGCACATGCGTATACTTCACACACACACACACACACATACACACACACACACACACACACACACACACACACACACACACAAAGACAAAGTTACTCTTTGGCCTTGGGTTTCTTCTCAGCTGAGGGTATTCACGCCACCCTCCCAGGGCATTTGAAGAGATCAACTGCACAGCATCAATACAAAGTACCCAGACTAACAAGAGGCACACAGCAAGTGTCCACCAAAGGCTCATTCTTCCTGTCTCTTCCTTCCACTGGAAAAAAATTCCTGATAGGCTTTCTAAAGGACCACAGTCACAGAGAAACAACTGGAGGGAGAACACCCACCAGAGATGGAGTGAGTCTTCCTCCACAGGTCTGTCTGCTTCATCAACCAGGCAAGCATTTACTACTCTCTCCCTCTTTCAGGAGTTTCTCCAAACTTCTGGCTCCAGATCCAGTCATGGCACCATCTCTCCCGTCCACTGTGAACTCATATCCACGTAGGCCAGTACAGACAAAACAGAATGACAGTATAGTGGGTCCAAACGCAGTCCCGGGCAGTGAGCAGCAGGAGAACTCAAGGCAGCCTGTCACCAGCACCCACCCACATATCCCAGCCCAGGTTCTCTATGCTTGGATTTTATCCCTACACATTGAATAACTTGCTGAAGAGTGTATCAGTCTTGTTAAGGTGGAAACAACCCCGAGGGGAGAGCCACATTATTCTTACTTCCTCCTAGAGATGTGCTCTGGGTGGAAGCTTAGTAAGCCACCCTCGGGCTCCCCTCCCTTTCCCTGCCGTGAGGCAATAGCCCAGCATCTGAGATGTGTCGTTAGGATCATCCATTGGCCAGCTAGGATCTAACTGTTAGATAATCAATTAATTAATTAAATGAGAAAAACTCTAGTTAGTTAGAAGAAAATTTCCAGAGAAACATCCCTGGAATATATGGTCATATACGTGTGTGTGTGTGTGTGTGTGTGTGTGTGTGTATGTGTGTGTATGTATGTATATATATATATATGTATGTGTATGTGTGTACATATATGTATATGTATGTATATATATGTATATAGATGTGTGTATGTACATATGTGGATATATTTGTGTGTATATTTATATGTGTGTTTATGTGTACATATGTGTATGTGTGTATGTATATATGTGTGTATGTATATATGTGTGTATGTATATATGTGTGTATATATACATGTGTGTGCACATATATACATATAAAATCCACATGTAAATGCACACATGCATAAGCCTTAACTGAAACTGTAACAACCTTCAAATAATACCATCAGGGCACAGTTATATTTTCTGTCCTAAATGTCTTCTCCTGTCCACTCGTTCCTCCGTTTCACGACGGCACCTGTGACAGGCCGGTGTTCTCTAAGTGCTAAGTCTATTCTCAGCTATCCCTGCTGCCCTACCGCTGTGCCCATCAAGGACGGCGATTAACTCTCCTGCAAGCAATTCTAACATTCATCAAATTGATAATGGCAAGAAACAAATTGGAGCTTTTCAGTGTTTTACTAAGTGTGCTTGCTAATTCCTTATTACTCTCTATATTTCTGGAAACGATTTCTATACATAAACCAAGCTGAAAAGAGAAGTGCTCTTTGCTGCAAAAATGAAAGAACAGAGCAAGCTGCCTGCCACCCTGGGGATAATCGCAACCACATTAAAATGCAGCCAGCAGCTCATCTTTCTTCTTTCCCCTCTATAAGTCAGTAAATTAATTCCTTTATAGATATGAACATCAATATTCTATTTTTGTAAAAGTGCCTTTTTCAATTACTTCCTGGAAAAAACAGAGTTACTATGGCAATGTCTGAATTTTGCACGCCATAGCTTTAGACTACCACTGTTTTACAAACGGGAAGCTATAATTTAGCTCAATTCATTCTAAAAAGGTATATGGAGAACGCCCACACATTCTCAGCCGTCTGTGGCAGCAATCTGGGGTGTGTGTGTGTGTGTGTGTGTGTGTGTGTGTGTGTGTGTGTGTGTGTGTTTCCGTTATGGTCAGGTAGTTGGAAAAGAATCTTATTCTAAGGTGAAGTTTCGTGGTCCAGCCCTTATTGACATGCGTGGACCACAGTGGATGGTAAATGGAGGTCTGGTGGAGATGAAACTATGTATCTTCTTGTGGCTGTCCTCCAAGGCTACTTCCTACTAGTAATTATACATCTGGCATATTTGTGGCATATTTGATCAGGAAGGACAGCAGGCACCTTGTGAGTCCACAGCATGTCATTTTGTAGTCTTCAGTCCCTAGATAGAGAGATTCGTCACTCACTGCTTTTGATGTGGAGAAAACCAAGCAGTTCCTCCTGGAGGGTCCATCTGAACACTCTCTTCCATTGGGTCACTGGCTGGGTCTGTACCCCCAGCCACCAGCACAGATGGACAAGTGGCATCAGGTTGCACCACACAGATAGGCTTTAACAGTCTACTCCCCCTTGAAACACGGTTACTGTGCCCTTCAGCTATGCTTTAGATTCTCATCCTCACTTCCACAGCATCCTCTGCTCACAAGGGCAAGAACTTGAAGGCCAAAATCGTCCTTGGAAAGACCTTCCTTCTACCTCAGAAGCCATCTTAGTCTGGAGCCACCAATGATAGGCCAGATCTTGCCATTCATCATTAAAGGATCCACATCTCTTTCAGGCACCCATGAAACTTCCTTCTTCAAAAACGGAATATGGACTGTGTCACAACGTCTCAATACACAGGATGAAACTGTGTATTGAGTTAGGATAAACCTCAATGTGTGACCACAACAAAATTCAACTTTCAAAAGAACCAACAAGGTTAGCGCTCTTAGTCAGGGATAAGTATAATAATGGAAACCAGGAGCATCACCGGAACAGACTTGCACTAAAAATAAACATTTGAGCCAGCGTTTAGGAGTGGCTTGATACTTTGTATCTCTATGTATATATGGGGCAAAGGAGAATGATTGAGCGGTCTTCAAGATAAGGCTGGAGTCAAAGGTAGAAGAATCCCAAGTCTCTTAAGGAAAAGAGCGGTGGGAAATTTTACTATGCATAAAAGTTAATGAAGTAGAAACAAAGAAATAACAGGACTGATTGAACCACAAACTGTTTATTTGAAGGCCAGGAGGCTTTGTTTCTAGGCAAAATGAAGGAAATCCGTTCTGCCTTACTTCCCCTCGGCACTGTAGAAAATAAAATAAAATGAAATAAAATAATCCCAGCTAGCACATAAACAATAATGTATTTATTTCTTTCTCTCCACTACCTCTGTCCTCATGTCAAGCAGCCTGTCCCCAGAAATGGATCCTGGCACGAGCAATAAAGTTCCAGAAGAAATCCATGGCTCAGAGTGAGAAGCAAGAAATAGGTTTCCAGACTGCCCTTGACACCTAAACTCTCAAGGGACTGCTCAGCAGCTCTGTCTCTCAAAGGTGGGGCAAACTCTGCCACCTTTTCTCTATCCCCAACCACTTGTCCCTAGGCTGCTCTGAGGCAGATGTAGAAAGTACGAAGCGAAGCAGAGTAAATGAATTCCCAGGCTGCTGCTGCAAGACCGGAAGGGGGGACTTGGGGGAAGTAGATAGCACCGTGGAGATTACAGAGAGAGGAACCTGTGAGACCAGCCCCATAGCAATTTATAGCCCCAAACAGTATCACCATCAAATGCCAGGAAAGCATTCTCATAACATGACAAGCGAAGCCTGCCACCATGGCCTTTTCTGCATAACTAACTGTATGAGCAGTATTAGAATCAATGGGCAGAAACACCATTTATGATGAAAGTAACAAAAATTACCTATTAAATTAAGTTTTCTAATGTGCAATTTTTTTTTGCAATCAAGAAGGTAAAAATCCAAACCAAAGGACATAAATAGAGAAAAACTGAAGGAAGCCTGTGCCATTTTGATATGTGGAAAGGCTTATAAAGTCAAGAAGTTTAATTACCCAGTTGCCCCCATATTCAATTCCAAACAGGCTGATGATAAGATATAATTTTACACACTGTTTCTAAATTTCATATGAAAAACTAAGTGGGCAAAAACCAGCCACAATTTGTGGGAGGAGGAGGAAGAGGAAGACTTCTGACTTGCCTAGACATAAATGGATGGGGGACACCCTAGATACCAGAGTGCAGGCACAGTGAAGGCCACTTGTCCCACTACTGGCCCAGCAACCCCCATGGCCAGTGTAGAAGCATTAGCATTTGTTCATGCCTCAAGCTTTGGGTCATCAGTCCTAGAAGGCTCTTCACCAGCAGAGCAACCAAAAGCTATGACCTTCTGAGGCAATTCAGCCACAGAAGGACACACAGCCCTATCCTCTGAGCCACTCACTCTCCACTCTGGAAATTCTGCTCTCCTGTCTTCAAACATGGCTTGCACGCCATAATTTGACTGATTAAAAAGAACTTGATTTACATTACCAAGAATTATTATCTAAGCATAATAATTCAAATTGCATGATATTCCCACTGGGTCTATAAAGCCAATGGGACCAAATACAATGACAGGAAAAGATCTACACACAGACAAAGATCATATAGAAGACCTGACATTATAGATCAGTGAGTCAATAAATAATATTATGACAATTGGCTTTCTATATTTAAAATATGTAGATTTTTTTCCTTGCACTATATACTTTCTTTACATTATAAATGAAGACCTTCAATAATAAAACTAAAATATTAATGCTTGCAGGAAAACTTTGACATAGATAATGACTTCTACCATAGGAAAAGCAAAATCAAAGACGAAGGCATTGAGGAGCTTGACTGTACAACCCTTAAAGGCATTCGCATAACCACATTAGAAGACAGGATACGGACTAAGAGAAGGTATTTGCCACCCAGAAAAAAAGTGAAGTCCGGAGTACGAGAGCTCCCTGCAGACTAATGAAGCTCCCACCCAAACCTCTTTGGAATGTGAGTTGGTGTTAACTGAGTAATCAGGGACAGCAATTGTACTTCTGAGTCAGGACACCCTCCAGGGAAATCCTTGTGCATGTCAGGACACTGAGACAAAAAAAAATCGTAACTCTGAAGTCAATCATAACACTGTAGTCCAGCACAGTGAATCGAAGGCCAGCTTGGACAACTTAGTAAAACCATGTCTCAGAATAAAGATAAAGCAAGGGCTGGAGGCACGGTGGTTCTAGTTCTCTGTACGCCAAGTAGACACACACACACACACACACACACACACACACACAGAGTGTATGCACTCACAGTAGACAGATACACACAGTGTATGCATTCACCATAGACACATACACACAGTGTATGCATTCATAGTAGACACATACACACAGTGTATGCATTCACAGTAAACACATACACACAGTGTATGCATTCACAGTAGACACATACACACAGTGTATGCATTCACAGTAGACATACACACAGTGTATGCACTCACAATAGACATACACACAGTGTATGCACTCACAATAGACACATACACAGTGTATGCATTCACAGTAGACACAGTGTATGCACTCACAGTAGACACAGACACACAGTATATTTACTTATGGTAGACACATACACACAGTGTATGCATTCACAGTAGACATACACACACGGCATATGCATTCACAGTAGACACATAAACACAGTGTATGCATTCACCGTAGACACATACACACAGTGTATGCATTCACCGTAGACACAGGCACACAGTATATTTATCCACACTGGATACATACACACAGTGCATACACTCATAGTAGACATACACATATACATCACAGCTGTCACCATTACATACTTTCCACTGACTGCTAAATGAATTCCTGCTCATTTCTAGGTTAGAACAATTGTTCAATTACTTCTCTCATGGACTTCAAGGATAGATATATGGCACAGAATTTTTTCTACTCTGGACCAGCAAGAGTGTAGTCATTATGATGGTCTTTGTTTCATGAGATTCTGCTCACGGTTGAGACTAGCAGCACCGTATACAGGCAAAGAGCTAACAGGAAACAGCTCAGCTGTGGTTCTTGGGGAAGTGTGGGGCTGGGACACTGCTGAGGCATTGCCCAAATGCTCACCTGACTTTTGAGCACCTCTGTCTTCACGTATTTGCTTCTTCATCCACTCAGACAGTACAACAGAGCTAGGACAACCTGAGACCCTAAATGCAATGTGCCTCTGTACCTGTCATTTTCCTTTTAGGATCACTACTGCCTGTCAACAGCCTTCCCACACTGACCTCTACACTGTTCTGAAAATTTCAGGCAACGGGAGGCTGAAAAGATTACTGCCAGAGGGGGAAATAAGACCCCATTTCAATCTCCAGTACCCCACAGAATCCTGTAACTCCAGTCCCAGGGGACTCAACCCCGCTCGTGTCCTCCTGGGCACCAGGAGCATAAGTATGTAATAATAAATGAACCTTTAAAAAATGTATTGCCTGTGAGGGACTAGTGTTGTAATTCAATTGTAGAGAGCTTGCCCGACATGCTCAAGGCCCAGGATGTGATGCCCAGCACTACAAAAGCAAACAAACAAACAAGCAAAACAAAGTAAGGAGACTGCCTCATAGCCTTAGGGAAGTTAGTTTCAGAGCGATCTAGGCAGTGTGATTTATAAAGGACCAAAAGACCTTCCAGTCTCCCTTCCATTGCTGATGCTCTGCCCCCTGACTACTAGCAAGAGGGGATATTACCAAAAAGAAGCATCACAATCTAAACGCCATGACAAATACTTTTTCATACCGAGGGCATTCGAAATCATTCTTAACAGCTTCAAAAAAAACCAAAGCTGTTGCCCAAAATAGATGTGCGCTATCCGAATTCCAAAGGGCTGTTGCGTAAGGGAAAGGGAATAGAGAGAAGGGATTCTGAGTATAATCTGTTCCTACATCCTAGCTGCATTCAGGGCGACGACATTCTTAAAATTGCGAGCAGGGAAACCTACTCTGGTTACCTTGGTGATAAACTGCGGGTAAAAATTACACATAATTGCTGCCATCTTGTCTCCAAGACTACAGATTGTCTCCAAATAATTGTAATGCTCTGTGCACTGGAAGCCCACTATGTAGCAAAAAAAGAAAAAAAAAGGCTTAATATTGCAGTTATTCTTCCCAAATCTAACTAATAAACCATCCAAGGCCTCTCGGGAACTTGGAATAATTACAGAGATAAGTGGGCATTGAAAATGTCTCTCTCTTAACCTATTCTAGACACACAAACATAATTTGAAAAGGCTAATACAGAGAAATGTTAGTTTGTATTATGACATACCAGAAAATTTCCTTCTGGGCTGCATTTCACCTAGAATGCTAAGGGGGTGGGGCGGCAAATTGTAGAATACTTGCATATGCATTCTGCATAGAAAGCAGCTGATCACTACAGCTGTTGACGGCGGGACCCCCCATAGCGTTTAGTCTCTGAAAAAATACCAGGGGGCAATATTTACTTTATTGAATTTTAATTTTCAGTTTACGTGTGATCGAATGTACCGCAAAGGGAAGAAGAGATCCCTAGTGCCCCGACACCATTATCATTAAATTGCCAGCCCAAAAGAAATGGCTTCCTACAGTAGCCATCATTCTTAAGGCCAGCTTTCCCTTGGACCGCCTTTCATTTGCAAAAGCGGCAAAGCCCCCAGTGTGATCTCTGGAGCCACTCCCCGCCATTTTACAGCTTTCAAACCCCAAGATTCTTGGAAACCCAGCAATTGAAGGCCTTTGATCTAGTGATTTTCGGTATTGCCTATGAGACTGCCACAGCTGTGGTCGGTGGAAGACACCATGATGGGCCAGCTCCTTGGGAAAGCCTGCTCAAAGCATTCCGCTCTGAGGACACAGAGCGATGAGTCAATTAATAGTCACAGTCTCTAGATTCTCATGCTCACTTAGTGGCGGGAGGAGGGGCATCCTGGAAGCCCTGGTGCCAAAGCAGTTTGACTACAAAGACAGCACTGACCTTGTCATTTTCCACTAAAGTAAAACAGAGCAGGCACTCTGTGTCTCAACTGACTCTCTGCCTGATCAATTGGATCTGAATGATAACATTTGGAACCCATTTACCGTACAACCCATACAACGGCCCACACCTGGGGGGAGGGGAGCTCACGAAATAACCCCCCTCCTTTAACCTGGAATATATTGAAACCGGAAGTGAGAATAATAATCTAAGCCCAGGAATAAACTGCAAAATAAAAAGTGCCCCTCAGTCCCACGGGGCCGTGATTCCTTTGCTGCTAGTGACATTTATGTAGAAAACAGAAGGTCCCAATGGGAATAGAGACCAAAGAATTATGTTTACAAGAAAGGTGATGGTTATACTGGATAGGCTTCTAGTCCACCTGTGAGGACTGAATTCTCAGTGTTCCTACCTGCCTCTATGACGGCCATCATTCCCCACTTTAACAGTGATGTAAGGATTTATTTTGTGCTTCCACTAATTGATCAAATGCACTTGACTACAAATTCACAGCCTAGTTATAACAGCTAGCTATATAATTAAAATGGCAGGACTCTTAAGCCCCATATTATATTATATCGTATTATATTTATTATATTACACAATGTTTGACATTATATTTAATGTTTTCTCGTTTAACAAACTCCACTTTGGAAGCATACAAATCTTGCAGAACAGCTCTTTAAGGGGCCATGACACCTGACTTAATATGGCTTGGGTTTTTTGAAGAAATGGTCTATGAATAGCAGGATCCAGTCGCGTTGCTGCAAAGTGCTCTAAATGACCCATTTACGTGCCACTTCGAGGGGCCATGCTGCAAATAATTCACTTGTGACTTGACCCCATGTTGGTTTCCAGACAACCCATCATGGCTGTAAGCCTCCCCGGGTGACAGTGACAGGTGGAAAACCCACAACAGCACTCTCCGTGTTGTGATTTGTCTAGCACGAATATCACTTTGTAACACAGGATTCGTGAGTGGTCCATGAGTGATCCCTCCTGAAAAAGGTCACTGGCAGCATGGAAAAATACAGGACTGCAGAGAGGAGAGCCAAAGCTGCTCAGCTACTGTGGAGAGGGCAGCAGCTTAGACTTAGTGAAGTTTACAAACTTCTACCATTAAAGAGAAAAAGCGTAAAGGACAGAGAGTATTTAAAGACCCACGTCTGCTATAATTGCATGCGCTGTAACTATATGCAGAGGCTGCTTGCTTCTGCTCTATTTTTTCCTATGCTACCAAAGCAGGAACACTATTACTGAACATGAAAACATCTTCTGTGTAGCCTCTGTAAAGCACAAAACAGTTCCTTAGTAAAGAAACGAGTTTCAGAAGTCAGACCAAAGAGCAATGAAGCCATCTGCACCCTGACAACAGATCTCCTTTATAAGTTCCAGAGACTTGCTTTTAAAGTCAGTAGGTAAATAAACAGGGAGGCACTGGGGGCCACTGCACTTCCCGTGGCAAGAAGAGTTGGTGTGTAGCTGTCTCGGCTAGGGTTTCTATTGGTGCTGTAACCAAAAGCAGCTAGAGGGGGAGGGGCTTATTTCCGCTTCATTTCCACATCACCATCCCTCCTCAAAGGAAGTCAGGGCAGGAACCTGGAGGCAGAGGCTGAGGATGAAGCCACAGAGGGACACTGTGCACTAGCTTGCCCCTCGTGGCTTGCTTTCTTACACAATCCAGGACCACCAATCTCAGCGTGGCTCCCCCCACAGGGGGCTGTGCCCTCTCACATTAAATAAGAAAATGTCAGACACTCTTACATTAAGTTAGAAAATGTCAAACAGGTTCGCCCACAGTCCAGGCTGGTGGGGCTGGTTTCTCAGATGAGGTTTTTTCTTTCCAAATGACTCTAGGTTGGGTCAAGCTGATGAAAAACTGACCAGGACGCCAACATATGGATCAATTGGCATAAGAACGAATAAGATGTTCTAAGGACCCTAGTCTTGTGTCTTTCTAGAATAAATTAAAAACTGAATCCCACCACATATGGCTTAAGGCACGGGTAAAATGAAACAAGTCACAGTAACAGAAATGATGGCATTAAGTCAAGCTTCGGTATGAGGGTGTGGGAAAGACATAGCACCTGAAAACTGTGGGTGAATGAGATGCCGTCCCAGGCTTCAGAAGTCCACCAGGCCTTCTCATTATTTAAATGAAAATATCCCAAAGGCATTTGATCCTAGCAACCTTCCTAAGCTGGCCGTTGTTGGTTTCAGGCTGTTTAAACATCCTACAGACTGGCATTTAAGTCTGGGAAATGCCTCCTTTGCATAGCATAGTCAGTACTCTCTAAAGTTCTCCGATCAAAAAGCTAGTGGTTCAGCGGTGACGTTCATTGCTGGCCGTGCAGAAAATGAAGCTCAAGGGTGCAGATGTCTCTGTGAACACAATCTTTTACTTTATCTACTCAGAACCAGAAAGTAGAGGACAACTGGCAACATTTTGAACAACACCAATCAGCAAAAGGGAAAAAAAAAAAAAAAACAACAACAACACATCCTACCACCAGCATCCATATTGTTAAGGTCATGAGATTAGAAAAGGGAACGCTGGGTAAAGCTTTGTATGTGAAAGTGTGGAGATCCTTTGTGCTGGTCAGTTTGTTGCTTGCCTGCTTGCTTTGTCAACTTGACACAGATCACAGACATCTAGGAGGAGGGAACTTCAGTTGAGATAAATGCCTGATTAAATTGTCCTGTGGACAAGTCTAGGGGCATTTTCTTGATTAATTATTGGTGTGGGAGGGTCCAGTTCACTGTGGGCAGAAGATTCTGGTATACATATCTATCTATGTATAGAAACTGAGGGTGGAGAGTTGGCTCAGTGACTGAGAGCACTGCTTGCTCTTGCAGAGGACCAAGGTTCAATTCAATCCCCAGCACCCAAACGGCAGTTCACAATCGGCTATATCTAACTCCAGTTCCAGTGAATACGATGCCTTCTCAGCAGCTCAGGAGCCAGACACTCACATGGTACACACACATACGTGCAGGCAAACACTCATACACCTAAAATAATAAAATAAAGAAGTCTAAAACTAAATAAATAAAAGCCAATTGAGCAAGCTATGAAAAGCAAGCCAGTAAGCAGGGCATTTCTCCATGGCCTCTGCCTCATTTCCTGCTCCAAATTCCTGCCACGCCTAAGCTCTCCCTTGGCTTCCTTCATAACGGACTGTGATGAAGCCGTGTAAGCCACATAAACCCTTTCCTCCCCTAGTTGACTTCAGTCATGGCGTTTATCAGAGTAATAGAAACCTGACTAAGACAATGTTATAAAGAAAATCTTATTTTGCTCTGCCTTCTTCTTAATTGATTTCTTTTGAGGGCATGTCTATTGAGTTATAATTTAATACAGTAAAAAAAAAAGAATCACCTTTTCAAATCCCTTTTAGATATAGAGTTCCATGAATTTTGACAAACATACACAGTTATGTAACTGCAACCAGAATCAAGACCTAAAATGTGCCTATCTCTTCAAACAGTTGTCCTTGCCTCTCTGTAGTCAACCCCTAAGGCACCACTGCCTTTCAGAAGTACTGGCTTTTTGTTTGCTTTTAGATAAGGTCTTCCAATATAGGCCTGAGCTGGGTTTGAACATACATAGCCCAGGCTGGCCTCAATCTCTAACCCTGTAGCCTCAGCTCCCACCCCTGACCCCCAGTACTGGAACTGCCCAAGACATTCAGTTTGCCTTTCCAGTCATGATTCTACAGAGTAACTTTCTGGTTGTTCCAGTATCCACAAATCACTGGAGTGCCTCCTAAACCTGGATGCACCCAACTGAGGCAAGCAGATGCCTGTGTCTCCCCTCAGAAAGCCCGAAGGGGTATGTTGGGCAACATTCTTCTGGTTACACTGAAAGAAACCTGCCTCAAATAGCCTAAGTAAAAGGAGTTTTATTCAACATGGCCTGGCAGCATGGGAGATTAAATCAGGCAACCTACAAGTTCAGGGTCTGTCAGGACTAGGGAGTGAGTTCAAGGCCATCCTGGGCAACTTCATGAAATAATAAAATGTGAAATAAAACACAAGCCGGGGACAAAAATCAGTGTCAATGGTACGTCCCATGCCTGGCACTTGCAAGGCCATAGGTCCAATGTCCAGTCAAAAAAGTCGCTTAAGCATTTTACTTGTGAACCCTGATACATGATAAAACAGAACTACATTCAGACAGGCCTCAAGTGAACCAGGCTGCGAGGAGGAAGAAGCCAGGAACAGGATTATCTCTGTGGCCATTATTATCTCACTGGTTTCCGAAGTCTTCATGCCCTCCCTCTCTCCCTCCCTCATCTGTCCTGACTCCTGTTCCTCTACTCCCCGTGTTGACTGGTATCTACTCTGAGCATCTCAGGGTGGACTTTTCAGGTCACAAGCCCCAAGTGGCTGACTCTTTCAGTCAGAATTTCCAAATCTAAGCAGTTTTGTTGACTTAGCAACAAGACTATGGCTTCGCCAGCTGCTTCCCCCACCCCCATTTAAGCAGGTTTATGAGGCCTGGAAAATTAGGGTCATTTTGATTATGGCAATTCTGACTTTTTAGTGACAATTGTTGTGAAAAGGGTTTTGTGTAAAAAAATGTCTCATCCTGTTTCAGGGGATTGAAGATGATTTCACAGAGGAGGTAGCTTAGAAACTTGGTTCTGAAGGACAGTCATCATGGGTACAGTGGTGGGGTCCCAGGGGAAATGTGAAAGGTGTAATGGGTGACAGCAAGAAGAAGTGTGGATCCCAGACTGAAGTGGCAGTGTATTCAGTGTATGCAGTATACAGTGTATGCATTGTATACAGTATATGCAGTGTGTGCAGTTTGTACAATGTACATGGTATGTACAGTATATGATAGATATACAGTGTGTACACTATTGTAGTATGTACAGTATATGCCATGTATGCAGTGCAAGCAGTGTATACAGTGTGTGCAGTATATACAGTGTGTGTAGTGTATACAGTGTGTGCAGTATATACAGTAGTGCAGTGTATACAGTGTGTGCAGTGTATACAGTGTGTGCAGTGTATACAGTGTGTGTGGCATGTACAGTAGTGCAGTGTGTGCAGAGTATGCAATGTGTGCAACGTATGCAACGTGTACAGTGTATACAGTGTATGCATTGTATACAGTGTATGCAGTGTATGCAGTTTGTACAATGTACACAGTATGTGCAGTATATGACAGGTATACAGTGTGTACAGTATTGTAGTATGTAAGTATATGCCATGTATGCAGTGCGAGCAGTGTATACAGTGTGTGCAGTGTACACAGTGTGTGTGGCATGTACAGTAGTGCAGTGTGTGCAGAGTATACAGTGTGTGCAGTGTATGCAGTGTGTACAGTGTGTGCAGTGTATAGTGTGTGTG